>NW_024429189.1:24006809-24606809 GCF_017639785.1 Mesocricetus auratus | reverse complement strand
AAATAGTAATCAGAATATCTTGGTAAATAGTTTTGCATTTGTCAATTTGACTTTTCTGTTATACTCAGAAGTCTAAATTCTTTCAATTTCCAACTTGTCCCAAAGTAACACAGAGCTATGGCAGATAATTAAAATTATACCAGAGCATCCTGTCCTTTAAAGCCAATCCCTAAGGAGCCCTTAGGAATTCCTTGACCTCTTTTATGGGAATGGAGATAAATTAGGGTAAAGGAAGAGATTTCAGGGTAGAAAGTATAATCTTATATAATAAAAAGACTCATCCAAAAATTCATATGAAATATACTACTGTAGAAATGACCTAAAATATATCTATACATATACATAACATGTTACAATATTTCATCAAAGGAAAAAATCCACCAAGAGGACATTATAATTCTTAACAAGTATACACCAAACATAAGGGCATGTACTTTCATAAAAGAAACTACTACTGTTTAAATCAGATATTCACCCACAAACCCTGATAATGGGAGACGTCAAAACCCCATCATCACCAATGGAAATGCCATTCAGAAAAAAAATCCAAACAGAGAAATTCTGGAGATAACTAAAGTTTATGGAACATTTAATCCAAACACAAAGGGCTTTATCTTCTTCTCAAAACCTCATGGTACTTCCTCCAAATTGACAACATTCTGCTACACAAAGCCAGTTGTAAGGTGTACAAGAAAATTGAAATAATATCATGCATCCTATCTGACTTCTACAAATTGCAATGGATATCCACAACAATAAAAACAACATAAAGCTTGCAAACTCATAGAAACTAAAGAACACAGTACTGAAGGAAAAAATGGGTGAACAGATGAATTTACAAATAATTTAAAAAGTTTGGCAGTTTTAGTGCACACTTTTAACAGCAATACTTGGAAGGTAGAGGCAGGCAGATCTCTGTAAGTTCGATGCCAGCCTGATCTACAAAGCTACACAGAGAAACCCAGTCTTAAAAAAAAAGTTAAAAATTAATATTGATTGAAAATGGATACAAAACATATCCAAATTTATGGGAAACACTGAACACAGTTCTAAGAGACAAGTTCATAGCACTAAATCCATTCATTAAAAAATAAGACATCTAATGCTAGTGACTTAACGGCACACCAAAAACCTCAAGCAAGAAGCAATCACACTCAAAAGGAAGAAATGAGAAGAAATGATCAAACTTAGGGTTGAAATCAATAAAGTAGAAACAAACAAAAACAATATGAAGAATAAATGAAACAAGCTGTTGGTTCTTGGAGATAATCAGTAAGCTGAAAAACACTTAACCAGATTAATAAAAATGTGGACACCAACTTTCCAAATTAAGAAAATTATAGATAAGTAAAGTAAATAAACACAGACTAAGAAAATCCAGAGACTCATAAGGACAGACTTTAAAAATGTGTACCGTACCATACTGAAAGAAATAATTTTCTTAATAGATATCATTAACCAAAGTTGAATCAAGATTAGATAGGCAATTTACACATAAATAATAACCATAGTGAAATAGAAGCAAACATTAAAATTCTCCCATGCAAAAATAGCCAAGGGCCAGTTGATTTTAACAATAGAATTCTACCAAGCTTTTGAAGAACATTTACTTACTGACAAAGAAGAGCCAATAATCCTCAAATTGTTCCACAAAATAGAATAAGAAGGAATATTGCCAAAGCCACTTTGAGGTAATACTGATACCCAAACCAAGAAAAAAAATAAGACTGAACAAGGAAAAAAGTAATAGACCAATTTCATTTATTAACCTACATGCAAAATTTCAGAATAAAATGCTAGCAAATCAAGTACATTACAACTTGATATGCCATGTTTTGTTGATACTCAAGGGCAATGAACCCTTTCCAAAACAGAACTAGAGGAAAAGTGTATGGGGGTGGGAATAGAGGAGGGTGGGGGAGTGACTGGGAGGAGAGGAGGGAAGACACACTACAGTCAGGATTATATATATATATATATATATATATATATATATATATGTGTAATATTATATATATCACATCAGCAGAAAGGTCATCCACCATGACCAAGTGAGCCTTATCCTAGAGATGCTAGGATAGTTCAACATATGTAAATCTATAAATGTAATTAATCATATTGAATAGAAACTGAAAAACAAAAACCAAATGATCATTTTATTGGATGCAAAAAAGGTTGGGACAAAAATCTAGCATGACTCAATGCTAAAATCCCAACAGAGATTAAAGATATAGGGGGAATATGTAAATATAACAAAGGCAATTTACAGAAAGCCTATATATGACATCAAATTTAATGGAGAGATACTGGAAGCCATCCACTAAAAACAGCAATAATACAAGGTGGTCTACTTTTCCCATATTTATTCAACATAGTACTTGAAGTTCTAGCTAAAACAGTAAAACAGCTTTAAGAGGTCAAGGGATACAAATTAGAAAGGAAGAACTCAGATGGTATGATAGTATCAAAACCCAGGATTGCTAGAAGAATCCCAATCAATAAAGAAAAACTCTTAGATGACTCATCATTCCCAACTTCAAATTGTACTGCAGAGCCATAGTAAGAAAAACTACAAGGTTTTGGCCTAAAAACAGAGAGGATGATCAAGGTAACTAAATTAAAGACCTAGACTTAAATCCACACACCTATTGATGCCAGCATTTTCATAAAGAAGTCACTGGAAAAAAGTATGTATCCTCAATAGGCAGTACAAGTCAAAGTGCGTGGCTGAAGAATAGATACCAGAAGATGTAAAGATATCCTATGTTCATTGATGAGTAAGATTAATATACAATACAAACCAAATAAATACATCATGCTACCAAAAGCACTACAGACTATGCACTCACTCCCAAAAGAGTAATTCTTCAAGAATATCAGAAGTACAATTTTTAGGTTCACATAGAAACACATGAAAACCCAAGACAGCTAAAAATAATCCCCCAAAATAAAAGAATTGCTGGAGGTATCACCGCCTGTGGACTCAAAGTGTACATCCGAGTTATTTTACCACAAAGGAGACAATTCCATTGATCAATGGAATAGAGTTGAATATCCAGAAATTAATGCTCATTGCTGTTCTACTCATCATTATCAGAAATAGCAAATAATCTAGATGTCCCATATATATTAATGTTTAAAGAAACGGTGGAGCATTACTTACCTGTTTAAAAATATGACATCATGAAATTCTCATATAAATAGATGAAACTAGAAAGCAATCATTTAAGTAACCACGACCCATTAACACTAATACATTTTATATTCACTTGTGTGTAGATATTAGCTATAAAGTCAATGGAAACCAAATTACAATCCATAGAACCAACCTCTTATAATATATGGGGGTCTTTGTGACCTCACTGGAAAATAATTCCAAAGGGGTAACTGTAAATAGAGTCTTTAATTGGTCTAGATAATAAAAGGCCAAAGTCAGATATAGAGAGAAATGCTGAGAGATCAGAGAGGAGCATGCAACAGCACACCTTACCTTCTAAGCATCTCCACAGAGAAGAGAGTGATTTCCTGTTTGTCCCTGCTTATATACTGTTACTGCCCAGCGATGTCACTTCCTGCCTGTCTGCACAGACCTCCAGACATCTATGGTTAGCTAGTGGAAAGCTCCATTCTCTGAGCCCCAGGCAGAATTTATCTGACCACAAAAGATATTACAACAGATAGCTAATTCCTGGCACTATGTTTTTTTGTTAACCCCTGGTGCCAAGTAGGGGCATTTTTACCCTTCTATAAGATTACAATATTTTAACTTTCAAAAAAAGTTGTTATAAGAAATATTTATATAAAATGATTTTATGATTATTACAAAAGAAAAATAAAGGTAAATCAAAAATACTTAGTAAGGTACCATATATGTTTAACTAGAAGCTGTGCTAGATATGCAAAAGGCTTGTAGGGTAAAAACAGTGAGAAAAATATATAAATAGTAAGTAAAATGAAATAGAAATAAAAAAATAAAAAGGAAAAGCCCTGAAATGGCATGCTGAGACAAGGAACCTTCATATATACACTTGAGATGATTTTCTATTGACAGTCTATTGCCTGGCATGCGGTCAATCTACTCTTAGAGTAGTTTGGGTTCTCTCAACCTTAATGAAAGAGATGGGAGAGCTTGATCCCGTCTCAACTTTATCACTCAGGCTTTGTCAGTGCCCCATGGGAACCCTTACACTGTGGGAGGAGTGGATGGTGGGTGGATTGGGGGGAGGCAAAGGGGATTAGGAAGAAGGTGAGAGGGAGAACTGTGGTTGGAATGCAAAATGAAATTTATAAATAGTCTCCAAGGAGACTTCTTAGAGAAAACAAAATGGTAGTATAATCATCCTTTATTTGCTTTGCAAAAATCATATTTCAAAAACAAAAGCAATGGTTAAACTAAGCTTATATCCCTAGCTTATCAGTCATTCCAAATTCAGTGCTGTATTTGAAACATCATCAGTTTAGAATGGTGGATTTTCTTTCAGATTCTGTCACTATAAAACAATGTAAAAGTGAATAGAGAGAGGAGAGGAAGACATCTGCCACATAGTTTTCCACTTCCATTTCCCATTTACTTATTATTTGTTTGTTTTTTAATTATTTCATGTATTCATGAGTACCAGAGAACCTACATGGAGGTCATAAATATTTGTGAAAGTTTGTTCTTGCCTTCCACCGTGACATTAGTCTTGGGTATCAGACTGAGGTTGGACAGACAGGTGACAAGCTATCTCTATGTCCCAGTATTTAATAACTTACATCACATATTTTATTTCATTTTTATCTCTTTATGTCTTTCCAACATGATAGAGGCTCAAAGTCTTTAACCCTGTGAGATTCTCCATGTAACCTAAAAAGAAAATTGAACTAGCACATTTTTCTAAAGTTTGGCTGCATATTTCTCTTACATGAACCCATACTCCTATCTTCTGGAGACCTTATCTTAGTCACTTAGAAAGAATTTTGCCTCCTATCAGTACCCACTAATATACCAGAGCAGTCCAGCCTGTGTCACCTGCATAAGACATACTACTAACCAGCAATAATATTATTTAGAGTCTACTTCATTCTTGAACAGTATCAAGTATTTCTTTTTGTTAAAAAATGCTCATAACATTATAATCATATTGTACATGTTTGATATCAACTGTAATTGACAGCTACTTGATTCATGGCAATATATATATGACTGTTGGAATATATTACCTCTGAACTCTGTAGTGCAGTCTGCACTTTTCTGCCCACTCACCATTTTCTCTGTTTCAACAGCTCCACACTCCCCACAGATACCCCACACACTGCAATCAATTTAGTGTCCCACAATATATCGTCAAAACATAATCATCTGATATTTCATCTAGCACACTTAGGGCTTATTTTTATATTTAAGTATTTTGTATATTTGAAATGTATCATACACATGTGGAATGTGTCCTATTTATTTCATTTCTAGAAATGTTTTGCATGCTTCAAAATTCTTTAATAAAAGTACAGTTGCTTTTACTTTTTTCCTGGTGGACCAAAGTGTTAGTATTTCTGTTTTTCTGGTTAAATTACCATGAAGAAAGCCTATGTTCTGAGATTTCTTAATTATGAAAGAACATTTGTAACATGATTCCTATCCCATTAAGATACACCACCTTACCTAAAAGCTCAGATAAACATGAAAAATAATACTTTAAAATATCTGAAGTGTAATCAATAAAGTAGATTAAAGAAACAAATAGTCATTGTACAATAAAATTGAGATATTTTGCCAATGCTATGACAAGAAAGAAAAATAAAGGATGGAAGGAAGGAGGCAGGTGTTGGTGGTTCACGCATTTAATCTAACGCTCTGTAGGCAGAGGTCGGCGGATTGCTGTGAGTTCGAGGCCAGCCTGGTCCACAGAGCAAGTACCAGGACAGGCTCCAAAACAATACAGAGAAACCCTGTCTCAAAAGAAAAGAAAAGGAAGAGGTGGAAAGAAGGAAAGAGAGAGTGAAGGAAGGAGAAAGGAATGGAGGGAAAAAACAAAACCACTAATAATCCCATTTCAACATTATTCCAATATGCCAAGATTCTTCTTTCCCTGAGATCTTTGTTGGCACAGAATTTAGGACTAAGGTTTCTGCAATCATTAATTTTACTCTTATTTTATAGCAAATGGTGCAATATCAATTCCCAATCAATATGTTTAATACTTTACTGCATCATTTCAGCTATGTGCTATGCTACAGTAGCATACCTGTTGCTGCTTCGTTGCTATTGATAGTAGATGAATCTTTCTTATATTCTCTCACCTTTATATAAGAATGTCACAGGAAGTTAGTGATTAACTGTCAGCATGATATAATGATGGCATTAATAGTATCATCCCAGTTAATTGCTTCTAATATATTCAAGTTTCTAGCTAAAACCAAAGAAACAAAACAACTATTTTATATTTTGAAAATTATTATACAGTCCTGCTATGATATTTTTCCATCATAACTCACATTTGACAATTTACTCATTAGCAAATAAATTATTACTTTGTTCCATGGAAATCTACATACTAAGATTCCATAATACTGGTGCTATGAACATTAAAATATGTATAATGTCATTGGTATGCCTAGTACTATGTAGTATAAGAGAATAAAATCCTTGGTTTTCTGTCTAATTCACAATTAAAGACAAAGTCCTTTCATAAATGAATGTATAACAGGAAAAACAAATATTTTGGGAGAAAGTTTGACTGGAATCCACTTCATATAACTAAATTTTCTCTAGAAACTATAGAATTTATCACGAATCTGCATATCGTAAAGGGAAAAAACAGGATGACAATATAGAGATTTAGAAATAAATGAATAATGGATTTTACAGATACATTTTGTTGTCAAAGCATATTCATAGCAATTATGATTTCTTTTTATATTGAAGTAAGGCACTAGGAAATGAAATATTATAAATCCAGAATATGAACTGACACATTTGGGCATAACAGAACGTCCCTTCCACTCTTTTTTTAGCATTTTTCTAGATGAACAACTTGAGAAAGCTGCTGATTCTGTACTTGTGAGCAGTATGGCAATATAAGTGAAGAGGATATTTTTAGGGAGGAAGATTTAGCATTGCAACAGCTGCTTCAGGCTGTTCCCTTATCAGAAATAGTACTTCTAGACTATCAAAAGTAGAAATAGGAGCTTAAAATACAATTTTCACTCAACCAAAAAAAAAATCCCTCACCCGCTTTCCCTTCTTGAACCTCAGTGTTACATATGTGCACATCTTGTCTTTCCCTCACATAAAGTCTTGCTAACTAATACAACTGCAAATAGCATTCATATTATTCACTTGGTTTTTTAAGCTTACCTTTTTAATCTGCAATATTGAAAGTCTCTCTGTGTATTCCACCTGGTGCAGTTCAATACTAGACTGGGTTATTAGAAGTAATACAACTTTATTTCTCCCAGCTCTGGAGTTGTGGGATTTTAAGATAAAAGAACTGATAGAGCTTATTTCTGGTGAGGGATTTCTTTATTTGAGATGGGAGTTTTTTTCTTTGTTGCATGTAGACAAAGGCTAGGGAAGTCTCTGAGATAGGCTCCTTGTTAATGTACAAATAATGTGTATGGGAAGGAGCTGGTAAGTTAATTACTTCCCAAACACACACCTCTTAATACTATGGCTTCAGCTGGTAGGTTTCACATAGGAATTTGGGGAAAATATATTCACAGAACATATTTAAACATTCCACACATAGTAGCAGAGAATTGGTCATATATCTGAATAAGGGCCTTTATTTCAATAATTTTAAATTTTATTTTATTTGTCTATTTCAAGTTATATGTTTCTTTGTGAGTATGGAGGTGGGTGGTGTATGAATGACATATAGAAAGGCCAGAAAACATTAGGCTTATTGTTACATATGTGGTATTTGGTGAGCAACACTGTCCACAATTTATAATTGGTGATTTTTTTAGAAAAGTATACATTAAATTTAAGATAATACATGTTTAGGACATAAAGAAGGTGAAACTATGTAAGAATATTTAAATATAAATTGAATATGTTCCCATGTGGATGCTGGGTGTCCCTGGAAGAACTGCATTCAGTTAAGAAGTTAAAGAAGAAAGCTGGTTTTACTGATTTGAATTTATGTGAATCTCTTCATTGGATTAATTATTAAGCTGAAAAAGGACCTAGTTTTAAAGAACAGTGTTCTTCTTAAGTATTTGTCTTGATAGTTCTCTTTTATATTTTTCGTCCAGCCTTTTGAGTTTGCAGCTTATGCGGTTGATTGGACTCTTATGTTTGCCCTGCAGGTTTCTGGTAATATCAAAACCAGTTTCATATGCAAAGAAATAACATGATGGGTTTTGTTTCTGCTGTCTCAGGGACATCATCCTCCTAATCCTTCCATTAATCATCCATGTATAGTTTTTCCTGCGTTTAGTAAACCCAGAGCAAGTCTCAGCTACAAAATACAGATTGCAGAAGAGAATTGCACTCTAAAACAAACACTCTTTCCTGGACAGGGATGGTAGTCTAGTGCTATGACTGGGACTGAGAAGGAATTTCACATGGACCAGAGAGCTTCAGCTTTATGAACTAATGTCTTAGCTGTCTACTATTTGACATCCATGATTATTGTTGTATTCTATTCTATGACAAAGATATGGACCTATCTTAGGTAACCAACAAGGGGAAACTGGTGCGGAGCTGGTGGTATATGTACATATTAGAAATTATTCAGCTGTGGGAAACAATTACAATAGGCACTTTGTAGAAAAATAGAAGGAACTGGAACGCATTATGCGAGGTAAAATAAGGCAGATACATAAAGGCAAGTATGACATGTGTTCTCACACATGAAGAGTCTATATTGAAATTCAAATACACACACACTGGTAACAATAATAGCAACTGATTTTTCTATAGTTCTGTGTGTATGCATGTGTGCATGTGCATGTTTAATATATATGGGTGTGCATGTGTGACCATATGTGATATATGTGTATATTTTCATGTGCGTGAGTACATGTGCCTGTATGTCTGTTTGTGTGTGGTCCTTTGTGTTAAAATGGCATGATGCAATCTATTATTTTGTATTTTAATTTAAAATTAATAAAAAGTGTAAAAAATGTCAATCTCCTTCCATCAACTGGTCTGGAGAACAATATATAGTGACATTTCTGTCCTACTAAGAATCCTCTCCTCATTCTCCATGTTTAAAGCCTTATTTTCTTAATCTGGGCAAAGCAATTGTAATGATGAAATGAAATGAAATAGGGAAAATCCCAGCCCTTTATGTTTATATCTATAATTTTATAAATACATATATAATTTGTTACAACACAAAGGAAGAAAACTAACCCTTGGTGTCTCTAACCCGAGAGTGGGCCTGATTTCCTCAGAAGAGATCTAATGTCTACTTCTCTGAGGTCTGGAACAGAGGCCATCCTCCTGCTCATTTACTAGCACAGCAAGTATGGTAGGGAAAAGGAATACAGAACTTTTGTCTCAATCATTTACAGGCATCTCATATGAGAGTAAATTTGTTTGGGGACATATTGGTTAGGAACCACAAAGGCACAATCAGATATCATCAATATATAAGCACATGTTGTCCTCACCATTTTGGTGGGGGATTTCAGCATTGTTTTCCATGTCCCATTGTTTTTAGCAAATTATTTTAGGACTAGCTACCATATTTCTCACTCACATATATTATTCTGATTCAGGTACATGAATGGGTCACAAAGGAAGAACAGGGAATATGGAACGTCTGGGAACCAAAATGTAGAAAGAACAATTACAATGTTTTCCTTTAAAGATCTGCGATCTGAACAAGTTGAGAAAACAACATACAAGCAGAGTGATTATTGCATTCTTAATGATCTCGATACATATTATAACTTGGTAATAGGGAGGATGAAAGTTTGATTTATAAAGGTAAGCCTCAAACAACATTTCTCAGAAAAAGTCATTCCCATTGATATTTATGCTTCTAGTTATCTAATCTGTATGAATAACACATGATTAATAAAATTTAAATATGTTAAAGCAAAACCTTTAAGTTTGTTTGAGCTGATATCATCATAATTAACTTGGCCTTTGCCTGGGAATACCTGATATAGCTTTGAGAAAACACTTGGGTCAAATAATTAATGGAATCCTAGACTTTTTTCATTGTGTTCCTCTGTGCTCTCCTGGTCTGTCCTATTCAAGTTGTTGCATGGAGCCTAGATTCTTACCAGTACTGACAGTTCCATGTGATGTTAATGCCTGTTCTTTCCAATATTTTCTTACTGGATGCCTTACAGTTTTTGCTTTAGAGAAAGTGCAACACCGTGTTCTTATATAGCCATTGATCACATGCTTTGAGGGCACAGTATGACCTGGACGTTCATATGTGAGAAGCAGGGTGTTGAATTAGGTAATCAATCAGTTTTTTCCAGTACCTTCTAGAGAGAAAAATGCTGCTGGAATGGAATGGAAGACTAGAGGGTGTTCTGATAGGAAGTATGGTATAATAGCAGATTGTAAATAAGAAATAATTATATCAAATATGGGCTCAGAGTTCCACCTGCTAAATCTGGGCAGGCAGAGCCTTGCATGGCATGTTTTTTCTTACTTAAAATGAAGCTGTTTGCAACCCTGAATAGAATCAGATGAAAATATCTCACTTTCAATCTGTCATATACTAAATAGACATTCAATAAACATAGGAACCTTACTTGTTTCTTCCTTTGGTGTATAGCTGTTACAAAATTTAAAAATGCAGCTCATAGTGAAAATTGTAAAGAGCATGTGGCTTTTATCATAGCCAGTGTGAGGAGATAGAGAAGATACAGCTAGCATCTCTGTGCTCTGTGAACATTCCAAAGTTATCACTCAAAGCAAACAATATTCTCTTTTTTCAATTGATGTCAGTGTCTTGTGTCAGAGTACTGTCCTATCTAGTTGCTTATGAACATAAAAGTGCTGTAGTTGCTTATGAACATAAAAATGCTGTGCCAATCCTGGTCACATTCTGGGCAAAAAAGAAATGCTTTTATTAGGAAAAATGGACATAATCATTCACAATGAAAAGTAAAGGGCAGAGACCTCTCTGATCATAAAACACTTTCCTGCCTTCTACCTTTGGGTTTTCAGCTTGACCAAGTCTGTTTGATCAACCTCTGAATTGTGTAGCTACCAAGTGGCCAGCACCACATGGCCACTTGATGACAGTATAGGTCTTTCAGTCGGTCACTTGCTTTCCCTGATCTTTCACATTCCCCAGCAGAAGGTCAAGTTTGATGTTATATATAGCCTAGTGTTCGCTTGAATAATCAAAATAATGTTTGATTTACCCCCTCATGTTTTCTTCCTTTTATTCTGAGAATGATGTAGCAGGAATCTCTTTTTTATTATATTTTTCATGCTCTTCTAGGTGGTGAGAATTATTGTGTGTGTCTACAAAAGCCTTCTGTTGATTCTTAGCTATATTGTGGTCCAAGTACCATGAAATCTTTAATACTCTTCACTTTACCAAATGATCACAGAGGCTTTAACACTTGAACAATAATTGTGTACATACTTTTGCCTTTATAAATTCTATGCATTAGAAAAAAAATCCCAGACAAGATAGTATAGACTTTTTTGTCAGGGAATGTATTGAGAATTGAAATCTGAGAGCTTTTAAAATTTATATTCCCTGCATTATCATCTTCCTCAGATATGCAAACAAAATATACCCCAAATATCCCATGGAGGGCAAACTGACTTTTTCTGAGACCTGTAGTTTTACTTCTTATTGAAAATTTTACTAAGGGAAAATTTTTATGTCACCCAAATATCTCAGCTCCCTTTCTGAACTTTAGGACCCAATTCAATTTGTCCATGGGACTCCTTTGTTCACATCTTTCTAAAAATTATGGAAGGAAAATAATTTTAAGTAAACAGTCTCTAACTCGCACTAGCTTGACTTAATGAATCTGAAAAGATCATTTATGGAAATGATATACACACAGTATAAAAGGTTTTTAGTATGATCTTTCTTGAGCCTTGCAATATGCAGCCAGCCACTCTCTTTCACTGCTTGGCAACTGCAACATAAGGCAGATCCCTGTGAGCCACCTGATAGTGAGGGTAAGGAACAGAGCTTGCTAGTCTACAAGGCATTCAGGAAGTTAAGTGGATTAAATGACCTTTCAGTGAAGTACCTTCAGCAGGCAATAGATTTTCAGATAGGACCTTGCTAGAGTTTGAGAAGTGTCTATATGCTTTACAGCAATTTTTCTGCTTAAAAATAAAGTACAAAAATTAGGTCATGCTCCCCTGCCTTGTTCCCTGCTGTTTGCCAAGGACCAAGTCATGGTCTCACATACAATGGATGCTTATGTATACATATATGGTTCCCTGTCTTTTAATTTGTGCCTGCTGATTTGCAAGTGCAAAAATTGCTGTAATATAAACTCAGTGGATCTTAATTCTGAACTCTATGATTACATTGATCTTTAGGCTGTATACAGCTGTCCAGTGATGTCTGGGAGAATGTAGACATAGTAACATTTGCCAAATACCTTGATAGCTTTTAATGTTTGTTATTTCAGTGTCAACACCCCACCACAGTTTGTTGTTTTATGCAACCACATCTTTCCAAAGCTAACTTTCAACAGTTGCTCTTATTAATGGCACATGCAATGCAAAAAAATCAATAAAGGACACAGCATGGACTCAATCACAATTAGCTTGCAGAATTTGAGATATGGTGCACATAGATACATCTGTGATATTAGGAAGTAGAAACAGCTGACCTGACAAGGATTAACTCTTGAATCCCAGACTGCTGCCTGGGAATCCAGCATGGGACTAATTAAGACCCCCTGAATGTGGGTGTCAGTGAGGAGGCCTAGGTAATCTGTTGAGCCTTGGGTAGTAGATCAGAATTTATCCCAGGTATACAAATGGACTTTGGACTCCCATCCAACAATGAGAGATGCACTATCACCCTGAACTCTTGGGGGAGGGTCTAGGCCCTGCCCTGGATGAAATGACAGACTATGGACACCCCCATGGAGGACCTCACCCTCCCTGGGGAAATGAGAGGATATTGGGGGGGTTGATGGGAGGGCACGGGAGGAGGGGAGGGAAACAGAGAGGGACTTGGAATTGAAGCAAACTTGTTTCTAATTTAAATTATATATATATATATATATAAAGAATTACTCTTACCGAAAAAAGTCAATTAAAAAAGACACCTTGTTTCTAAATACATGTACTAATCTTTTTAATGACCAAAAGATGTTGCAGATAGGTTGGTTGAGTATAGTTGCTTAATGATCAGAATATATAGATAATAGTAATAATAATGATAGTACTGCACTGTTATTTTGGAACACATAAAAAGAGACATGCAAAAAGTTGGCAATAGTACAGTATGGAGGGAAACCAAATAGTTTATTATCCCTGTACTAACCAAGTTAACTAACTTGCACTAGCTTGAGTTAGTGTGTCAGAAAAGATTATTTCTTTTAGACATTTTATTTCACTATATTGTATAATAATAATAAAGTAAGGAATCTAAACAAGTGTATCAGTAACATATTTATGGCATGATATTTTATTATAATGGGTGAAAGAATATGTAATAAAAAGTATGAGGGGTTAATTATTGAAAGTTTTCTCCTGCCATGATGATAAACCCCAGCGTACTAACTAACTAGTTAACTAACTCAATAAATAAATAAATACATAAATAAAAGGATTTATTTTAGGAAACTTTCTATAAGACATTTTAAACAAAATTATCTGCTTTGTTTTTAGTTTTGTTTTCAGAGTCGATTTGTCTTAAGGCTTAAATATGTTTTTTTTCTAAATGTTAGACATCCTCAGGTACATTTAACGGAGGGCTTACCCACTATTTATATCTTAATAATATAATTTGTATATGGGATAACAATTATGTGATTCATTATAATATATACTAAAGTGTCCATTTCTTGCATATATTTTATGGACATAAAATGCTGTCATGTAATTAAACAATCTAGTAACATGGTGCAAAATTATTGATGGCTCAATACATTTTCCTTAAGTAGAAAAAATGTTTACAAATCATAAAGCATGAGATTAATGAAAATAATCCAGTAATTAGAAATGTAACAACAAAACATCTGAAATAGCTACAATGAAAAGCTTAAAATTAAAACCAGGATTTTAAATTCAATGAAATTCAGAAATAAATGATAATTATTATAAGGTATCTTCTCAAGAAATAAAGAAAATGCAGTAATGTACATCTTCAGAAGGACTGGAGAAAGGAAGGGTTTTAGAAGTTAGTGACCATAGAGAACACAAAAAGTCGAGAATCTCTGTAATTTCTTTGAAGGTCTTTCAAAACATAGACTGATATTTGAGACCTGGCTACAGTCAGTTCTAAGCCAGGATAGGCTAACATCAACTATATTTCAAACTGTCAAAAAACAACAATGATAACAAAAAAAAGAAGCAGATAAATTTTCATTAAAATCTACTTTGATGAAAGTCAATACTGAGATGTTCCTTAGTAAACTTAATCACACTTTAGGTAGAACACTATTTTTAGTTAATTGTTTTAGATAGATAAAACTTTTACTAACTTAGTCCACATCTCTGATTTAGTAATGACAAATTTGTCAAATATATTAATTACATACTTGAATATAAATTGTAGGATAAAATTCTTTTGAGCAATAGATGCACAAGCCTGTGTAAAATATTTCTATATCAAATAAACCAATATATAAAAGCATATTTTACATTTTCTCCATATGTCTAAATTTTAGTAAAAGAAAGTTTATTCAAAGTTTAATGAGTTGTGATAAGCATTTTAAAATTTCTAAAGTCTACCGAATTTAATATAAGAATGAATTAAAGAAATAATTGAATTTTAATGGGTACATAAATATTGGCATAAGCCAACAATTATTCATGATAAAAATGGCAACAATTTTTTAAAATATATGTATGAATGAAAATTTTTGCTGTAAGATAAGTTAATAAAAGATTAGTCTTATATTTTGCAAAATACAAATTTATAGCAAAGGATTACTGAAATAGTGATATTAACATGTTTTTTAACACCATATCATGGTTATGAAAAGTATGAATATTAAGAGAAACAGCACTGTTGAGTAAGAACCTTATGTAGCAATTCTCTAAATCTAAAATTATTCAAAATAACAAAGAAAGGGTAAATCTGTGTTGCTGGTTCATACTTGTAGTCACAGCATTCAAGAAACTAAGCAGGACAACTGCATGTAATTTGAATTTACCCTGGGCTGAACAGTGAGTCCAGGACAGCCTGAGCTAAAATGTGTGACACACTCTCAACAACAAAATATAAATAAATTTAACACTTGTAAAGGAGTAAAGGAGGGTCATAAAAATAAAGTAGATGCAAAGTTTGAGTAGGGAACATAATTTGAATAACATTTAATCTGCTGATTGAGTCATCAATGTGGCTAAAATAAACATTCACAAAAGAAGACTCTGGAGTGCAAATAACAAAACATTACTTATTTAACAGTATCTCAAAAAATTTGCACTTATAGAACAACATGCATGCAGGACAAGTTAAATGATTAAGATGATTTTCCAATATTAAACCTGGGCATGGCAAGAATAGTAAATAGTCATAAGAAATGAAAATGACGTTTCCTATTGTAGGTATCAACTCAATTTTAGTAAGCCATATGTTGTCTCTGACTGGATCCAGTCCATAAGAAGTCCTACATAAAAGCATTTCCATGTTGATCTTGGCAGGGAATAACTGGCAAAAACCTGTACTGAAAGTAATGTGAACCATTCACATGACCAGACTTTGCCCTCCTGATTGCAGCATTAGTATCCATTATAACAACATCATTACATAAGTCACAAGACAAAAATTAAGGTCTAATCTGAGAAAATTAAGGTGTTCACCTGAGGTTAATATCACTGCTCTGACAAGATTACTGTCTTAAAACAATAACTAGTACACAAACAGTACCAGTGTTGTTTCCATTAAACTGTTTCATATGCTGCTATTAAACACATTAAGCAATTTCATCTGTTGTCACATTTTCCTTCTATTACACATCCTTTAATTCTGTTGATGTCTTAGTAATTCAGGTTTGCTCTTTGGCTAGTCACATTAACAGTGATTTCTTTAGTCTCAGCAATCTGGTCTCCTGTTTGAGGCAAACCTGATCTGCAGAGCAAGTTCCAGGAGAGCCAGGTTTACACAGAGAAACTGTGAATCATAAAACAAACAACAAAAATTCCCTAAAGCATTGTTTTCACAATTTCTTATTCAACAGTTCGTACTTTTTGTGTTTTTTTGTAACCTTTATGAGATTTATTCACATTTATTTTGTAATTACATATTGGCTTACCCACCAATTGCGTAAGAATTTGTAAGAAGGAATTATTTGAATTTTATTTTGAAATTTTAAAATAGAAAAATAAGTTGTCTTAGTTGGGTTAAAATATGTTACCTACTCTATGTTTTAAAGAGTCTTTATAAAATATTGAAATCCTAAATATTAACCTTTAGAATGTGAGTATATTTGGGTGGGGGGGCTTTAAAATGACAATTAAGTTGAAATGAAGCAATGGGGAAGGGACCAAAGTCAGCAGCACTAATATATTTGTGAGAAGAGCTGATGGCCAGGTAGACAGAGTAACACAGAGAGAAACCTAACATCTCATCTCCAAGCCCAAAAGAAAGTCCTCAGAAGAAATCCACATTCATCTTAAGCTAGAATTTGAGTTTCTAACCTAAGAACTGAGAGACAGTAACTCTCTGATGCTTAAGCTGCCTTGTCTATGCATTTTAAATAAGGATCTCCCATAAACTAATGAAAATATAAAGCACTTGTGTTTTTTCCTTTTTAATTTAATTGTATAATTGTATTAAATATAATATAACACCAGATTAATCTCTTGGTGAATTTTTAATAAATATGATCAAAGTACACCCAATAATGCCACAGATTAATAAGGGATAAGCTATATAACGCATATCATTTCGTGGACAGATACGACATAGGCTGTTGAATAAACAGTTTAACTTAGAGAGTTAGGAGCATAGCTTGGAAAGCAAAATTGCTTGTTGCAAAAGTCTGACAACTTGAGATGAAGTCCATTAACACACAATGAAAGGAGTAAACTGATTCCCAAAGCTTGTCTTCTGACCTACACAGACACAGATATAGACACACACACATGCGTATTCATGTACACAAACACACACTCACATACACACACACACAGAGAAAGAGAGAGAGAGACACACACAGACAGAGAGAGACAGAGACAGAAACAGAGACACAGAGAGAAAAACACACACACACACACACACACACACACACTGTGTCTGGTATATATTCACCCAGAATCTAACAAGTACACATTTATCATATTGATAAGTAAACTTGGTAAAATTTACTTTGCAATGCCATATATTTAGCAACTAAAATGAAACTCTAAATATCTTAACACAAAAAAATTAAATTTTTTTCAATCTTAAGGTAATGAGAATGGATAGGAGAGCCTCATTCAGTAGGGAATGGACCCTCAGATATTTTTTATCTTAAGAGCAATTCTTTTCAGAAGAAAATGTATAATGTATATTAATATATGATTTTTGTAAGTTAAATATACGCTGCAAAATTTCAGAAAAATAGAAAATTAAATTCACAGAACTTTTATTTTTTTAATTGGTTTAGAGCAGCATTTGATATTGTAATGGTCATATTCAAAATGAATTTTTCTCTGGGTGGTGGTGGCACATGCCTTTAATCCCAGCACTCGGGAGGCAGAGGCAGGCAGATCTCTGTGAGTTCAAGGCCGGGCTGGAATGACAGCCTCCAAAACAATACAGAGAAACCCTGTCTCATAAAACAAAAAAATGAATTTTTCTATCCCAAATATAAGTTTTTGAATTTTATTTCAAAGAAAAATCTCTACTATTAACAAAAGAGTTGGGAAGCATTGTTTTTTAATAGAATGCATACCCAGTTGTGAGGATTTTTGTGGCCATTCTATGCACACAATATATGCCTTTTTCATCCAGTTCATGATCTAGTAAATATGACATGTCAATATAGACAGCACAGGTAAAAGCCATTAATTGATAACTGTGCTACAAAGACAAATCAAGACTCTGTATTGAATGAGGTCAGCTGTTTGAAATGTTTGATGTGAGAAACAAGCAGCTAGGGGACTGCATGTGCATCAGCACTACCTAGTGATTCCTGAAGGCTGCACATTTGTGTTCTTGTTTCAGGCTGAACAGAGCAAAGCTGAAGTGCCGCAGTTCAGAAACTGTCCTTGGAAAAGTCTACAGTCCCCATAAAGCAAAAGGTAACTTATAGAACAGGAATGCTGTATAGTTTAGGAAGCTAGTGACCATTTTATTAAGTATAATTAATTCCTTTTTGAAATTTCATACATTTACATAAGCTGGTATTATCTGACATCTTGTTTAGTATAGTTATTCTTATCATATTAGCAGTAATCATAGCACAAAGCTATTATAGATTATCAAAATTTATAACCAAAACTTATACGTTCAGAAACCTTTTAAAGACATATGATTATTACAGCAGCATAATTAAATTATTATAATGTTTTATAAGAGGACCTGTTTTACATATATGTTGTACATCATGCTTACATATATCTCATTAATACTGTTTGATGGGTGGATCATGATAAAGAGAAAAGAAAACCAACATTTTAAGTGTTCTCTTCTTTCTTTTATACACTAGGCTTTTAGCCATAAGTCATTTATAGATGATAAATCATTTTGAGCACAATTTTCGGTGTTGAAGCATACAAAAGAAAGATGGTTGAATGTTGGCTTCCTGGTTAATAGATCACCTCTAAGTGATACATAAGTTTCCTTCCACCAGATAAGAGAAACGAATATAAAGAAATTCATCTTACATTGCCAAAGTCATAGAGCATGAGATAAATCCAGCCTCAAAGTGTGTTTTAAATAAGGAAAAACAAAAGATGAAATGACTTGAGTTTTATCTCTCCAGAGTAAGATACATGCTCAGGGAATTGAGTACTTGAGGTTCCTTTGTATTCATCATATGCAGCTTAAGTTTGTCTTTTCCATTCATATGTGCACACCTGTGAAAATGTGAGGTTTGCAGTTTATGTTCCATCCTAGTGGTTAGTAATCGAACTACTATCTTCATCATTCACAGAAAAGTACTTATGAAATGTTGAATAGATGTACTTTGTTTCATGACCTTCACATAAGACTTTGTATAACTACAGGTAGTATCTAAGAAAGATTTAATTAATTATAGGAGTCACTTGGTATCAAGAGCATGCATTTCATATTTCGCTTGCTTGTAATTAAACTGATTATTTAATGTATGATGGCTACATCCCTAAGTAAGAGTTTACACAAAATCAGTGGCTTGACTGGTTTATTGATGCACACTGTGCAACCATTGCCCATCCCGCTCAAGGTGACAGTGTTACTTTCCTTTAAAGTAGTCAGGTAACCTAACAATTAAAAAGGAATGTTTCCTGCGGATGCCAGAGAAGGAAAACACTAATAGTTCTGTATTACAGAGTCAGGTATGGTGAAATATGCAAAGCATTTTGCAAACCACTTCATTTTCCATTGTCAAGTGAGAAAAAATTTTACAACTAATATTTAATTGTCCTATATATTTGGTATAATTATCAAATACCCAATGTTCAAATTCATTTGAAAATAAGAAGATCTTCCTTGGCATATCTTTCCATCTTCTCACTAACATTTTAGCTTAAAATATTTGGGTTCTATTCAATAGCTGCTTGAAGATGTGAGTTATTACTTAATTTTCTGTTCTAGTGTCAGTGATTGGAGAAAAGTATAGGTTTCTAGCAAATTTTTCCATGATCCACTCTAATTTCCTAATTAGTACATTACTGTTGGGTGATTTGGGTCTATGACACAGTAGAAAGACTACAAGGCATTCAAGAAATTCTATGCAGATGAAACTTTCAGCTGCTTTCCCTAGAGGATATAACACTTGAAAGGTACTGGAAAATTTCTCTAAAATTTACAGTCAGTATGAACTACTATATAATAAAATGCCAACATATCTTTACTACATTTATACATTTAATAGTAAATGTCACTATATTTCTAACAAATAAAATGAGATATTAAAAGATAAATAATCCAAATGATTAAAACTTGATTCAAATTTGGAAACTGAATTGCCTTCAAAAAATAGAAGAGGCATGAACAAAACAGGTACAAATTTGTATCCAAGCACTGGAATTGAATGGAATAAAACCTCTTGGCACAAATGTGGACAGAACTGCTATAATTTTCAGTAGGAGGGAGAGACAAGGAGCTCCAACAATCCCTAAGGGGCATGTTTTATCCAAAAGGAAAGGTTTAATAACTGTAGACTTGTTGAAAATTATATACTAATGATAAATATACTACTCACTAAAGCCCATTTAAATTTCTTTCAAAGTCAAGCTATTTTCATACCTTAGATACTGAAATATCAAATGAGATTCCTGAATATCCCTCATTTTCATATCCTACTAAATACCTATCTCCCAAAAATCTTTTCATATTTTTTGAGGGGGGGAAAACTTCTCCTGGTTCAGGATTCAAAACTTTTGTACTTTTAAGACCAAGTACATTTCTCTTTAGGAATTGCCTCTATGTTCACTTATCTGTTAATTTTTTGGTTGAAAACAGAGCTTTATTTTATCTGGTGTGGACATGTACTAATATGTTGTTTAATTCTAATAGAGTAGATGAACATTGTATGGAAGACTCATATTGTAGACACATTAATGAGACATGCTATTTTACTCCTGTTTTCTTGGAATGGTGATAGAAAACAGAACAATATTCTGACTAATAGATCCTTGGTAATGACAAATACCAGCCAAAGTTACATAGTTTCATCTTTTATAAATACTTTTAAGTTTCAGATATTAACAAAAGAACCTATCAGTCCTACTCCCACTGATGGGGGGGTAGTAGGGGCCATTAAAAGCTCAAAAGACATACTTTTATGTCAGTGCTCACTTCATTCATTTCCTGATAAATTATACACTGAAGGAGTCCTCATGATAAAAAAGCACTACAAGTTTTGAGTGTGCTACAGATACAACAGTACTGTGGAGCTCCCTGATTTTCAATAACAACAGCAGGAAGCAAATCTCTTACTGCAAGCCATGACTGTCATTTCATAAAAAACAGATAGATTTGATTACTAAGACACACGTTATGTGAAATTGCTGCACTTATAAACAAAAGTGTCATCTATTTTTATGATCTAATAATGAAGGGAACATATTTCACAGTTGATTTTCCAGAACATTGGGTAAGAAGCCTAGAAATAAAAGGGCGTAAAGACTTAACTTTCCATGTAGCTTGAAAAGCTTTGATGATTGCTCTGGTGCTTACTATCATTCTTATTTTTCATAAATAAAATTCAACTTTCATGATATGAAATATGGAACAACAAAATATGAAAGATTACTGTACCACAAGCATGGAGTCCTAAAACATTTAACTGTGTCCCCCCAAAAAGACCCAAGGGCTATGAGGAAAGTGCTTATATAACAGGACACAGGTCCTGGGTTCCTGAGTTCAGTCACCCAGATAGATGGGGAAGGGAGTGAGTTAGAGATATAAGTAGAGGAAAAGATGATTATTATGATTAGATAGATAGATAGACAAACAGACAAATAGAGAGACAAAGACAAATACCAGTAGCACATGAAAGTGTTTCCTAATGTCATTAAAATAAACTGTATTTCGCAAAATGTATTGATGCAATACTAACAAAAGTCATAGATTAAGTGTGATGTTGCAATTAATTCCAGTTATGATATTATCTGGAAATTCATGTTACAGGAAATAAAATATTCAAGTCCTTGGTACTTGTAGAAAACCTTAAGGCAAGCTCTTGAAGTGCTTCATCCTGAGCTTTTTTGCAATGTGCTTTATTTCCAGTGAGGCAAATAAAATATTGACTCCACAGTGGCAGATTCTGTGAAATCAATGTCTGTAGTTTTTATTCCATATATCATGAGCAACATTAAGTGATTTTACACTTATTTTGTATGTGTGGCATAATTTTTATTACATAAAATGCTCAGCAATATACATATATATATATATACATATATATGAGGTTAAAAAGGGAGTTAGTGCTAAAACAAAGTCTTTAAAAGCAAATGCCTGCCATCTGTAGCCTGAGCACTTCACAAAACCCAGGGGTGTCTTCTTGCCCAACTGTCAACACCAGGAAAAGTGCCAAAGGGACAGATGCTAAAACTGGAAAGTCTCATTGAGGACGTGACATCAGAATCCTATAATGTCTCTCTAAAGAAGCAGCATGCTCCACAAGACAACAGAGAAGTCATGAAAAAACAAAAGCGCCCTCCTAATGAAAAATGGACTCCATTACACTGTTAGACTATGAAATTCTATTAACAAAAATGAGCATACTGCTTTGTGGGATGTGATGTAAAATCTGTATTGAACTAGTTTCCAAGAAACTGGCAGGCAGTTTTTTTTAATCATTGGCAACAACAAGGAACATATGATCAAGCAGGAAAATAATAACAGAAGCCACTACTAAATATAGTGTCCAATAACAATGTAGAGTTGAAGCAAAATAATAAGGAAGGCTTTCTTTGTTTAACAATACCCTGACAAGCATGTGAAGATAAAAACTGGTGGCTCCCATGTATCATGCAGCATTAAAAAGGAAAACAATCTATAATTAATATCAAAACCAAAAACAGATATCCCTTATTAAAACCTAGTTTGTGTTTACACAAGAACTGCTAAATTTATATTTTCAGTTTCTTTCAATTTCACCTTTATCAGAAAATATTTTTAGCTTTTATGAGCTTTAAACATGTTAAGATGCAACATGTATTTCACAAGTTGAATCAAAAAAGGGCCCTGCTGGCAATTCCTTCAGCTCATAAGGAGAAGGCTGTGAACTGAAACAGTGGGCCAAAGAGATAGTGGGAATGAGAGAGCCAGGCAATCTGGGTACCTGGAAAGTGAGTTCAAGGTGCAAACAATGGACACTCTTGGACGTCAATCTAGAAAGATATGCGGGTGCTACCGAATCTCATTTTTCAATATAAAGAAAAGGGCTGTTGTTTTAGCTTGAAAGACCCATGTTGCATAAACGCTCATAAATGTATGTATTGAGCTTTGTTTAAAAACATAAGGGAACAAATAACCTAGACATGAAAGCCCACAATGTGTATGAGACAGTGATTTCAGAAGGGTCTCTATCTCAACTAAAATTCATCACTATAAAAATAACTAAATTCTTTGGGTTTGCTCTCTTGCAGTACTGTGTTACTCCAACTATGGGGTTTCTGTTTAGCTTTGTGTACAAAAAGCTAAGATAAGTAAAGAATGGAAAAGATTATGATTCTGTATCTAATTTCATTCTTTTTTTTCTTTTCTTTTTTTTTTTTTTTTTTTTTTTTTTTTGGTTTTACGAGACAGGGTTTCTCTGTATTGTTTTGGAGGCTGTCAGACCAGCCCGGCCTTGAACTCACAGAGATCTGCCTGCCTCTGCCTCCTGAGTGCTGGGATTAAAGGCTTGTGCCACCACTGCCCGGCTAATTTTATTCTTAAGAGAAAATAATAGCAGATCTCATAAGAACTGAAAGAAAATCCTGGAGTTTTTTCATTCTACAAAATTTGTGGCAACAATACGAACTGGATGTCTACAACCATCCTGGAGCCTTCATCCAGTGACTGATGGAAGCAGAGGCAAACACAGTGAAACACTGAACTGAACTCATGGAACCCAGTGACAGAGAGAGAGGAGCGATGAGCAAATTGGCAAAGAATGGGCTGGCAAAACCAGCAGAGACAGCTGATCTGAACAGGGGAGAGCTCTTGGACCCCAGACTGACAGCTGGGAGGCCAGCATGGAACTGATCCATACCTGCTGAGTGTGAGAGTCAGTGAGGAGGCATGGGCAACCTATGGGGCCCTGGGCAGTAGATCAGTATTTATCCCTGGCATACAAATGGACTTCGTGTGTCCATAACAAAAAGAGGGATGCTATCTCAGCCTGGACTCTTAGGGGAGTGCCTGGACCCTGCCCTGAGTAAAATGACAGACTCTAGATATCCCCTATGTGGAAGGAAGTAGCAATAGGGTTGGAGGCTGGGGGGATAGTAGGGAGGTGCAGGAGGAGGGGAGGGAGAGGGAACTGGGATTGACATGTGAAGCAAGCTATTTAAAATTAAAATAATAAAATTTTAAAAAAGACAAAAATTATGAGAGTCCACATGTGTTTCAGATGGGAATTCCCTGTGTTACACAGTCTTGTATCTAGCCTATGCAGTGTTTCACAGAAAAAAAAATTAACATTGCAAGGCATGAAGTTTGAGCCACTAGGGAATACCTTCCTAAAGATACTTTAATATTGTCCCTCTATCCTCTATAATAAAGGATTAAAAGCAAAGTGTAATTAAATGCAGCCTCAAGAACAAGAAATTGATGAAAAGAATGGCATGTGTGGGCATTTTATTCATTTCATTTTCTGCTTCACCTTGTAATGTTTTTATTTCCACTTTTATTTCTGTCGTTTGTTGACAAAATGATCAGGAGGCCTTATCATAACCTAGCCCTTTTTTATTTCCATCTCCACTAATGATTACATCTTTACAGAGAAGACAACTGGTAAATATGCCCTGGTGACACAATACTATGTTAAAACTTAAGAGCACATGAAAGATGTTGTCTCATTTCCCAAATAGCAAAATAAAAGCAGGAAAAACAAAACCAAACATTTGTTAAGGCATTTTGAAGCAATATACTTTTAACTCTCTAAGACAATTTTAAGCCTTTTTCCAAATCTGTAGTTAGGATAGCTTAATATCGATCTATTTTATTTTTTGCTAAATAAAACTTTGAAAGTTAAAGAAAGAGGTGTCTTCTAGCTGAGGCATGTGAACTACATTTATCTGTGGGCATAAGGATAAATATTTAGAATGTAGTTAAGGATTATGCCGGTATAGTAAAGTGGAAATTGTATATCGTCCTCCAAGAGCAATGAGTTTAGTAGCCCTGCGTAGATGGCTAGTTTGCCTGTACCAGGCGGTGACAGCAGTGTGGTCACATGTGATATTCTCATGGTCTACAACCATGAGAATATTACAACCTGGAATTTGAAACTGAACTGAACTTCTTACAATGCTTGTCACCCATAGGCAAAATGTATCAGTTTTTCATAAGTTTTTACACAAAGGAAATTGATGTGTGAGAGCTAAAACTATGGTTTTCTCCAGGAAATTTGGACAGTCTGCATTAAAAGGTTATTTGTAAAAACCATCTATAACATTATATAATAAAAGAAAAATTAAACTTTTAAAATAATTGTCAGAATATTTATTTGTCCTACTTTTACCATTAAGGTGGACTTCCAGAATTTTGAATACTTGAGGATATTTTGTATTCACACAAAGAAAGTTTAAAGCTTTAACTAAATACATCTCAAATCCTTTGATTAAATATCTCCTTGAGAACTGGTAATGTGATTTGTCATTGTAACTGTCAAGAGCAGGGACCTTTAAGAAGAGGTATTATTTAAATGGATTTCATGTGGAAGGAGAGACATATAAATCTTCTTTCATTTGTCTCCAGATGGAAAGTAATCCAGTTTTTGAGCTACAGTTCTTGGAGACTGTCGTTTCCTCATCAGAGAAGTTTTTTTCCATGTTGTGTTTCTGTTAATGTGGAAACTCATGAGTGATTAAAATGCCACAAATAAATACTCATGGAATATTCAAATCCCAATGGGATATCTGTATCATCCACCCACTAAAGTTCTGGGAATATCAGAGAACAGTTGGGATGAGATAATATTAAAGCCAGAGATTTAGAAGGACCAAATAGAAACAGCTTCTGGATATGACAGGACTGCTACATCCATCAATTCATCTGTAGTTGCCTTTGCAAGACCAAGTTTGTAATGTTCTAAAATGGAGGGAGGAGACAGGCACATAACTCCCTTTTCCTGGGGAGCTATTGAATTATGATGGCTTCTAGGGAAGGCAATGTCTGTTTTCTTTAAGGGAGTTTCCTGTAGAATGTGGGACATGCTCCATTTGATACCCCCTACAACCTGAAGTGTGTGGCAGCAAAAAATTGGACTCAGTTAGTTATATAAAAAACAAAAAGAAGACATGAAGTCAGGAGGACTTGGGATGGTGACAGGTGAATGTGGTAAGTCTTAAGGTGTGGTGAAAATAATCAAAATTCATTCCATATAATTCTCAAAGAATAAGGTTGGTGTTGGTTTTGTACATCTTTAATCCCAGCACTCAGGAGGCAGAAGCTGGAAGATCATTGAGTTCGAGAACAGCCTGGTCTACAGGAGCTTGTTCCAGGAGAGGCTCCAAAGCTACACAGAGAAACCCAATCCTGAAATACAAAAACAACAAATCTCAAAGAATAAAAGTAATTTATCTTTAAAATGAAACTGTCTTTTCCCTTATGTATGTTTTTGGCAGCTTTTAAAAAATATTAGGTAGCTGTATGGATGGAGAGATGACTCAAAGCCATTAAGAGTATATACTATCTTGTACCAAACATAATTTGCATTCCCCTCACTCACATCAAGCACCTCACAAGTGCTGTAATTTCAGTTCCATAGGAACTCCACCCCTCTTTCCATGGATGTAATTGGTAAACCTGTGAACATGTTTCTGGGTGCTTTGTTTTATTCCACAAGTCTACTTTTTGTGTGACTGACATATTTTTCTTAAGATGTCTCCAAAATATAATTTAGTTTAGGTATCTTAGGCCTCCAGTAATGACCTTTTAACTGAGACCTGCCTTTTGTGCTTCTAAGTTAATTTGGGGATTTTTTCCCTTGGTCTGAGAAGAAAGTAGTTGGAATATTAGTTTGGATAAAGGCATTGATGTAAAGTATACTAATTTGAAACTCCTAGAAAAGGTCTTTTAAGATAGGCAAAGACTTTACAAGAAGAAGACTCCAGTAGCACATGCAACAATCCGGAAACATGGCAAATGTATTACATTAAATGGAGATGATTTCTGTACCAAAATAAAAACACGAGTATGAAGAGACTGCTGACAGATTGAGAGAATATCTTTACAAATTACACATCAGACAGTGTTAATATTCATGATGTATAAAGAACTGTAGATAGTAAACACCAAAAGTCACATTGGCAAATGAACTCAGTAGTCAGTTGTCAAAATAAGAGATACAAATATCCAAACAGTACTTTTTTTAAAGGTCTAATATCTTAGATATCATGAAAATACAAATTAAAACTGCATTAAGATTTATATTGATTCATTTGGACTTAAGTTTTGTGCATGGTGATAGATATAGATCTATCTGCAGGTTTCTACATGCCAGCATCCAGTTATAAAAGCACCATTTGCTGAAGGTTCTTTTTTCTTTGTATAGTTTTAGTTTCTTTGTCAAGGATAAGGTATCATAGGTGTATGGCTTAATATCAGGGTCTTCAATTTGATTCCATTAGTCTATCTGTCTATTTTTTTTTTGCCAATACCAAGCTGTTTTCATTACTACAGTTCTATAGTAGAGCTTGAAGTCAGGGATGGTGACGCCTCCTGAAGTTACTTTATTGTGCAGGGTTGTTTTGGCTATCCTGGGTCTTTTGTTTTCCATATAAAGTTGAGAATTGTCCTTTCAAGGTCTGTGAAGAATTGTGCTGGGATTTTGATAGGGACTGCATTGAATCTGTAGATTACTTTTGGTAAAATTGCCATTTTTATGGATCAAAGACCTCAACATAAACCCAGTCACACTGAACCTCTTAGAAGAGAAAGTGGGAAGTGACCTTGAACGAACTGGTACAGGAGATGGATTCTTTAACATAACACCAGTAGCACAGACACTGAGATCTATAATTAATAGATGGAACTTCCTGAAACAGAGAAACTTCTGTAAGGCAAAGGACACAGTCAACATGACAAAACCACAGCCCACAGAATGGGAAAAATTATTCACCATTCCCATATCAGACAAAGGGCTGATCTCCAAAATTTACGAAGAACTCAAGAAGCTAGTCTCCAAAACACCAAAGGATCCACACGAAAAGTGGGGTCCAAAACTAAATAGAAAATTCTCAGTAGAGGAATCTAAAATGGCTGACAGACACATAAACAGGGGCTCAACATCCTTAGCTATCAGGGAAATGCAAATCAAAACAACTCTGAGATACCATCTCATGCCTGTCAGAATGGCTAAAATCAAAAACACCAATGTCAGTTCATGCTGGAGAGGATGTGGAGAAAAGGGAACACTTCTCCACTGCTGATGGGAGTGCCAACTTGTACAACCACTTTGGAGATAAGTATGAAGATACCTCAGGAAAATGGAAATCAGTCTACCACAAGATTCAGCAATTCCATTCTTAGGCATATACCCAAAAGAAGCACATTTATACAATATGGATATCTGCTCAACTATGTTCATATAAGCATTATTTGTAATAGCCATAACCTGGAAGCAACCTCTATGCCTTCAACTGAGGAGAGCATAGAAAAATTGTGGTACATTTACATAATGTAATACTACTTAGCAGAAAAAAACAATGGAATATTGAAATTTACAGGCAAATGAATGGCACAAAAAAACCCATCCTAGTGAGGTAGCCCAGTCACAAAAAGATAAATATGGTATGTACTCACTCATATATGGATTTTAGACATGGAACAGGGGATTTCTAGCCTACAATCCCACAGCCAGAGAGTCTGGAAAACAAGGACTACCCTAAGAGAGATATTCATAGTACCCTGGAGAAGGGGAATGGGACAGGATCTCCTAAGGTGATTAGGAGCATGGGAGAGGGAGCTGGGAGAAAGGGAGGAGGAAAAGAGAAGGAGAAAGGAGGGCATTGGGGAGGAGGATGGTTGAGTCAGGGGAAGAATAAAGGAGAGCAGGATGAGCAATACCATAATAGAGGGATCCACTATAGGTTTGAGAAGAAATCTGTCACTAATGAGATTTTCAGTGATCTACAAGGATGATACCAACTAGTAATCTAAGCAATAGTGGAGAGGCTACCTTAAATGCCATGCCCCGATAATGACATTGATCACTACCTTATATGCCATCCTAGAGCCTTCATCCATTGGCTGAAGCCATCAGAGGCAGACATCCACAGCTAAACACTGAACTGAACTCTGGGAACCCAGTTGGAGAGAACAAAGAGTGATGAGCAAAGGAGTCAAGACCTGGCTCGTAAAACCCACAGAAACAGCTGACCTGAACAAGGGAGAGCTCATGGACCCCAGATTGGTGACTGAGAGTCCAGCATGGGACTGATCCAGATGCCCTAATTGTGTGTGTCAGTGAGGAGGCCTTGGAAATCTATGGGGCCTTGGAAAGTAGACCAGTATTTAGCCCTGACATGCAAATGGACTTTTGGAGTCCATTCCACATGGAGGGATGTTCTCTCAGTCTGTACACATGGGGAGGGTGCCTAGGCCCTGACCGGGATGATATGACAAACTTTGAAGATTCCCCATGGAAGACCTCACCCTAGCTGGGTAGCATAGTGGGAATGATGGTGGAGAGTTGGGTGGGTAGTTGGGAGCCAGGGGAGGAGGGGACAGAGAGGGAGCTGGGATTGACATGTTTTTAATTTGTTCTTTTTATTAAAAGATCTTATCCAAGTCAGAATGGCTATCATCACAAAACCAAATGACAAAAGCTATGGATGATTTGAAAAGAAGAATACATATTCAACAATGGCAGAAATGCAAATGTGTAGCAATTATGCAAGTCAGTATGGAAGCTCCGCATAAAACTGAAAATAAAAATACCTTATGAGGCTTGGAGATATGGTTTAGTGGGTAATAGTGCATGCTGTGCAATCGTAAGTATGAAGAGCTAGTCTGGATTCCAGTATCCAGGTAATAAGTTTGTCATTACATGTCTATAACTCCAAGGGAGTGGAGGAGGGGGAAGTAGAGGCAGAAGCATCTGAGCACTTGAAAATGAATGACCTTGTCATAATAAAGTTAAGAGTGATAGAGAGGGATATCAGTCTTCTCTTTTACCCTTTGCATGTATTCATAGAATATATATATCCATGTGCAAATCAGTCACACACTTACATACCAAACCACACAGATTCATACCCACTTTAAAATGGGGACTGTAGAGATGGCTTAGTGGTTAAGGTCACTGACTACTCTTCCAGAGGACCTGAATTCAATTCCAGGAAACTAAATGGTAGTCCATACCTGTCTGTATCTCCACTTCATGGGACCTGACACCCTCACAAAGACATACATGCAGGCACAACACCAATTACATGAAAAATAAAATTCATTATAGCCCAGCTATATTTTGTTATATATCCAAATTTTAAGTTAATATGCCACAGAAAGACTTCTACATCCATTTTTTTGTACATGTACTATTTACAATATGCAGGGAATGGAATCATTTTAGATGTCTGCCACAGATGAATGAGGAAAATGTAATACACATTAACAAGGTATTTATGTGCAGCTATAAATAGGAATAAAAACATGGTATTTACAGGAAGATAAACTGGAAATAAAAATGTTAACCAAACTAAACCAGTTGATCTCAAAAAGACAAACACTTCATATTTTCTCTCATATACAGAAAATATTAAGATTACTGTATATGCTAGATGTGTATTTTTATAGGTCAAGAAACTATAAAGGAAATAATTCAAGAAGAAAGGTTACATGAGGTTGAAAATAGAGGCAATTCCTCACCTGAATATGCCAGGCTTTGTTGACTCCCCATGAAAGGTCTCACCCTTTCAGAAAATGAATGGGAGGTGGGTTTGAGGAGGGGAGCAGAAAGAGGAATTTGAGGAGGTACTGTGTTTGGTACATAAAATGAAAAAATATTAAAAATAAAATAAAATAGAGGTGATGTATTACAGTTAAAAAGAATGTGGAAGCGCTATCTAACAGGAGCTGAAGGGAACCAGTCAGCTGAGGAGAGAAATATGGGAATGCACTGTGGGAAAGAAGATGATTGAGAACTATTACAATCAACCATGAGTGAAAAATGTCATTCTAGAACCCAATACCTAGTATGCTAAAGAAGAAATAAATACTAGAACTGATTTTCAAAAGGAATAGTGTGAGCCGAAAGACTGCATTCTTGTGAATGGGCCACAGTCCTTATCTCAGAGTGGGTGTGTTACAGGCAATGCCTCTTTTCTGTCTCATGCAAGTCCACTTAATCTTCCACACACAGCATTATTCTCTTTGACTTCCCAGACTAAACATCCATGAGACAAATGCATTTCTTTTATTTATAAACTACTCATTTGGGTATTGTGTTACAGCAAACTTAAGTAGACAAAGACATCAGATAAAATTAAAATATTATAATATTAACTAATTCCTATGTTTGCCTTAGGGTTTAGAGCAAAGCCTCAACATAAGGAGATGTATTCTGGCCAGGTGAGCCTGGTTGTCTTATCTTAGGTAACTAATGCTGATGATAACACACTGAGAAATCTCCTCAGTGACCAGGCAATAGGAGTTCAAAGTCCAGCTAGCTGAAGTCATGCTGTTACTTGACTAAACATAAATGTGATTTCTAATCGTACAATGACCTCCCTTTCTCCATCTTCTCTTGCCATTCACTCTTCGCTCCTCAAAACTCTGACATTTCAATCTTTCTAGTCACCTCAGAGTGTGAAACAAGCCCTTTATTGATCATTAGATCTAAATGAACTGAATTGTTTCCAGACTTTTATATTTTTCATTTATGTATTTGTTTTTGATTTATTTATTTACTTACTTATGTATTTATTTATTTTGTGTTGGGATAATTTTAGTTTATTAAGACTTGGATTATTGGGTTTTTTTTCTGTTTTCTTTGTTCAGAGAGGGAATGAAGTTGGGTAGGTAGGCAGATTGGAAAGGTGTAGAAGGACTTCAGTTATGGAAGGATAGGAACATGATCCAAATATATCAAATGAACATAAATTTAATTAAAAAGAAAACAATATTCTTAGCATAATGACATGTACCATATTAATAATTTATAGCTTTTCAGTTAGAGAACAAACAAGATGCTAATTTTCATTGAGCATCTTTCCTTTCTCTTTAAAAAATCCCACAAGCAGCATCCAGCATCCAGCATCTGCTTGTGACATGAGACATCCATCACTGAGTCATTCCAGCTGTTTCTTCAGTATTAATACTAAAGACAGGAATTTTCATGAAGTTCCTGTAATGTGGATATCACTCACTTGAGATGACACAGGTGAACGTCACTGACTCAGGATTCTCCATCCATCCAAAAAGGGGCTTAATTCAAAATATATAAAAGATATTTGTCATAACAAATCTATTTTATATTTTACTTAGTACTTCTGGGAAAATAAAATTTTGTCTTTCAGAGAAGAGTAGAAATAGTTGGTCATTTGTTTTCTATTTCACATGCTCAGCATTTCTCACTAAAAATTAAACATTGGGGAATCATTTTCAGAGGTTTGACAACTCATTTTTTAGAGGTGCAATTCTTATAGAATTAAGGGTAGGAGGAGCCAATTGAGAATTATATATACAGAAATTTTTAATATAAAACTGAATCTTCCAGAGGTAGAAACTATTTCAGCACTAAAAATAAATTCCTAAATAGGAGACATGGGATGGTTTAATATGAAATTTTATATAAGTAAAGTTTGCTTTGAAAAGCAAAACACCAACATTTTAAGTTAAAATTAGTGCAAAAGGTTTGTTTTAGAGTTTTGTTGTTGCTTTTTTGGCTTGATTTTTCTGTTAATCTAATAGGCAGAATCGGCTTCTCTTTCAAGGAATTCATATAAATCTAATTTACTCTCTAATTTTAAAATAAATCATTGATTAAAACTAAATGCATATTCATATAACAAGGACTTCTGTTAAACTCTGTTCATAGAAGCATTATTTGTATTAGCCAGAACCTCAACTGAAGAGTGCATAGAGAAAATGTGGTACATTTACTAAATGAAGTACTACTCAGCAGAAAAAAATGAAATCTTGAAAATGACAGGCAAATGGGTGGAACTAGAAAAAAACATCCAAAGTAACCCAGTCACAGAAAGACAAAGACAAGCATGGTATGTACTCACTCATATATAGGTATTAGACATAGACCAAATGATTACTAGCCTACAATCCACACCTCCAGAGAAGCTGGGAAACAAGGAGGACCCTAAGGGAGACACACATGGTCTCCCGGAGAAGGGGAAAGGGACAAGATGTCCTGAGCAAATTGGGAGCACAAGCAAGGGGGAAGCGAGGTAGAAGAAAGAGGAGGAGAGAGGAGGACAACATGAGGGATCAGAAAAATTGAGTCAGGGGAAGAATAGAGGAGACCAAGAAAAGAGACACCTTAGTAGAGAGAGCCATTATGGTTTTAAAGAGAAATTTGGCACTAGGGAAATGTCCAGAGATCCACAAGCATGAACCCAGCTAAGAAGCTAAGAAATACTGGAAAGACTAGCTTAACCATTGTTCCCATATAATGAGATTGATGACTACCTTAAATGTCATCCTAGAACCTTCACCCAGGAGCCGATAGAAGCAGTAACAGAGATAGATCCACAACTAAGCACTGAGCCGAACTCCTGGAATACAGTTGTAGAGAGGGAGGAGTGAGGAGCAAATGGGTCAAGACCAGGCTGGGAAAACCCACAGAAATGGCTGACCTGAGCAAGTGGAAGCTCAAGTACCCCAATCTGACAGCTGGAGAACCAGCAAAGATGAAACCAGGCCTCCTGAACATGGGTGTCAGTTAGCAGTTCTGGTCAGTCTATGGGGTCTCTGGCAGTGGAACCAGTATTTATCCCTAAAGCACAAGTGGACTTTGGGATCCCATTCCCCATGGAGGGATAGTCTCTCAGTCTAGATACACAGGGGAGGGCCTAGACCCTGCCCCAAATGATGTGACAGACTTTGATGATTCCCCATGGAAGGCTTCACCCTACCTGGTGATTGGATGGGGTTAGATGGGAGCCTTGATGGGGGCATGGGAGAATGGGAGGGAGAGGAAACTGGGATTACTGTGCAAAATAATATTGTTTCTAAGGTAAATAAAATTTTATAATAAAAGAAAGCTAAATGCATTATCCATCCTTGTCTAATCCTCCATACTTTCCGGGATCTGTAAGTAATTCCAGATTATGAATGAGTTTTAATGGTCAGTTTACAAAGCAATGAAAAGAAAGCAGATGTGAACCCCTAATGAGTTATGCAGATAGTTACTTGACATTGCCTCCATGCAAAACTTTAAGCCAAGGTTTCCTTCATGTATTCCTGAAGATTTCATTAAAGTTCACAGTTGTTTTTTATCTCTCCAAAAACCATTGGGTAAGAAGTCAGGAAAAAGAAGAAGTAGAAACGCAAATGGTTCCATATGATTTATTTTGTTTAAGAAATATTAAACTATATCACAAAAACTTTTCTTCCATATAAACAAGACACTTAAGAAACTTTAAAAGTGAAAACAATCGGAACTAAAGAAATGAAAAAGTTTAGTAGCTCTCAGCTCTGTAAACAGAACTTCATGAGAAGAAAAATTCATGATAAACATTAAAGTGTATATCTGTCCTTTTAAACATGACAGCTAAACATATTTGTTTTAATTTATGATACAAAGGCTGTGTTAGTTTAAATGAGAATGGCACTCATGGGTCAATATATATGAATGTTTGATTCCTAGTTAGTGGAAGTGTTTGGGAAAAAGCAGAATGTGTAGCCGTGTTGGGGGAACAGTGTCACTGGGGATCATACTTGAATTTTCAAAAGCCCCTGCCAGGTCCAGGGTCTCCCTCCCTCCTGTAAAGCTCTCAGTTACTTTGCTAGCACCGTGTGCCACCATGCTCCCAGCCATGATTATAATAGACTAACATCTGAAAGTATAAATAAGACCTGCCACCATGCTCCCAGCCATGATTATAATAGACTAACATCTGAAAGTATAAATAAGACCCCAATTGAATATTTTCTTTTATAAGAGTTGTCTTGATCATGGGTATCTCTTCAAGGTTCAAGTTCACTTTTACATCTAAATGGCAAATTACTCTGAAACATTTTCCTTCTATTTACATATGGGAAACTTCTTTTAAAAATAATTGTTCATACATGTATATGTATTTCTGTTTTTATATATTCTTAGATACATGAATATAATATGCACAATCTGTATACTGTTACTTCTATGTTTGTTTTCAGGACTGACCATTTAGTTGTAAGTAGCCAGTTGGTATAATCTTTTCTGGAGAAGACTATTTCTTTATCTCTGTGTTCCTTATGTAACAGCAATTAATGAAAAAGAAGACCACAAAGAAAGCAAGGCGGCAATTATGAGACAGTACAGAGGTAGGAAAGGGAAGGAAGAAATGGTATAACTATAGTATGATCTCAAAAATAACATAAATTTTAAAGTAAGGTGAATAATTGAAATATCTCCATCCTTCCCAGTTTCATCTCCGTTCATTGTAAGCATTGCATTTCTGCTGTTCTCTTTTCCCATATAGTAGAACAATGGTGATTTCGTTCTACTGTGTACCACAATTTGTCTGCACAGAGACATTAGTAGAAAATATTAATCACCAAAGAATGAAAAACCTAGGTAGTACAGAAACCCTCAAATACAGAGAAGCAGTAGTAAGCAAAATGTTCCCTTGGGAAAATATTAACAGACAAAATCCTGCTTTTGATTTTTTTTCCAGGTCACAGTTCATTTCCCTGTCAGCAACCTGAAAGAGTAACCTCACTGACAAAAAATATATCAGATAATATTATATAAATACCATTATTTAGTTGAACAGAAAGTACTATGACATGCATTCAAGCTATAGCAAAATAAATTATTTGGATTACTTTATGTTTCATGTATATTTTAGAAATAAGACTATCCTTGCATTAACTAAGAATTTCCTATTATAAGTCAGGCATATTGTCAGAACACAATGAAGATGAAAAATTGAAGCCTATGGTTTCATATTAAAATTATATTGCATGTACTTCAGTTTCCACAACTCTCTAGGATTCTCCTAACCCTAAAGAATATATCCGCACACCCTAAGATCTGACCACCCCTTTCTTGTCATATGTTCATGTAAGAAGTTAATGCCATAACTTGCTCCAATCAAACTTTACCTTCCACTAATCTTTGATCTTGGTAATGGCTAGTATTATACCTACAACTAAAGCCTTCCTGAAGAAACACTTCATCTGAGTGAATGACCCTGGCCTCACATTCTCAAGGTCATTTGAGCATATCTACCTCTTTAAGTGGCATTTTGCTGCATATATTTTTATGACATGAATAGTACCACCACATTTGAATAAATCATACTCTTCTTTTTAGAAAAAAAGTCTTCGATATCACTTACTTTTAATTAATTAATTAGTTAATTAATTTTACAACCCTACCGGTTTCCTCTCATTCCTATCCTCCCAGTTCCTCCCTTTCTACCCACTCTGTCCCCAATACCCAATCCACTATTCCTCCATTTCTGTTTATGAAAGGTTAGGTCTCCCATGGATATCAACAAAACATGACAAATAAAGTTGCAGTAAGACTACATCCCTCCACATCTATTAAGGTTGTTTGGACAAGGTGACCCTGTATGAGATTAAGGTCCTGGAAGTCAGTCAAAGAATCAGAGACAGCTCCTGCTACCACAAGTAGTCCCACAAGAGGACCAAGCTATAAAACTGTAACATATATTCAGAGGGACTAGGTCAGTCCCATGCAGGTTCCCTGTTTTTTTGCTAACTCAGTTTCTGTGAAATCCTATGAGCACAGGTTATTTGATTCTGAAAATTTTCTGGTGGTGTCCTTGACCTTTCTGGCTCCTATTATCCTTTCTCCCCCTCTCCTATAGGACTCCCCAAACTTCACCTAATATTTGGCTGTGGGTCTGCATATGTTTCCATCAGTTGCTAGATGAAGCCTCTCTGATGACCACTGGGCTAGGCACCAATCTATGAGGTTCTACTCTTTTTTATTTATATCTGTGTATGTGCATATATCTCAATGTGTTCATGGTTCTCCAGGAAAGTTAGAGAATGCTGTCAAATACCCAGGAGATGGAGTTGTGGGTGGTGTTGAGGTGCCCAATATGGGTGATAGGAATTAACTATGGTCATCTATAAGAGCAGTAAGAGTACTTGACCTGTGGGCCAACTTTGAAGCCCTGATAAATTAATTATTCCTTATGTGATTTCACTTTGGGTAGGCTTACTGAATTACACATCAAGTAAAGAATAATTTTAGTTTATTTTACAGTGTGAGGAAACAGTATATTATAGATAAGGATCACATACTGAAAGTCCTATTTTTTCATCTCTGATGAAATTCAGTCTATATGTGTCAGGGATAGAAGCTTGTCTTATTAAACAATAAAATATAATATTCCTAAAACATTACACATAGCATTTCATATGCAATGTTCTTGGGCATTGTTGTTGGCCTTTTGTTTTATATTTTTTAATTCATACCTTAGTGTTCTTACTTCATAGTAGCAAGCAAAGAGGCTAACAATCACACCGTTTGATAATGCAAAATTTAGTAATACTCTCCCAGTTATGACAACCTCTTAGATTACGTAGTACTAAAAAAAAATACAGCATCCTTTTATTTCACTGCTTAGTTTTTAAAATAAATAAGCTAGAAATTTTAATATAAAATAATGTTTCTTATTTTATTTCTTTAGCATAACTTTTAAAACTTGGCTGAGGAAGGAATACATTTTCATATGTGAGATTATTCATATTCCCACCTCTCATTATTCCTCACTAAAAAAAGAGAATCTTTATTTAGTACAAGAAAGTATGTATAGCTAAAAATACTGAATTACTAAAACTCATCAAGTTGGGACCAGGGGTAGAAGGAGGCAGTTGTGAACATGGCTATGGAGACGGGTTTTCCTAGGAAATATCTTTTCTGAATAAAATGACAAAACCATCTCTAGGAGTAAGAATGATTTGTCTTTCTTTGTCCTCACTTTTGCATCTTAAAACTGGGATGATGCCTCTGCCTAAATAAAATAACCATTTCTTTTTTTTTCTTTTTTGGGGTGAGGTGTTCGAGACAAAGTTACTCTGTGGCTCTGGAGGCTGTCCTGGAACTAGCTCTTGTAGACCAGGCTGGTCTTCAACTCACAGAGATCCTCCTGCCTCTACTAAAGTAACCATTTCTAAGTCCTCAGTAAGGAAGGTCTATGCTTAAAAGAGTCAAAACTAGGCAGGAGTTAGAATCTTTAATGCTATCTTTTAACAGCAGGGCTAGCTATAGCTGCTATTTCTGAATATCTCATTATAAATGAATAGTAAACTAGCTGTCTTGGGTTCTCTACTAGTTGAAATAAAGTACACTTCTAATTTGTACAATATGATTTAGAGATTAAGTGCTGCAAGCATAAATCAAGCTTTCTGAATAGGGTCATTCTGATCTAAATGATCTCATTATTGTTTGGTTCATAATACATATACTATTCTTTTGTCTCATTTTATTAAATGGTTTGTAGATAGAATCTGTGGTGGTCTCCCACATAATCTCTTAGTCCTCAGTCTCTGAACCTCCTCAGTGATGAAAATCCATGTGTTTAAAGTCCATAGGCATTGTAAGCCCAAGTATTGTTTCACTTAGGTCGTTTATACAACAATGAAGACAAGGAAATCACATATTTTCAGAGGGAAAAAATCAAGGAATGAGTCAATTAGAAGCAAACAATAAGATTTTAATAAAATGTGAAATACCAATAATGTAAATATTGAATATTATCTTCAAGGTTCCATTCAACTTCAAAAGAAAACTAAATTACCATAATTAATCATTTGAACAAAAAACCCTTCATTTCTTTTAGTTCTTTATTTTATGTCATAGCATTTAACATCATAGAATTGATGAACCTCTTCTGCTATGGGCTGGCTGGCAAACAAACTAGAAATGTTCAAACTGAGGTGTAATTCTCCCAACCAGAAACTAATCAATCTAAATTTATTATTTTTTGTAATTATGCCAGTCCTGTGCTTTTTAAGCAAAAGTATGTTGAAATTAAGAAAATCTTCATCTTTTGTCCTTGTTTCTAAAATTTTGTCAATTTAAATTTCACAGAAATGTTAAAAAATATTTACTTATATGTGTGTGTGTGTCAGTGTGTGTGTGTGTGTGTGTGTGTGTGTGTGTGTGTGTGTGTGTGTGCTTCCACATGAGATCCTATAGAGACCAGAAGAAAGAATAACCTCCTCCTGTATCTGGAATTTTAAGTAGTTGGAAACTAAAAGATGTGAGTTCTGGGAACCAAACTACAGTCTTATAAAAAAGAAGCAGGTATTCTTAACTTCTCCACCACCTCTCCAGTCTCATATTAAACGTTTTTAATGCTAAAAGCAACAAAGAAACAATTACTTAAAGATATCCTTACATAGCAATGAGCTGATCATACCCACTGTGTAATCTTATTTTCATGTTGTTAATCTTGCCCTACCCTAGCCACAATGGGAACATGGCAATGATATAATTTCACCCTTAGTTCATTTTATGCAAGAACCAAGCCAAAATGAAGTAAACCAAGTTACCTGAAATCATCCTACAGATAACACAAAGCACAAAGAGTCGAAACCAGGCAATTTCATTTCAAAGTGGTTGCAGTCACTCTATGAAAACATTCTCTCAAATATTGCAGTCCAGCTTCCTTCTAACATCTGACATATTTTAAACACAAAGAAATTGAAATGGCATTTGCCAAATTCTTCCACAGAAAATCCAAACAACTCTGCAAACATTATGTTTCACTATTGGAGATGTATTTGTCCCAGTGCTTTCAGTACCAAAGTATATAAATTTAAAAGAAAAGAAAAATGACACCAAAACTATTAATAATATCTAGTAAGTTAACAAAGAAGACATTTTAGCATAATGAAGCTTTAAGAATATAAGAACTGCTTCACAGGCATTTATGTAAATAGCAATTCCACACAACAGCCCTTGTTTTACTATGACTTTTACAAATTACATTTTATAAATGAGCTGATAAGAAGGTAGATAAAAGTGAAAAAGCTATTTCTATAAAAGTAGATGATGCCAAGGGTACCAGTAATTATAAGTACTGTAAGCAAATTGATATTAATGAAAAATACATCATAATGAAAAACCAAGTGTACGTTGGCAGGGTTCTGGGTATAAGGGGAGAGTAAGGCAATGAAATTGGACATTATTTTTATTGGCAAAACATTTTTTTTCATTTTTCATACTAACACTACTTCCCTTCCCACCCCTTCTCCTGTTGCCCCCTCCTTCCTCCTTTCTCACCACTCATCAACTTCTCAGAGTAAGGCATCCTTTGAGGAGTCACCAAAGTCTGATATCAAGGCTGAGAAAATTATCCCGCCATTGAGAATAGGCTCCAAAAAGTATCCTCATGTACCCAGGATAAGTCCTGGTCACACTGATAGGGCCTCACCCAGATCCCCACCAACAGAAACTGGACATGTTTATGAGGCTTGGGTTCTGTCATAATAATGGTAACAGCTATATACCTTAGGCTGGCCTTGAACTTGTACTAAATTTCTTCAGTAAATAATAATACAACACAATAATAATATTAATTATTTTGATGTAATCAATAAGAGTTGAATAAACAACAGAAATCATTACTTAATACTCAGAACAAATGACAGAAAAATTATACTTGAGGCACTTCCATTCATACATATATTTTCATATTGTAGCACTAAATAATTTCATAACATATTAGTTTTTCTTTGTCATAGTAAAAATTAGGACATAATATGGTTATCACCTCTTATGTGTAAGACCAATTGTATTTTAGAGTAATACTTGGTTTAAAAGAGAAAATCTCAGTTAAGAGCAGATCTGAAATAATAACTCAGCTTTTATGTATCAGTTGCTGTATGACTGCAAGACAAGTTGCTCACTAATGCTCAGGGAACATCATAGAAGAGGGATGGACAGATGATAAAAGCCACAGGACAGGAAGGGTTGTGGTTATAAAAAGAAAAAACAGTGTTTGCTGGACCTGACAGGGCCATTGCACACATGAACTTGTAAGAGCTGTGGTTACCTTCACAAGACCTGCCCAAAACCAATCTTGTCAATATTCTAGCATGGATAAGAGAGGGGCATAAAAGCCACAGTCCAAGCTATGAAGGAACTAGCAGTTAATGACTTGTGGGAGGTAGTATGTTCTTTTCAGACTCTTATTCCTGGTATATAAGCAGCCCTATTCTTGTGGGCAGCACTGTAGACTCAGATAATTATAGAACAAGAGGAAGAGGAGAAGGAAAAAGAAAGGGACAAGAGTAAAGATACAACAGAAGGAGTAGTGAGGTGGAGAGGTGGAAAGGAGAAAGAGGGAGAGTGAGAATGGAAAGGGAGTTGTGTCAGAGAAGATGAGGGATTAAAAAAAGTACAGGGAAGGAGGAAAGTGCAATGAGAACTGCATATGATTATATATATATGTATGTGTGTGTGTTTATGTATATTAATTTGCTATACATAAGTATATACAATGCACACACGTATCTTTAAAATTTCTCGAAAAGAAAATATTTTTAAAGTTAATATTATATGTTCATTGGTTAGTGCTTTGTTGATGTAATAAACACACCACAAAAAAAGCTACATGTAGAACGAAGAGTTTTATAGGACTACGGGTTCAGGTATTTTCTTAAGATTACTCACAATATTCAGTAAACACTAAATACATAGAGTTAATTTGCATTCTTTATATCCATTATAATGGCTCAACACATAAATGATTCTAATGTTGTTTGAAAATCTATTCGAAATATACTAAATAAGATTTTTAAGAGGGAAAAATATTATTTTCATGAATTAATGGTATAGAGCACGATATAGGAATCCAATATTTCTAATAAACATAATCACAGGAAGCCCATGTTTTAAGTTGGCAGCAAGGAAGGAAAACGTTAAGATAGCCACACATAGTAAGCTTGAAAATGTTTTCTTATATAGGACTCCAGCTTAACAACTAATGTGCTAGACCTCATATTTGAATTCTCAAGAGAACTCTGAGAGTTATACCTATCTTATTTGTCGATTCTACTTCTAAGATTTTTACAAATGAGCAAATAACCTGGAATGAGTACAGAAACCAGGAAAGTACAAAGGAAAGGGGAAAACGTGATCATGTTAATTAGGAGAGAGGCTGAATAAGGAGCTCTATGGAAGGCATAGTAGGACACAGTTGTTATGAAGGGAAAAATGGGAGACTTGGTAGTGGAGTTAACTGGAAAGAGCTGAGGAAGGACAATGGAAGAGGAAAGTAAAGGGATAAATAAGACTAAATTTGTTTGAAAACCCATGAGTAACACAGTATTTCTGATAATATTCATGTATAACTCAATATATTAATTTACAAATATTCAACAGAAACTTTGAATGTGTATATGCATATACATTTGTGTGTGTCTGTGTGTGTGCATGTGTGTGTGTGTGTGTGTGTGTGTGTAAAGAGATAGAGAGAGCGTGAGTTTAAATAAGATCATGCCACCTATGGTGATATTGCTTACCCCAAGAACCAGAGACTATCTAAAACATAAAAAAAGAAAAATTCCAGAGCTAATCATGGGAAACTTCCCTTCTTGGTCAAGAGAGCTGAAGAAATTTTAAAAACATGGAGCTTCCATTGCACTAGGTTTCTACCTCATATGAGAGTAACCCTAGCAATGCTTCTTAGTAATGGAAACAAAGAGCCTCAACCAGTCATCTTTGTACCCAGGAAAGGCCTCATGAGGAAGGATTAGGACATCATCCCAGCCTCATAGCATTCAACTTATAGTTTGTCCTGCCTTCAGAGTGTTCTGAGACCAGAGGCTAAATTTGTCATTAGAGAAACTTCATCCAGCAACTGATGGGAGCAGATGAATCGTCCCACAACCAAACATTAGAAGGTGCTTCAAGAGTCCTGTGGAGAAGGCGAAGGAAATATCAGAGGAGCCAGGAGGGACAGGGACACCACGAGAACATGGCCCACAAATTGACTAGGTATCTCTCTGGGAGCAGGGACTGTCTCTAACTCTTTTGCTGCTTGTGAGACACTTTTCTTTCAAATGGGTCACCTCATCCACTCATGATATGATGGTATGTGCCTGCTATTATTGCAGCATATTGTTCATGTTTGGTTAATGACCCTGGGATGCATATTCTTTCTGAGGGGAAAAGCAAGGGGAGTTGGAAGGAGATGGGAGGTGGGAAGGAAAGACTGGGAAGACTTGGGGGAGGAGTAACTATGGTTAGGATGTGAAATATGATAGACAATTTTTTTAAAAAGAAAAGAAATTCCAAAAGCAATGTAGGTTATTGTTGTCACCCCTAGCTTCCTCCTAGAATTTCAAAGTATAATTCCATTGCTGACACAAGACTTGGTGGAATTGAGCTGGAAGCTTCCTCCCTGAGGATTAGCTCTCAAAATATGAGCAAGAAACACATCACAACTTACATGATCCTTGGCAACACATGAAAAGAAAAAGATTGAGCTGTAATAAAAAGTGAATTAACCGGATCTTTTCTCAATACATCCACTGAAAATTTATTTTGTTAAAAAATAGTGCAGAATTTATCTGTAGCTAGCACTTACTAAACCATTTTTCTTGTAACAACAAAAAAGAAAGATAACAATCATAAAATGGCCTTTTCTTGACTTTAAGTATTCTGTATCAGCTGTGATAATCAGTATACTTTAACCCTCCAAAGAAACAGATCATTGAGTTCTGGATAATGATGTGTGTGTGGGAAATGGGGCTGTATCTTTGTGTGTATACATATGAGAAGGTCCATGTGTAAACATGCCTGTGGAGATCAAAGGTCAACACCAGGTCTTCCCCAGTTTTCATCTACCTTACTTTCTTTAAGACATTTGTCTCTCACTGAACGTGTCAGCTCACTGATTTAATGACGCTGGTTGGTCAACATCTCCACTTCTTCAGTGCTGAGATTATAGCCCATGCCATTACGTTTAGCTGTCTTCATGGGGATGGTGACTATGGTTATTTGACAAGGACTTTACTGACGAAGCCACGTCTTCAGAGGGTCACAGCTTGCCTTGTTTTTCACTGTTATGTGAAATCCATCTAAACAAAACTTGGAATCTTTAGATGCCAAATGGCAAAGATGATGATATGCCTTAATTAAATAAGCTCTATATATCTTCTTTAAATCAAGGAAGCAAGAAATATATTTAAAGCTCAGGGCAGGGCGGCTCTCTCTCCTAGGTCTTGGATTGCAGAGACTGCATCTTCTAGAGCAGGAATGCCATGGTGGTTCTTTACTATTCTCTGTGTGAGTTGTTCCCCAATAAAACACTCATTTATCATTTAAAAACGAAACATATTTACATAAACTAAATTGGTGTAATAAGAAGAATGCTAGAATAAGATGGGACCATAAAACCTGTTGCAGACTAGTCCAAACAAGGGCTTTGAGATCAGCAAGTCTTTCCATGTCATTTAACCTTAGATTCTGTTTCTGCTAAGTGGAAAGTTTTAATAAGATTATCACTGAGGCATATTTCACCTTATAATTCTAATTCTATTATCCAATTAGATGACAGCTAAAATTCAAAAAATTATAAATGTTATAAATGTGTCTTCTGTTGCTATTCTTCTATATTTTTTATAGTTACAATAGGTGGATAAGTGGAGATAAGGAATTTGTTTTCTCATATTTTTTACTAACTATATGAAGTTCAGGAATGTCACCTTGTGCAAATATAATTAAATGATCAAATCAGGAAAATTGTAATATTGTCATCTGAGCTATTGATCTGATAGAACTTGAAATATATTAATACGTATAAGCTTTATACGTATTTTTAGTAACATCGGGTATATTTTAAAGAGAAACTAAATTTGGCTTGATAGAATAAATGTTTAAAAATTCAGTAAGTGAATTAAACAATGTTATGTTTTGAAACTCGAATGTACTTCCAAATGCCTGGTTCTAAAGACTTGATCTCTCGATTTGAGTTCCAAGTGAGGGGAAGTTGGATGAATGGAGGCATACTCATGTAGCTTTTGGTACTTTGGGCCTCCCTCTATGTCTCTCTGTTTCTTGACCTCCATGAAAGAGCAGCTTCATTGAAAGCCCGAAGGAGTGGAACTGGGAGAACTATGGACCAAATCATGAAAACATGAGTCAAAACTATTGTCTCTCTCTTATAAATTTACTTGGTGTTTCATCAGAATTACAGAAGGCCATCACATTAGCCATATGATCATTCATAATTGCACTGAAAAGACAGCAAATTTCAAGCTGAAAGTCAATCAACTTCAGAAAATTGTTTTAAAGCCCTAAGACACTAGATTTTTCCATCACTATAAAATATAACTATTCTGGAATCATAGGGCATAAATCATTAACACTTAAGTGTGTACACTATATTCTGTGTACTCAGGATGCTTTGTGTGGAAAGTGTGGTAAATTTAAGTGGGGACAAAACAAGCTATAATTGGAAAAAGTTTGGGAGCCAGGAAAATTCATGACAAAGCAAAACCTGGGGACAGATAACACATGTTGAAATCTTTGGGGAGCTGATAATGCTAATAGAAATAAATGAAGATGCATATACAAAGAGACTACATCAGTTTCCTTATCAACTCTAAAAGTAGTGTTTCCAAATTAAGAAATATTGAAGCCATTTCTAGGGAAATGCTGAATCAGGACCATAAGTCAGAGAAGAAACCTTTTTTTCCATTTAATTCTCTGGTATTTATATCTTGGCTACAGTTTCCCATCCTTTCATTCCTCCCAGACCCGCCCACCTCCACCTAGATTCACTCTCTTCTGTTTTCCTTCAGAAAAGAGCAGGCTTCTCAGAGATATCAACCAAACACAGCATAACAAATTGTAAAAAGGCTAAACACAAACCTTCATATCAATTCTGGATGGGGAAACCCACTAGGAGGAAAAGGGTCTCAAAAACAGGCAAAAAAAAGAGACAACACCCACTTCTATTGTTAGAAGTCCCCCAAGAAAATCAAGCTACAAAATGATAACATATATGCAGAGGACCTAGTCCAAAACCATGAAGGATCCATCATAATTAAACTCTTGATGCAGAAACCGTATAAAAGTTAATGCTGTGAAAACACTCACAAAACAGACAGGTATGTGCCATCTGTAAGGCCCAGCTTCCTTTCATCCATGGAGAATGATGTGTTTGCCCCTCCCACACTTATTCTCTCATACTTACATGTATGGGAGGCAGCTTGCTTTCCAAAGAGTCAATAATACCTTCACTTAATGGTAATTTATAGCCAAAGATAACTGGTACTACATATGACTAATGATGACTCTGAAAACAGAAGTTTCCAAGTTAAACAAAAAATAAAAATTAAATTAGACATAATAAAATGAAGAGATTAAATTATATTAAAAATTAGCTTAGACATATATGGAAAATTGTTTGATAGTAATGTGAAGGAGACAAAGAATTTCTTTCTTTTAAAATTTGTAAGATCTAATCATCTCTATGCAACAGTCTAGACATAGTTCTGTCCAGAGTTTGGCAACAGCGATGGATCAAGCTACTCTTAGGTTGATGAGGACATTTTTGTAAAAGGAACTAAGCAAACCAGCATATGTTTAATCAAAAAGAATCAGAATCAAGGATAAATTTTCCATTGAAAAATATAGAATCAAATATCCATCCACATTTCCTCACAACTCTTGTCCTTAATGGTACCATTTTCACGTGTTGATACCATTGTCCTGCTAACATTAGAAAATATTGAGATGCTGCACCTTTAAAGTAACCCCATGTTACTTCATATGCTTTGGTATTTATGTTAGGCAGTAGCAATGATTCAGTAGCCCTGATTTTCATTTGAATTTCAATGCCAAAGTCTCTGCCATGAGCTGAGTAGGTCACTGATCTTAGTTTTTTTTTTCTCAGACACAGCCTAAGGCATGGAAATAACAGAGTATAAACTAATCACAATGACGTAACGTCAAATTGGGCTTAGAATTCTAATTTGTCAAGCTACATTCACTCTATCTGAATGTAAAATCTAATCCATTTGCTATTATTATCTACTAAAATGCCATTATGTTTAATCTATGCTATCTCTGCAAATTTGTCCTCAGAAAAGAAAGGTCCAAAATGGCTTGGCATTGACTAATTGCCAATGTTTGTCTTCTTGTGAAATTAAAGTTGTCTTTCTGAACTTTGTTGTGAGCATAATGCTATTCCCTCCTGTGCATCAGTAAATAACTGCACACTGTGTTCTGAATCTAATGAGTGTGCAGCAAGTCTCCCTCCGTGAGTGGCATCAGCATCCTTGCTTGGCATTTATGTCACATCTTTCCACAATGTTCCACAATAGATATCACATCTTGTTCATAGTTAGGATGATGAACAGCAACACATTTTAATTCATACCCCTGATTTTCACCGTTTCTTCCCCCACATTAATTTGCATTTGGCTACGTTGATCAGCACAGCCTGAATCAAGCAAACTGCATCTAAGAAGATTGCACAAGTTTAAAGAGCTGTGTTCTCTTTCAGTTTTAACATATTGGAAGGTTTACTCGGGAGGTATTACCATTGAGAGACAGTGAAATGGCTCAGTGGGTAAAGATATTGCCATGTCAGCCTGGAGATCTAAATTCAACCAACAGAACTTAAAGAAAGATGAAAAATATAATGGAGTCCACAGCAGTCTCCTTCATGTGCCTGCCATTAATTCTTCCCTCCTCCAACCTCCGCATATCATATGTATACACACAAATAATAACAAAATTTAATACAGATAGTAATAAATTTGATACTTTCAAGATATATTACAGTTGATGGAGCATCAAGCTGTCTCGGTGGACAAAGTTGCTTCATGTTGCCACCACACCTGTCATGAGTTCAGTCTTTGTCACTCATGTTGTAAAAGAAGAAAACAGATTCCACACATACATAAATAAGTGAAAAGATGTAAAGGTATATTACAATTGAGTAGTTAGTTCAATAAATACTTTAATCAAAAGAACATTTGGTTGAGCAGCTGCCTGTGTAGATTCTTTACCCCTATGTTCTAGTGTCTTTGATATGGAAAATTTACTTCAGGTTACCAAAAGGGAAATATAAACACTACCCCAAACACAAAACATTTGATCTATAATCTGTCCTGTCCACAAAATATTCTAGGATAATAATGACACAAACCTTGTAGGAATAACTACTGATGCTTGATTTTGCTTAAGGCTCACTCCAGGGGATGGCACCCATACCTGACACTGCTTGAGTGACAAAGAACCAGAGACAAGATAACTCCCAGACCAGGAGTACAATCAAATACAACTGGTCTAAAAACACAGTAATAATAAAATCACTGCTAATGATGTTCTAGTATATTCATAGATCAGGGCATTTCTCAGCTGTCATCTGAGAAGATTCTACCTGCAATAGATAGTAACAGATACAGAGATCCACAGCCAGACATTTAGAAAAGAGAAATACATTCAAACGCATAGCTCTGAATGAGATGTCAATATCAAATCCCTCCTGTCATTGCTCAGGGAACTCCTTGGAAGAGAAGGAAGAAGAAGGAGGCGAGACAGAGGTGATGGAGAGCACCAGAACTAGGCCCTCATATGAACTCACAGAGACTGAAGTAGCAATCACAAGGCCTACACAGGTCTATACAATGTCCTCTCCATATATACTATTGTTTTCAGTTTAGTTCTTTTATGGGATTCTTCAATGTGTGAAGGAGTGGGTCTCTGATTCTTGTGCTTTCTCTTGGGGCTCTTTTATATTTCTGTTGATGTGTTTTGTCCAACTTTAATATGATGGTTTTTGTTTTATCTTATTTTGTTATGTTTTGTTTATATACAGAAGTCTATTTATTTTCTAATGAGAGATACAAAGGTAATAGATTCAAATGAAAGAGGAGATGGGTAGGAGTTGGCAAAAAATAAAGGGAAGCAAAGTGTATTCAAATTATATAGTATGAGAAAAGAATTCTTGTTTAATAAAAGGAGAAAATTATCTTTTTTAATATTATTTCTTGGTGCTTATATTTAACAATTACTTGTGTTATACAAGAGGTTTTATAACTTCCTTGTTCCTAGCATCCTTAGACACAACAGTAACATTGGCAGAAACAACAAATCACAATTGCTTAGGAATTTATACTGAGAAACTTCCTTCTAAACATCCCAACGATTGCATCAGACAAAGTATAAAGAACAATTAAAAACAATGAACAAACTAATAATTAATGTCCTTTCTCTTTTTTATTTAGAATTAATCATTTTACGCATCAATGTCCCTTTCCCTCTCCCTCCCATCCTCCCGTGCCCCTTACCAACACCCACAACCCATGCCACCACACCTGTTCCCTAAGGATGGTGAGGCCTTCCATGGGGATCATCAAAGTCTGTCACATTATTTGAGGGAGAGCCTAGGCCCTCCTCCATATATCTGGGTTGAAATAGTATTCCTCCATAGTGAATGGGCTACTTTAGCCCATGTGTACACTAGGGATAAATACTGGTTCCACTGTTAGAGGACACATAGACTGCCCAGGCCTCCGAACTGGCAACCTCATTCAGAGAGTTTGGTCCAGTCCAATGCTGGTTCACTAGTGCTTTCACTAGGTCAGGTCAGCTGGTTCTTTGATAAAAACAGTTTTAAACAATACAAATCCTCTAATCCAGCCCTATAGAAAATACTGGAAGGAAAACTCCAACCCAAGTTAGTTAACTAAACTAACAAAAACAGGCAATGGATAATCCCACTTTACCAAACACCAAAAGAAAAAAAGAGGGAAAACCACACACAATACCATCACCAATAACAAATCTAAAACAAACAAGAATTAACAATCAATGGCCATTAATATCCCTCAATATTAATGGTCTTAACTCACCTACAAAAAGACACAGGTTAACAGAATAGCTACAAAGACAGAATCCATTCTTCTGTGGCATACAAGAAACACATCTAAATTTCAAAGAAAGATGTTACCTCAGAGTAAAGGGTTGGGAAAAGATTTTCCAAACAAATGGACCCAAGAAACAAGCTGGTGTATCAATTCAATATATAACCAATTAGACTTCAAACTACAATCAATCAAAAGAGATGAAGAAGGTCATTTCATATTCATTACAGGAAAAGTACATCAAGATGAAGTCTCAATTCTATGCCCCAAATACAAGGACACCCACATTCGTAAAAGAAATATTACTAAAACTTAAATAACACATAAAACCCCACCCACTTAAAGTGGGAGACTTCAACACCCATTTCTCACCACGAGACAGAAACTTAAGGAAACAGAGGAACTAACAGAAGAGTGATGGCTGAATTGGATCTAACAGATATTTAGAGAACATTGTATCCAAATACTAGAGTATATCTTCTTCTCAGTGTCCTGTTTCTTGAGAGAATGTTGATACATGTAGACTAAGGGAAATGGTGAGAGATAACAACCATGAGTTCTGAAAAGTCTATTCCATTACCATTGAAGCATAATTCATCAGAATTGAAGCTGGCATTTCATAAGGCTGAGCTAATAATCTGTGCTTCTGATGAACAGTCATCTCTGTTTGCCCAAGACCTTCTTATTTTCATCACTGAAGTTTCTATATTCCACAGAGCCTTTTAGTAGTAAGCAGCTTTAGTTTGCCATCCTCCTTCACGCTTTAATACTAACATATTATTTTTCTAGCTTGAAATTTTTCTATGACCTATCTATCAAAAGAAAACAATAAGATCTAATTTTGTTTAGAAACAGCTTATAAAAATGTTTCTTTAACTTAAACAGGGATCCAAGTCTCTGAGATTTTTGTTGACTCGGTAAATTAAGGTTAAAAAGACAACTAGCATATAATTACAACTAAGAAGCAATAAAAATTTAGTGAATGAATGGTAGTGGAATTTAATGAGAAGATGCTAGCTAGAAACTTTGCATCCATACAGACTATATGCCTGCCATTAACATGGGAAGGTAACAACTCTTAGCTCCAAATTATGTATTGGCTCACTCAAAAGCTAGTAATTCAGAAAGGGTGCAGTAAGGAGAGATGAATAAATTTTCCGGTAGGCATGTTGGAGTAGTGTTATTTTAGGTACCACAAGTCAGCTTGCTGATTGCTCTTTCCCAAATAGATCATAAAGGTCCAATGACTGATTACATATAATAAAGCTAAATACTGTAAAACTCTTCAAAAGAAGAAAATGATGGCACATCTCAATTACTAAGAAGCTGAGATGTTACTCTTTGAATTATTCTTTTTAGAGCATTTCAGTGATTTTTTTCATGGGTAAGAAAGAGTCAACAGGTTGTCACTGCTGTGTTATTTACTGATGCAGCTTCCCACCCCACCCTGCCTCTACCCCAGATGTCTAGGCTTCTCAGTAACAAGGGGAAGTTCAGTGGGAAAGATACTAGGGCCTTTTCTCCACCATGCCTGCTTAATCACAAGTAAGGGATTTCAAACCTGAGGCCTTTTTCATTACTTCCAACAACCACACAGTTGCCTCAGCCCCCAAATTTCAAACAGAACTCAATTACCTCTGCTCCGGGCTGCTGTAACAACCTAATGACTAGACTATAGTCAGTCTCAGATCCACTGAATCAATCTTCCACCTACTGCCAGAGGGAACTTACTACCATGGAGTAGCTTCATGGCACACTCTTACTTAATACTTTTCACAGTCTCATCTGCACTTTCCATTTGGAAAATTATCCAGGAATCAGCCTAGGGTTGTCTTTAATCAGTCAATCTACATATTTCTTTGCCTTTCAAATTATCTGTAATGCCCTTAGCAAAATGAACCATCAGTGTTCACACTTGCTGTCTGTCTGGATAGAAGGCCAATATCCCACTCTGATGGCCTTGCTTGTAACAAAGGACTTATGAGATAAATACAATGTACTTACTTGAATTTATATAATGAAAATGTTTATATCAAAAACCTATCAAGGATATTACTTACTGATTATACAAGTAGTATATTCATACTAAGAGGGCATATTAACTGACAATTTGTAAGACAAAAAAATATAGCCAGTAAGTAGGAAGACAGAATATATTTTTTCTTATCACTAATCAAGGGTTTGAAGTAATGATAATGTTTTTTAAATGTTTACTTTGGGTAGCTATAAGAAGAAATGAGTACCTTACTTTACAGGTGTTTACTGATAGTGTCATTTCAGATAGAACTCCTGAGATACCTTACATATTTAAAAAGTGCAGGCAGCTGGAAAGTTCTCAGTGATTAAGAGTACTTGTTATTCTTGCAAAGGACCCATGCTAACTTCCCTATGACATCTCATAACTATCAGTAACTCCAGTCCAGGAGATCTGATGCTTTCTTCTGACCTCTGCAAGCACCAAAAATATGAGGCAAAACACTCTTAAACATAAGAGAATAGATAAATCATAAAAAATGATTAAAAGTATTTGGATTGGTAAAGTGGTGACATGATACATCACTTGTCTAACTTCATCAAGGACTTGAATTAAATAACCAACACTATAGAAAAATAACAAATTTAATTAAAAATAAAATTAAGGTGAGCAGACTTAGGTGCTTATTGATCCAGTGTCCTAACTTGCTTTTCCTTACTAAATTAGGGAGGAAGAAAATAATCCACAAAAATGTTCACAGGCAAAACTGAGGGAAGTAAATCTTTAGTTAGGGTTCCCCCTTCTCAGATGAACCTAGTTCATGTCAAATAAACAAAACCTGACCAACATAACCAATAGTACCATCTCTAGTAGTTTATCTAAAACAGTCAATTGGGAGTAAATAAAGTTGACGCAATCAATATTGTTTGCCTTGTTAAAAAGAAAATATTTAAAGATTCCAGATTAGACCCCTAGCTCAGTTAAGATAGGAATGTATTAGCATACAATAGAACCATTAAAATCAATGATGTAGCATTAAGACTTGACATAAGGTAGCAAAAGTAGATAATATAATGAAAAAAGTTATGAAATGGAATACTGAGCACAGTACTTTATCAAATACAGAAGCTTGAACAGTTAATCAATCAAGATGTTAATAAGACAACAAATGAAATTTTTAAAAAATTTTCCCTTTTGCATATTTGTACTTTTCACATCTTCTGAAAGAATTATTTAAATAATAAGCCTTGCACTGTTCATAAGGTTTAATGGCCTAGTAAAAGAAATTAGGGGCTAAAGTGCACACGAAAAACTCAAAGCCTCTGCTGCTCTTGGGGTCTTGAGGAAGGCAGAAATGCCAACCTACGCAATGAATATTAGAGTGATCACAAACGTGAGGGGCAAAAGTGAGTGTTAATGCATGATCTTTAGAGGAAGAGGCACAATCTAGTTTCTCCAAAAACAGCAACAATAATATGTGTGTTTTCATATCAACTGTTGTTAGGATTTTTGAACAGAAGCAAGTAATAAAAGTTGGTCTTAGGCACATGTACTAGGCTGTCATATACCATCTGCTAGTGAGTAGAGATCCTACAGGAGCTAAATGTTCATCTGAGCAACTATGATTTCAGAGTATCATTGTGGTGTATGCCTAAACAGGAGGAAGCAGGTAACCACACAGAAACAAAACAGACATTACTAAGAACAGAAGCATCTGCCTGGGAACACTCCCACCAGTTGGCCCCTCTACTCACAGTCACCGTATCAGAGAGATTTCCTTTTCTCAAAGTGCAGCTGTCTACTTTTCACGGTAGCCTTCTGGCTTTGCATTCCCAATACCTCCTGCCCATCAATACTGGTTTTCACAGCACTTTCCACTTGCTGAGATGAGGCATTTCCTCCTGTTTCTTGCATTCAAAGAAGAAGCCAGAAGAGCAGGAGTTTTGCTTTTCAAATTTATGTTTTCTAGGGTCCAGAATAATAAGTTCTTAAGATTTATTAGTGCAATGAATAAATTATCTGGATATGAAAAGGAAAGGGATGGTCTGTGATAAAAATGTTAGTAAAACAGATAAACGATCCAAAATAAAATTCATTGTAACTGGAAGATAAAAAGATGACATGATACTGGGAAAAGGAAACTCTGAATTAAAATGACAGCATGTAAGTAGAAAACGATGTGGAATTAATAGAATATACAAAAAAACCTGACTGCAAGATTTCTTAGTTAGACATGAATAGTAGAGTAGGGATAGCTATAACTGAGTTTAAAAACATAAACAAAAAAAAAACCCTATCTGGGTGACCGTTGTGTAGTTTGTTCTTTTGTGGGGCTCCTAGCAGAGGGACCAGGCATTTTGGAACATATTTCCTATGGTGGGATGCCTTGTTGACCATTTATGTATGTGTGGGTGGGGAGTTTGTCCTGCTTCAACTTGATATGCCATGCTTTGTTGATTCCCATGGGAGGTCTTACCCCATCTGAATGGAGATGGAGGAGGAGTGGATGGGAAGGACAAAGGGAGGTAGAAAAAGTAACCTGGGGGAAGGAAGGAGGAGAAACTGTGGCTGTTATGTAAACAAATTTTACAGATGATGAAAAAAGTCACTAAGCAAGGTCAGGGAGCTTGGGAGAATCAGATGACACAGACCAAGATGAAGGACTGAAAGACATAAGGAATGATCAGAAATACCAAAAAGAAGAAAGACAAAGATGTGTGGGGAGAATGTCATGCCTCTGAAGCTCAGGAAAAAAATCTTCAAAGTATAAATGGAAGAATGATGGTGTTTCTCTCATGAGGAAAGAATTGAGATTTTAGATCACAGAAAATGGATCAATGGGAAGATGGCAGCAGGAACCGAATGTGATACTTTAGTGGTAGGTACTAAATAGGATACCCTGGGGGTAGGTAGCAATGCTTAAGGAGCATAACTAAGCCAGATGTGCTATCTCACACAGGTTAGAGCAGCACTTGGGAGGCTGAGACAAGACTTCCATGGGTGCCAGGCCAGCCTGGTTAGAGAATATGAAGCTGTCTCAAAAAAGAAAAAGTATAGACAAAAAGAAAACAAGAAATGACAGCCTTCGTTAAAAGTACCAGGAAAGAACAGAACATAACTGTGAGAAAGGGGTGAAAGCAAAGAAATGTACAAAAACTGAAGTGTCATCTAGTTTTTAATAGAATAGGTGGAAAGATGACATGCCAAGAAAGGGATGTGACAGCTGGGACTGGGGGCATGGAGACAGAGGAAAGGTCTAAAATAGATCCCATGGGGACTGAGCTTGAGATTACAGAAAAGACAATTAAAAAGACTGCCAAATAGCAGCAGAAACCAGATTGAAGCCTGAAAGCATTCAGTTCTAATGAGCCAAATCCGCAGTGCTTTGTTTGTGTCCAGCAGTGCTCACTCTCCTGGGAGAAGCAGTGAAGAGGACAGAAGTTAGAGGTATATCCTACAGCAGGACCTTGCTGTGATGAAGATACAAAGGCTATTGCTGAAACCCAGGCAGACTGTGGCATGCATGGGAGCCTGACACATTTCAGTTAAGCAGAGCAACAGTCTCTGAAGGGAAAAGATTAATTTAGAAACCCTAGGCTGCTTAGCTAACCCAATCTGCAAATTAGGAAGCCTCTGCTTTCTTACCTCGTGGCCCCTCTCCATTCCTGCTGACACCCCAGGATCAGGAACAAGCAAAAACAACATGAAATTTTAAAATTCTTAGTAAAGGATTGTCTTGAAGTGACCAGTTATGGAGTGGGGCTGCACAGGAGGCAGAAGGTAAAGATGAGTGTCAGGAAGGAAGGAACCGTCTAGAATTGCATACATTTCCAAGACATTAGTTAGTCACTTCTAAAGAAACTACATGTCTGTGGGGAAAATGAATTTTTTTCGTCATATGAAAGCTGAGTTGATTAAATGATCACTCCTCTTTCTAAATAACACCGAATGCTTGCATTCAATGAAGCAATACCCTTTTAGTGAAGGCTAGACCTCCTCTTTAACTTTTCTCTTTACACCCGACATTGTTAGCTCTTACTCCAACCACAGCTTTATCTTGGCTACCAAAACAAATCCAGCTTATTCAGCATTCAGGCCTTTGCAGGAGCTCTTTGTGAGGATCTGTCATATTCTGTCCTTAGATAGATCAGCCAGCTGAGATTTGGCTTAAGCATCCCCTCCCTTAGAAGATTTTCTGAGCATCAACCTAAAGCAATATTTAGTCATCAACATCACCCACCAACAGATGACTTTGGAGTAGGGAAGAGGGGTTTGGTTTCTGATAGATTTTAGTCATTTCTTGACAATGATAACATTTTGCTTATTTTTGTTTTTAGTAGTATGTCTCTATCACTTACAATTAAAAACCCCAGGAAGAACAGTCACCATTATACCTTTGGTCTCTCAGATTCCTGCAAGCATATATAACACATATTCAATAAACACTTACATGGAAAGTAAATGAATGACACAAATGTTGATTCTTTAATTTCAAACCTGATGGAAAGTTACACCAAGCACAACTTTAATCCCAAGGCTCTGTAACCAAAAACTGGAGAAAAAATCATTTTCTTGCCTCATAAATCATCCTGACCCCATCTGCCTTGTTCCCCTAAATAAATGACATGAGAACACTTTTGTTTATTGTGGATGGAGTCATATGGGGCAAAACTCATTCATGAGAAAAACTGAGTATATTTTAATAAAAGTATTAAATGGTCAAGTGAAAACAAAAATGTGTTATTTTGATCAATCTTGAACATAGGGGCTGGAAGCAGGTTTTACAGAATGAGAACAGTATAAGATTCTGTTAGCTGTGTCAGGTATATAAAAAAAATCAGGTGGATAAATGAGTTTCCCATAAAGAATGTATAACAAGCAGTGCTTTCACTTTGTATTTTGCTTAACTAAGAGATTTTTTTAAAGGAAGAAGAATGTATGCCTTTTGCCATGAAAAGCGGTCTGTCAGTAAGTAATTCAGTGTCCACCCAGGTTCACATTGCCTGTGCAAAGCATTTTCTGCCAGTTGACTTTCAGCAAAAGAGACAGAATAAAAATGGAAGAGTGAAGAATGTCATCAAAATAAAATCAATAACACTAATGAATAATTGATGTTACAGAATTGCATCTGACCTTAAACAGCACCATTTACTAATCAAGACTCTCTGAAATACAGCTAAAATTACAAAGTGACATGTTTCAGCATTTGTCCTTAAGATATTGATATAAAAACAATAACAAAAGACATCATTTTACACATACACACACACATACACACATCTCAAAACAACTGATGATTATGTGAAGATCACGCAAAAATAGAACTAATATATAGATAACCTCGTCTAGATTTTTCAAATATAACAAGGTAAAGAAACACAAAATAAAGGGATGGAGAGATGACACAGGAATTAAAAGAATTTACTGATCTCGCACAGGACCTTAACTACATTCCCTGTACCAAGATATGTGTCTCACCACTGCCTGTAACTCCAGCTCCAGAAGATCAGACACTATATTCTGGCCTCTGAGGGAACATACATGAACAAACAAAGCTACATAGAATTAAAAATTAAGTAAATCTCAAAAACGCAAACAAAAACGAAGGATTTCATCTTTAAACTGACTTTGCAGAGAAATGTTCTTGTGCTTTAAAATTGCAGTGATTAGGGTGGGAAATCAGGGATGAATGATTACACATTTAAATAGGTAGGGGAATTAATGGAAGATTTTTAACATTGCCAAGAAAAGGAATAATTCACTTATCTCAATTACTATGACAATAATCAATTAAGAAATACATAAGCAATAGGTAAAATGTGGCATCTGTCTTTAAGCTGTAATATTACATTTTATTGTGATAAATGATATACAAATATTGGCATGTGAAGTAACTTTAAATTGGTTCCTTATTTAGTAAATTACTTCATAAGAATACTACCACTATTTGATTCCAAAATAAAAACAGAGTGGGGAATGTAAATCATAAAACACACAGAAGTCAAATTTCTGACCTAATTGATTTAATAAATCTTTTGTCACTTCTTTTCAAAAATCTTAATCTTAAGATAAGCATTAATAACAAAGGCATTGTTAAACAGCAGTTGTGAGTTGGTCATTGTATTTTCCTCATTTTAAAAAAAGAAATGGTGCAGTTTAGAGGCAAATGGTACCTTGCCTAATTTCAAACAGTCACTATACCACAGATATTAAAGAAGGCAGCCAGCCGGTGACGCACGCCTTTAATCCCAGCACTCAGGAGGCAGAGGCAGGCGGATCTCTGTGAGTTTGAGGCCAGCCTGGTCTACAGAGCGAGTCCCAGGACAGCCTCCAAAACAATGAAGAGAAACCCTATCTCGAAAAACCAAAAAGAACAAAAAAAAAAAAAAAAAGGAGGCAGCTACCTGCCTACTCCTTGGACAAGTGGTACTATCAAAATCAAAGGTACCCTAGTATGAATCTTGAGTTTATAGTTTTGACAATGCTAATTGCAGTATTGGCATGCTTTAACAGTTACTGTTTCTTTGTAATGGTCCAAAAAATAATAAAGAGAAAACCTGTAATAGGTCTTGCTTCTTTATCACTTGAAGAAAATGCAAAAGCCAAGTTGCATACACATATATCTGCTCATGCACACAAAAAGTATGTAGATAGTCATGTATCATTAGTCTCAAGCATTCAGCAGGTTCTAAACTTCACTGAATACTTATGGCACAAATGATACACTTACATTTATCGGTTCTTTTCTTTGCCTGCCTAACGCTCCTCAGTGAGTAGCAATATACTTTTGATGGCATTGGATGCTTAAGAACTAAGCAATCTGAAGCACAAAAACAAAAGTCCTGTTTTAAGAAGAAAGCTCTAATCAATGTTTAGATATGAAAATTGTTGCTCAACTCTGAAACAACAGCATTGCTTCTGTGTGCACACACAAACTTGGAGGACACTTTACCCTGAGACTCCACATAACAGATGTCAGAGCTTCATCAAGAAACTCGCCCATTATCTCAATTTAGTTTTAACCACTATTCCTGGGTTAATACCAGGAACATAACCACCAAAAAAGAAAACTTCAATTGTATCTATTTTGTGTTATCAGGATGTTAAGTGACATGTGTTTACTTTCATGCCTGTCAACTGCGACATAAGGCCAGTTATTGCAAGTAACATTGTAGAGAATTCTAAATGAAAAATTTGATGCCATATATTTGTGTTTTTACTCACCCGTGGTTTCCACGATGCCTTCTAGGATGACGACAACCTCGAATTGTTCAGTTTGCATGCTTCGCTGGGATAGGTCATAAAAGGGGCTTTTGGCATCGATCACGTGGCAAATTGTGAGAGGGGACACAAGAAAAAGTTGATCTGCCCCTGTACTAAAACCTACATCCAGTTCAAGTTGGTCAAGGGGAAGGAATTCACCCTCAGGTGTCTGCCGAGACTAGACAAGCACACAGAAAAAGAGAAAAAAATCACTACTTGTACTGACAATTTCAAGGTAAGCCAGCGATCATTCACATTATTGCCAACATTCTGCACAATCAATCATCAGCAATGTAATCCAAACAAATCATTATACAGCCATATTTTATGAAACTGGCTGAAATCCCACATAGCTCATGCAGAACATACATACATAATTTATAATAAACAATTTGCTATAATTACCAGTCCCTAACTCCTGAGCTTTGGAGGAAATAGTTGCTGTAACAATGGCTGTGAACACAACTATGGAACTGAGTGTGTATGCGAACACTGTTTGAAAGAAATCCCTTCATGATAACCAATTGCATGCTAGAATTGTCTTCTCTTAGAAAGCAAATAAATTTGCACTTCCACTGGAGACTGTGAAAAAAATGCTGAGCATGTTTTAAGAAGAGATTTGTTATCTTGAAAAGAAAAATGAATAATTGCTTTTATTTCAGGAATTTAGTAAAGCAACACACAGATAAAAAACAAAAGAGACACTATCACACTGAGTTGTGATAGTCTTAATAGGCATATGCTATTAGTTCATAGTTTTCATCTCCTAATAATAATAACCTTATTATAATTCTCTACTGTTCTATTTATGAATTTTAAAATATAGCCAAATGCCTTATTGAACTTTTTAAAACAAAATAGAATTTTAAGATAGCTGTCTTTGACAAATTGTTCATTAAAAATCCCATGGGATACTGGTATTTTGTTTCAATATAATCACTCTAAAGCTTCATTCAACAAACCAGATACATTCTAAGACTGTGAATGAAAATGCAATATCAGAAAATGATTAAAGTAGACTTACTCATTCTTTATGCTCCATTTGTTTCCATTTTGTTTAGCATATCTATTACACATAACAGCTGTACAAGCAAATATTTAGATTTAACATAAATAACAAAGACAAAAAGAGAGACTTATACAGAAAAAAACAACAACCGTGGGAATACTTCTATCGCAGTGGTCAAATAGGACTGGGAAATGTTCAGTATATTTTAATACCCTTCATCAAATAATTTAACACATGAAAATGAATCTAGATCATGGGTTTGCCCAAAGACAAACTCTTTATTTAAAGACAGAAATCTTATTTTCATTTGGAATAAATATATTGGATTTCATGTTTGGTAAATGAGGCTGGCAATTCTAAAGAGTTGTTGAATAGTCTGTTTCCTGAAAAAAAAAACTTCCCTGAGTGGTTTTGAATCAGTGGTGGTTTATCATGGTTATAATTTCCATACAGGACTTCAAAAGCTAAGCTGATTCATTTGAGAAGCTCCAATTACAATTGGTAATACTGGAAATTTTTACTTGTGTGGGAGAATATTCATGAAAAACATAGAGATCACTTTTCTTCTGCAAGTAGAATGTAAAAGTAGAAGAAAAGGAGAAAGGAAAAGGGGAAGAAATGATTCCTTATTACATTTTTGCTTTTAATCTCTGGGAAAAACTCATTATCCAAAAACCAAAACCTCATCTCTAGACATTAGAAAGCAATTGGTATTTTCAAGTCAGGCCAGCACAAAAATAAAACCTGTTTGAGGCTTTTTCCAGGCACCTATCGCCTCAACATATTGCCAAGTTAATAAAATAAGAGTGGGACTAAAAACTTCCCCACTGCCAGCTGTAATATTAAGTCATATTTGAAAATAATGACTGAAAAACAGAAAACAAGGACAAAGACAGAGTCCACTTCATGTTTCTCCAACCTAAGAAGCAACAGGTGCTATACAAGCAGAAGGTGATATTCTGAAATCTGTAATTAATAACTATAATTTGTGTCCCTTCCCTGTTTCTGTACTACAGTGTGGGCAATGTCTTTAAACTCTCATTGAGGAGGGTAATATTTCTCCAAAGAAGATAATTTTTTTATTATCATATGGTATACTAAAATTAAAATGTGCCTAGTTTTTGATAAATTTGTTATTCATACCAGTGGCTTTAGAGTAAGTTTTATGCCCAATATGTCCTAACCTTTGAATAACTGAAGAAAAGAAGTGGACTAAGCACAGCCAGACAACAAGGAGATAAGTATGCCTGAATTGGAAATATCTCATTTTTTAGTAAGGTGGTATATTAAGATATAGGCAAATAATATTCAGATGTGCATACGTCCATTCCATACAGACTCAACATGTCTTCATTTTTGAAATGCTTGTTTCTTATAGTCAAATTAATGCCCTTTAATCTACTTCCTGCCAATGGAGACTGAGTGTCCTGACAACCCTATGTCTCATTCAGATGACCCTACTGTGTGACATTATGGAGAAAGGGTTAATAGCTTCATTTCTTTGGAAGGTGCTTCCCCTGTTTCTTGCAGTATCAGTGATACCCCTCCCATGCTACCAAAAATGTTTCCCAGCAGGCACTATACAATATACTGCATAATTACCTGAGATACCTCACACATATTTCCAAATTTATCATCCATGTCTTTGTCATTTATGTCAGGACATCAGACATTTAGACTAGAAATGCATTAATTTCCTGAATGTTGTTTGCCTTTTTGACTTGGTACTAGTCTAAGAGGTCTATTAATAGCTAGAACCAGATGGAAGGCTTTGGTGCCGGTCAAAAGTGAAACACATGCTGTCAGAGAAGAGGGTGTTTGGAAGGCTGGACCTCTCTGAAGCCTGAACTGCTAACCAAAGTGAAGTTCTGCTATCACTGATCAACCAAACACTTTCAAGACTGCAGAAAATGTAGGTGCCTACCACCTGCATTCTCAGAGCAAACACATTCTATCTGGATTTCTGACAACTGTAATCTAGGAGCTCCTGATTCTGGTATATGTCCCAAGATTTTCCAGAACAAAGTTAACAAAGTAAAAATAAAAGTGGGAGCAGAGAAGTTGGTACTTTTTGTTTAAAGAACTGTGACTTTCACATGCATATGGAAAATAAGGGTAAACAGGAAAAGATAATCCTGTAAATAACCTTATAAAAGTATGCTGTACTCTACATTGTGACTACGTGATAAATGAGTAACACTTATATCCCACAGCTTCCTGTCGTGTATTGGTAACAACTACATTGCTTAATGTAGAGATTTAATAATAGGCAGAATCCTTTCAGGTAAAAATAATTTTTAATTATGTCATTATAAGAGTTCAGAGGATGCCATTAATAGAGTGTTTGTGGCTAGTGTATTTAGATCCTGCAACTCTACAATTTTCCTATTTCAAAGGAAGCATAGACCATGATTATTACACAGAATATAATGTGAAACAGGGGTCTGGTTAGACAAAAAGCCACATTGCATTCAGATACAAACAGCTGCTAAAAATTTAGATGGATATAGTAAAATATTTAAAGTAAAAATACAGATTATAAAATTCATCAAAGCTATAGAATTAGTGAGAAAATAAATAAAGGTAGGAGGATAAAAGCAATGGAAAATGGGTAATTCTAAACAAGTGAGAAGATAAGTTGATGAAACTCTGATATGAAAAGGTTTACAAACAACTGAACTTTGATTTCGTGGAATCATAGAACAATACTAAATACTGCTCTAGCATCCCAAAGCCAAGCTAGTTGCTAATACTAAAGCAAAAGGTTTTGAGTTAGAGGAAAGATTGAGGATCTCTAAGGCTTACTAATTGTTCATATGAACTTGGATGTTTGAAATAATTTTAATTGTAGCAATAACTTCTAAGTTACTATTCATACTAAACATCTAAGTAACAAATAACAGGATTGGTGTTTAATGAAAAGATATCTTTGAAAGTATTTTAAGGGTTTTGTGTAATTGTTGACTTATGTTTTTGACTTTCAAAAAAATCTATTATTATCCAATGACTTTGTGTCCTCTCAGTTTCCACAAAAGTATAGCTAATGAAGTACATTTTTAATGCAGATAGAAAAAAAGCAAAAAAATCACATGTGTTCAGAAGGGAACATCATATTCAGGTACTTTTAAACAAATAATTTACTTTCAGTGTGACAAACAAAAATAATTGAAGATATATACTCATAAACATTATATCACTAAACTTGCATACATAAACAGACCTACACTAAGCCTTTGTCATTCTGGGCATTATATGGCCAATTGCCCATATTCGTTCTCCAGGGCCTCACTGCCTAGAATCTTCCTGTCCTCCCATCTTTGACCTGTAATTATATTCTGTCCCACCTTGAGTCTGGGCACAGGAATTATAACTGTGCCCACGCATAATCACCAAATTCTGCCATGGTCTAGTTCCTGGCCATATTTGCCACTTCCCTCAACTGTCAGCTGATAAGGTACTGTATAGTTAGTGATAAGACGGAGAGGACAAAATAGTCTTTCCTGCCACTTCTGTTTTTATGACTGGAGTTTCATTTATCTTTAAATGTGTCGTGTCATATGTATGAATTTATATACACCAAGTATATGGTGATGTCACAAAGAGAAATACATAGAATATAGTCAGAGTAATATCTTAAAGATAAATGTAGGAACTATGTCTAGGACAAGCACTAAGACCAGGAACTAAACTGCCTCTGTACTCAAAGCAATTATGACTAAACCTATGACCTACAGGTCCAAATTTAAGGTAGTTAGAGAGGCATACAGACCCAAAATTTATCTGGACTCTGATAGAACTTTGTACATTTATTTGGATGATGAAAGCTTGAAATTTTAGCTCATGTAGAATTATTAAAGTCAATGCCATGTCTAAAATAAAGTTTCCCTTTTAATGCTAAGCTAATTAACCCATAAAATGTCCATTTTATGAAAGAAATGTACCTTATTAAGATGAAATGTAATTTCTCTTGTAATAAATTGTGTAAGGCTTTTGTACTGTTCAAATGAAAGCTCTGCTTTGTGTCACTATGGGGGCCTTTTGTTCACTTTATAATAACTACAGGCAGGATCTGTATCCCTGTTTGTACATTACTTTCCTACTCAACAACACCCTTCAGTCCATGAAATGCCTTTTCCTGCTTCCTTTTATCATTTGTTCTTACCTACTGCTGTTTGCTTGTGGGGTTTTACATCCCTTACTTGTCTTCACACTTTAAGAATACAAGGAACCCCATACTCTTTAAGTGCCATATTTAAAATAAAAACCAAAAAAGTATTACTATTACAGTAAAAAGTAATAATAACTACAGATTTTAGAAATAACCCAAGGTTGGTACCTATTAGGGAAACATCATTCATGTGGCAAAGGAAGCAAGGTTAAAATAAATAGCTACTAGCCGGGCGGTGGTGCCGCATGCCTTTAATCCCAGCACTCGGGAGGCAGAGGCAGGCGGATCTCTGTGAGTTCGAGGCCGGGCTGGACCGACAGCCTCCAAAACAATACAGAGAAACCCTGTCTCGTAAAAACCAAAGAATAAATAAATAAATAAATAAATAAATAAATAAATAAATAGCTACTGCACTATTTTGAGGGTTATGATGAGCCTATCTAAAACACATAACATCAAGTCTGGCTCCCAGCAGTTATGAGATACTCCATCGCTGACATCTCAAGTAGTTTGGTATAAAGCTTTCATCATATTAAGATATACTCAAATTTGTGGACTGATGCATTTAAAAGAAAGTGATGGTATGAGGGAAGGCTTAAACAAAGATCTATTTGAAAAAGTGAGCATGCAGACAAGATGAAGTTATATACAGTGAAAAGCAAAACTGCATTTAAGTGCAAGATAAAGACAAATCAATACACTTATGAGAAAATCCATGTGTCATTGTGGTTACTGACTAATAAAATGCTTGGAACAGTACTGGGGATGTATCTCAGTGGTGGAATAATTTCCCAGTGTGGGTAGTCATTGGGGTAGATATCCTGCAGTGATGAAATAATAATAGTAATAATTAGTAATGGTAACAATAATAATTATAAGTTTGGCCAAAATTGTGTCTCCATGGCAGAGACTTGCTGGCATATATGAGACTTTAGGTTCCCAGCACTAAGAAGAGAGCAAAGAGCAGACTTTAATATTATTTTCTGTTGCATCTGAACATGATCACACTCCTATTGCAGAAACCAAACAGCATCAAATTTTGATTAGCTATATAAATGAAAAATAGAAGCAGTGTACATAGACAATGTATCTGATGGTAAGGGAAGAAAGGAATATTCCCTAATACCTTTTAATGAATGAAAGTTAAAAGCTGTGTAGGGTCTCCCAAGGAAGACAAGAACTGTTGGTAATGATAGAAATATGAGGGAGTAAGAATTGTTTCCATGAGGAAGCTCTGCTTACCTCTTTTCAAGTGTGGCTATAATAGTTGCCCTTTTTGTTTATATTTTAAAAATATTTGAGTGTAAAGGACAGTATTTGAATAATAAACTATAAATTCATGAACAGTCCATGAGAGATCATTTTATTCTTCCTCTAATAAGGTCAGTCAGTTATTAGTGGCAGAAGAGGTTAGTCATCTTTCTACTCTCTTCAGACCCATCGTAAGTTATATGCTCCACCATCTTGGCCACAGAGTTTTCAACTCCCTAGTCCAGGCACTTTTATTAAAACTTATCAAGTATAATACATAAAATTATCAAGCCATGACATTAATTAATCTCTATTCCTTAGGTTGAGAGAAAGTTAAGTAAAATAAAATTTAAAACTAACTAAATGTTGCTGGGCATTGGTGACGCACGCCTTTAATCCCAGCACTCGGGAGGCAGAGGCAGGCGGATCTCTGTGAGTTCAAGGCCAGCCTGGTCTACAAAGTGAGTTCCAGGACAGCCTCCAAAGCTACAGAGAAACCCTGTCTTGAAAAACCAAAAAAAAAAAAAAAAACTAACTAAATGTTAATTTCATGACGAGAGGGGAAATATTGGGAATATTTACCTTAAAATAGTTTATAGAGGTTTATTTATAATTAGAGTGTAAAAATTTTAAATAACTTCAAATTATACACTTCACCTTTTATTTAATTTATAAGAAAATATTGACCTCTCCAGTCAAAGCTAGGGAATCTCACCATGATTAGTCAGAAGAATGTCAGTGTTTTCAAGCAGGAAATTGAGGAGTGAAGTTTAAATGCAAATTTCCTTCATGTAAATGAAATGCAAGATTGAAATTAGATTAAAAAGTTATAATCTTTCCACTAGATAATTGGGAACTACAAAGAATTGTGCATGAAAAACTACATGGTAGCCAATACTAGAAAGTCAGTATCCTGATCTCAGTGTCTTCCCCAAAATTGAAACTACTTTACAATGATTCATTAAAGCTATATTTGTGCCAATAATGGATCTTTTTATTCAACAAGTAAAATATGAGTAGGAAAATGTTAATTAAATTATAAGAAATTATATTTGTGCTATACTTGCTATTGTTCAACAATATACTGGCTTTTATTGACATGGAAGTTCTCTATATTGTGTTTTGATGATATGTAAATATAGCATCTAAAGTGTTAAAAATGGTTAAAATTTGAATTGATATTTGGTAATATTATACACAATTGATAACAAATATTAAAACTTAGTTTTTCTCCATATCATAGTTGACTGTTTTATGTCACTTCAAGTGTCTCTAACAGGAAATAGGGGTCACTCATTAAAGCAAATGTCTCCTCTAATTTTGCTCATCGTTATTAATTCCTCAGTAGAGCATGACTTCTTTTCAATGTAGTGTAATAAGATGATAAAAAATATTACATTTCTTTTTATTTAGCTTGGCTACCAGAAAACAAACAAATTTAAAATGAGCTCCATTAACTTCACTATAATTTTCTTTCAACAGAAATTTATTATCACATGTTCTTTGATTTTTAGCACTGCTGTCTTCCTATTAAATCATAATCTCAGCACATCACTGCTACTCCAGTATTTGAATGTCACATTATTTTTAATCACCTTGTGTCAATATAGCACCTTGCTCCAATATCATAATATTTTATTTCTTAATTCAAGACACTCTTCTGGTAAATGTGGTTCATAACATTATATAGAAAAATCACCAAGAGTATATGCACCACTGTCGAGACCAAGAACCTCAAATCCATTGTACACATATGTGTCACTAATCTTGTAACTGCATCTTTAATTTGCTAAAATAAACTTTGGCGATGTTCAAAACACCTAAAATGAGTGGCATGTAAAAAATAACAATTTTGTTTGTTTTGAAAAAAATAGAGAATAACAACTTCAACTCTTGTGAAGAGGATAAACTATTGTTAATGGAAGTTTCAAAGTGATATCTACACACAGATTCCTTAACAGTGGCTGTTGGAACACTCAAATTGCTCCTGTTTGCCCACTAGGCCTCCCTAAACAAGCAGAGGAAGGATTCACCACACATATAGAAGAGAGCACATACAAGTATCTCTGCCATCAGCACAGCTACATCTCATCCACTTACTTAGACCTGCCAAGTCACTTAATTTGAACAGACATCGATAAAACAAAATGCTACCTTAAAAATGTAATAATTCTGTACAGTTAAAGTGTACTATAAAAATAGTCAATTAAAATTACATAATCATAGCTATCATTATGAAAACGTACACGAAAGCTAGGCTGAAAATTGTATACTCTTGTTTCAAAAATGCCATTTATGCACCAGTGTGGCTCAGGAAATACTCACTTGATGAGAAGTGACAGGGCAAGTGAACTGCTTTAATTCAAGCACTGCACTGGCCAAGTTGGTCAAGAATAATTAGGATGAGATTTTATAAGTGATAATGAAAGTGACATAAGAGCAAAATATTATTTTTTCTAATCCTGGGAGAACACTTTGAACTATATATAAGTTGAAGCTGTATAAAATGAAACATAGTTGAATGGAGCATATTGAAATTTCAAAGGCAAAAGTTTCCCTCCACTTGGATATCAGCAGTTTTTTCATTACCTGTAAGTTTTGAACCTGGCTCTGTGATCCTTTATATAACTTTAGAGCAGTCTTTTTTCAATAGTGCACTAATCACTTGAAGTTATCTTTTAAAATTACGAACATTTAAAACCATTCTGGAAATTCCCTAAGAAAGGTGGAACCTGTAGACTGTGAGAACTAGACTTCAACCCTTCCTCCACAAATTCTAATTGGTAAATAACTAGGGACCCTTCTTGTTTGTGGTGGTGCCTTCTGAGGGCTACAAGGACATGTTCTTAATAAATACTCTCTGAGCACTTTGTTTACATGTCTACAACAAGGTGTTAGGAAGCAGCCTTCTTTAATGGATGCTGAAAGGCTTCAAGTGTAATCTGTAATTGGCAAAGGCTTCATAGAATCAGGCAATTAAGAATAAAATTAACAAGACACTACAGGAAAAGCACTCAGGATTTCACGGAATATGTCTCAAGGAAACTAGTAAAAATAACAATTATAAAGAACCACGTCTTTTACTTTATTAACAGCTTCCTGGATGTGTGTGCTTGCTTTAGAAGACCACAGTTAAATTACCGTGTCCTAAAAAGTAATCCACCTGGTAGTATAACTGAGAGGTGATACACTGAAAACAGTCGCCAAAGTGAAGTGAAGGAAACTTCAACACCCAATTCTTCAAAATAGAAGCTTTGGTGCCTTAAGTTTAGGGAAAGAAGGAGTTGACAGCAAACCAAAAGAGCTGTCAGGACAAGGCAGCAGCATGAGAGTAGGGCTTCTATCTCCCTCAGAGCTCCTGGAGCCCACAGCACTCTGTGTCACCATCATGGTGCACTACAGAGCATCTGAGGTGAGGAGCATAAGAGAGAGCATCAAAGTAAGGGAAAAATCAGAACTGGCAACTAAGTCCCCTGATCAATCCCCAGTTCTTTTGACTACTTCCTTGCTCCAAAGAAGTTTACCTGTGGTGGAAGGAAAACCGGAGGAGAGGGCAGAGTGGCACCCAGGGATTGGAATCTTGGGTTTCTGAGTAGCTCATTCTTGGTAGGAAAGGGGAGGGCTGCACCTACCTTGAGTAGCTTGCAGCGGATCTGTGCGGATACCATGTGGCTGTTGCGCAGGTTGCCCACCCGGAACATGAGAGTGAGTTTTCCATCCCTCATGGAGATCACCGCATGCTCGCTGAACATGAGGGTCTCAGCGCGCTTCTTGGGCTGGGACATCTTAATGAACATGCAGCCTATGAGAAAAGCGTCCACGATGGATCCCAGGATGGATTGGAAGAGGAAAAGAATGATGCCCTCGGGGCACTTGTCGGTGATGTAGCGGTAGCCATAGCCGATGGTGGCTTCAGTCTCGATGAAAAAGAGGAAGGCAGAGGGGAAGTTATAGACATTGGCCACACAGGGAGTGTAGTTGCCGACGTGGGCTTTGTTTAGGTCGCCCCGGGTATAAGCGATCACCCACCACATGGACGCCATGAAGAGCCAGGCCACTGTATAGGTGAGGATGAAGATGAAGAGGTTCCAACGCCACTTGAGGTCCACCAGGGTGGTGAAGAGGTCCGAGAGGTAGCGACTGGTTTCGCTGCCCAGGTTGCCATGCTGCACATTGCACCGGCCGTTCTTGTCCACGAACCTCTGCCGCTTCTTTTTGGGTACAAGCTGCTGCTGCGGGCCCTGCCCTGGCCCCTGGGGCTGCAAGCCTGAGCCGCTCGACGAAGTGGTCACTACCTGGTAATCGTCCCCAAATTTCCTTCGGAGTGCAGACATAATATGGAGGGGCGAGCCAGATTCAAACACGAAGCGGAGGCGCAGGAGCCAAGCGCTGCAAACCAGCACCAATAAGGGGGTGGGGGCAGGGGACGAAAGCAGGAGGGAGGGGACGAAAGCAGGCGCCTGGGTGGGGGGTTGGGGAGCACCCTGCAGGTAGCAGCAAGCTCTACCCCTGCAGACACCTTTCCTCCCCTGGGACAGAGGCTTTCTTTCCAAGAGCGGTGTTAAAACAGAAGTGTTCCCCAACACTTAAGGCAAGAGGGATTCAAGCTGTAAGACCTCAAGTGCGACTTTGCCTCCAAGCTCATTGAGGCCCCGCTTCTCTCTCCCAACCACCAGCATCCCGGTCCACCTCTTACCTTTCTACAGCACCCAGACTACCTTGCAGCACCCCTGAACTGGCTGCTGAAAATTAACGACTTTGACAAGCAAGTCCCACCCCACCTGTCAACTCCCTAAGCTTCTAAGCTGCCCTACCTGCTTAGTTCAGACCCTCCCCCCTCCCAGCTTCACCCTGATCAGCTGCCCCCCCGGAGTGCTCCTGCCTCCCTTGTCACTCCCGCCTCCTATCTTTTAGCCAAAATCCCGCCCAGAGGCATGTCTGCTGGGCAGTGGTGCAACGCCCCCTACCCACGCTCAGCTGGCTCAGAATCCCCCTCCCGGGACTCCAGAGACCTGTACTCCTGCCGTGCGCGGGCGGTCGAGTTTCCTCGTGCGCCACCGGAGCCTTAGTGTGGACCCCCAGGGGCCTGAAGGCCACTCGGGCACTCCGGGGAGCACTGGGAGCCTGGGCACTCACCCAGCAGCAGAGGACAGACAGAGCCGCGGCAAGGAGCTGAGGCAGTTTGGCCAAGCACCCTGAGCTCAGGGCTGCCTGACCCCTTCCTACTTTTCCTGGTGTTCCACGGTGAGAGCCACTGCAGGTGCCTCAACCTCCGCACCCCCAGGGAGGGGGGAGCACTACACAACCTCCGCCAAAAGACCCTGGTGTTCCAAGCAGAGACTGACTCAGAAGCCTGACTCTGGGGTTCCTGGGAGCGCGATGCCCTCTTTCCAGTAGACAGTGCGGCTGCTTATCCGAGGTCAGACTTTCAGGTTAAACACTGGCATTGCTCCAGCTCTTCCTGTGCCTCGCAATAGAAACATTTGAGCCTTCCTTTCTGATTCTCCTATTCCATGTCCGCGCTTTGGTTGCCGGGGTGGATGGAGGATGCTGCGAGGCTCAAGCAGAGACAGCAGGGATGAGGTGTGTGTGCTGGTGCGTGTGATCAGCTGCAGAGCCGCACTAGCCCCGCCTGTCCTTGCCTTCCCCCGCTGCTCCACCAGCCTGAATTGCACCTCCGCGCCTTGGTTGAGCCCGCAGTGTCTGGCAGCTTAGAGAATGCAAGCCCCTCCAATGAGAAGCCGCTCTAAATCTGCTCCCTAACCATAGCCAACTCTTCCCTCGCCCCCTTGCATCAATCAGAAAGAACCCCAAGCAAGCAACAAATGCTGCTTTCTGCGAGGAGTACAATATGTCTCTATTTCTAGGGCTCTCGCTTAAGCAAATACTAGGGGACATATCATCAACAGAACTGGCTTTCAGATAGGCATATTCAGAACCCAAAATTCCAAATCACAGAGACCTGACAATGGGAATACCAAGGAAGAGCCATACTGAAAAGAAATTCCCAATCCTTTCTGAAAAGGATTCTATGAGAAAGGCTTAGACTACCTGGAGTTAGTGTGTGACTATAATTGAGGGAAAAGTGATGTGTTCTAATGGCCCCAGACTGGCAGTTAATTTAATGGAGGGGCAAAGTGTAGAAACAGCTGATATAGCGTCCATGAGTAAATGCCAGCTTATTTACCCCATTTCATGTTCGTTTTAAAATGTCTTTTGACATATTCCGTTCAGTCCAGATACACAAAGTTGGTAGAGAGTCAACTCTTGTGATAAAAGCAAAGAGCTGCTAAGCAAAAGAAACGCACAATCACTAGACCATCTCTCCAGAGAAGGTACTGGTTCCTATACCTTACCAGAAACCCTGAACAGCAAAAGCGAAGGACTTGTGAGCCATGAGTGGAGGCTTGTAAACACTCAGCTCCAGTTACAGCTTCTCCTGTGGGTCTCTTTTAAGATGTCAGCAACTTATTCTCCGGAGATTACATAAGGACACTATGGGGCTCACAAAAGGCTGTGATCCTGGAATCCTAAGGCCTAATTTGAATCCTAGCTGTGCCTTTTACAGGCTGTATGACCTTCAGCAAGAGCCCCAAATTTTCTCCTTCAGAAAACTGAGAGTTTTCCATTTCCCCAGTCATGATATAAAAAGCAAAAGAAGAAAGAAAACGAGTGAAGGTGATTTTATTATTTCTCCTCTGAAGGATTTACTGGGATACAATGTTTTAACAAAGCCAAGAGGAGATTATTAATGAGTTTCTCAAGTTGTGGCCTTGCAGTGAACTAACATGCATTCTCATCTCCCATCTGAATGGCTACCTCCACAGTTCACTCTGCCCCTGGCAGGCTGCTGCTCTCAGTTACTGAAACACATAGGCTGATGCCTGTGCCTTTCTGCTGTCTGTAGTGTTCCTGTCCTCCCCATAGGCGTTACTGTCTCCTGGAATTGCTAGGTTTTCTGCTGAAGTGTGTTCTCTGTAGGGTAGCCCTCCTTAGTGTCTCAGGCCTACCCTATCTCATCAGGAGCTTCTTTCTTCATGAGAAAACTTTCTGAGTGCTATCTTCCTTTGCTTAGTGCTCCTCCCTCCATGGCCAATTATATAAAACAGGGTCTTCAAGGGCAAGGGTGCTGCCCATGTTTCCTTTGCTTGTTCCTTGCTATGTCCCTAGAATAGTACTTGGCTCATACTTGGCAAACAATATTTCTTGGATTATTACATATGACAGTCTAAACCATTAGGAACTCCATATGAGTTCACTAAAACTCTAGGGCAGAATATAATCATCACTAAACAGAGGCACTTACTTGAATTGATATGAAAGATCACTTAAATATAAAAGAGAATATTTCTTATGTTTGCTACTTAAAAAATCATATTCTATCAGTCCTATGCATATTTATTCAATATATTTGAAATAATTCCTCCACTTTGTTTAACACAACATCAAAAACCACTCTTTAGGATCTCAATTCAGTCAATCATGGTGCAGTATGACTTTAATCCCAGCACTTAAAAAACAGAGGCAGGCAACCTCCAGGCCATCATGCCTACATGGTGAGGCTCTTACAGAAACATAATTATTTAATAAAAATATTTTAATATACCCCTACTATAATTCCTCTGTAAATATTAAAGTAATATATCTTTGAGTTCCATTTTAGAATGATTGGTTTTAATTTTTTGTTTGAGCTATCTTCTTGAATCTCATTTGAAAAAATCTTAGAGTAATTTTTGCTTAGTAGTTGGGAAGAATTTCTAACGATTTCTGAAATAATGCTAAGCATTTTCACTTCTGCCATTTTAAACTACATGTACACGAAAAGTGTCATTCTCAGCACTAACAACTATAAAGTCAAAATATCCATCATCTCTGCAGAGAATGTCGAATTTGTCCCACATGCTGTGGTGTCAAATATTCAGCCAAGATGTAATTATTTTCATAAAATAAGCACAAACATCCCATTTGTGAGCAAATTTTTGTCTGTCTTTAATAAATAGCAAATATTTATGTATACCAAATGTTATTTTTTAAATGAATTTACCTTTTATTATTAATTATGTTTGATTTGTATGTATATTTTATACACTTAAGAGTCTGAGTTGAAATTTTAAGAAGACTTAGTACAGCTTAAGTTTCTCCTTTTATAAAAGAGCGATCTGGGGTTAGAAAGGGCAAATGATTATTCAGTATCACATACACAAAAGTACATACTTAAATTTTAATTCAAGCAGTATTGTGTCTAGAACTTTGTGGTCCATCCATCCCTTGCAAGCAAAGTTAGAGGAGTGGTTTACTACTCCAAGAATGGTTTACAAACCTTCAAACCCTGTTCAAATAAGGCCATGTTTCTCATTCTTGTTAAGATCCACAGCTCTCCAAAATGGTCCAGCTTTGTCTATCAAGTTGTTTTCTACATCCTGCTCGCAATGGGCTTTTTCTCTAGTCACCTCTATTCTCCAAACAGTACTCTATATTAACTTCATTAAGTCACTGTCATATTAACTCACCTTATTTCCCATTACTGACATAAAGTTTTTCCTAACACTCTGAAATCCACATCTCAGACACTAGCATACAAGGCAGTAATAGAATTTCTCCACATTTTATTTCAGTGGCCACTTCTTGCATAATACTTTCCTGAATCCTCCTCCTGGCAATAATACATCCTCTCCCTATGTGCCCATTTCTTTAGATTTTCATTATGACATGTTTAACATTCTAGCTTGGGTTGAGACTGGAATTCACCAAAATTGTCCAAGTGGACAGCCAGCCCTCTGTGCATGTATCTGTTAATATTTTGATACTCCCTGTACTCCAGTGGTATATCCTAGCCTTCTATATGAGTACTTAAGAGAGCTCTAAAGAACCAAGCTATACAAGGAGCTCACTGAAATATTCAAGGCAACATACTTGCATCTTAAGGTTGTGTTTGTAGTATCTAGCTAGAAAGTCAGTGGTGCAGAAATTCCAATATACACTGGCTCACTTTCAGGTTCCTATCATTTTGAATACAAAGTACTTCCTGGTAAGTTATTTGATTTTTTAGAATGCCATCATCTCACACTTCACATAAGACTGAAGCTTTGACCCCATTGTGACATTGATTCCCCCTCCTTGAAAATGTTTACAGATGAACCAAGCTCCTCTCTCCTTGTGAGGACAGCTGCTTGCAGGATGAGGTTCTGGAGGGCAGCCAGCCCCACAGTTCTGAGGCCAGGAGAATGTGTGAGGAACAGATGACAGAAGGCCATTGGATCTGGTGCAGTAGATGAATTGAGGGAAAGTATTGTACAGACTGGGTCAAAATGTGGGAGAGGGACAAACATTCAGAACAGGTCACAATGGTCAGAAAAATCTGGAAGAAAAATAATTACAGAGTGCCTATTCATTTGGAGTCTAGTATTTCAAGATAAGGTGGTAGATGATACGTGAACTAACGTGGAGTTCAGAGGGATAGAGCAAAGCTATATTTAACAACAAACTCAGATAAAGCCCAGCTGCATATTTATTTTGCCCAGAGAGTACTTTTGGCTATGTCTTATTTGCTGTGTCCAAAATAAGTAATATCATGAATAACTGTTACTTCAAAAGTAAAGGATATGATTTTGTATTTTATACTTAAAAAAGCATGACTTTGAACATGTAGTTATCCTATTATGTAACAGAACAGTGTGAGGAAAAGAACATACCTAATATAAAAGATAAAACCTCTGCCCCTGACAAGTCCAAATTCTAAAAATGACTTAATCGTCCAACTGTGACAAAAGTAAGGCTTTGAGCCTTCCAGTGCACCTGGAGTGGGTCTCCTCATTCATGGTCTGTGACAGTGACACACCATGAGACAGCTGACTTGACAGCTTGCCAGAATTATTAATTACTCATAAAGGAAAACTTGTTTTATATTATTTTGTAGGTGATTTTCTTTTCCAAATCCTTTCTAAAAGATTAATGAAGGTGTGGCAAGGCAGGAGTCCTAAAGCTTTCATCCTTCAAAAGATGACATGCTCCCATTGCTAACATAGGTTTTTGCTACATCTGGGAAGAGGTCACTTTTTGAAATTCTATATGCAATTTTGAGCAATAGAATGATATTCATTTTTCTCACTCTCCTAAAAAAGAATACAGGAGTTATTTTCTCTCTTGCCAAAAAAAGAAGAAGAAAACCAAAAAGAGAAATCAGTTTGAAATTTGATTGCACAGACTTGAGAACAGAGGCCTTTCCATACCATGTAAGATGATTCAGGAAGCCTTTCATCTCGGCTCCACCCTGGCCTCTGCCTAAGGGTTCAGAGAAAGGCAATAATCCATTGTTACCAGGAGGACATTTATTAGCAAGGCTTTCCTCACTAAACCTTTTCTTTACCACAGAGCTGTGCCATAGACTACTCTGGTCTATAAAATAGTAAAGACTTTTAAAGAGTCTTCTGGAAGTCAGTCTGTTTAATAAGTAAATGCTTGTTTTATAAGGCATAAAGGTGCACAAGTATAAAGAGAAGGTATAAAGAAAAAAATCCTCCCTGTGTCAACATTTCCTAGGATTGGCCTCGAAGAGCACCTGGAGACTTACCAAATCTGAGATACAAAAATCTGTATGAGGATTATACTACTGAGATACATCAAATAACAAAAGTAAGTATATCATGTAGCTATCATTAGACCAGAGCTGTACCGATGGGGAATGGGAGGACAGCATGTCAACAAAATATCTTACCAATGGTATACAGATGCAAGGTTGCCAGCAACATCATGCTCCTACCATGACTTCCTCACTATGGTGACTGCCCCAAGCAATTGCAAGCCAAAACAGACCATTCCTTTTCAAAATTGCTTTCTGGCACGGAATTTAGTGCAACATCAAGGCAAGTATCAGATATACCACATCACAGAATGATTGGAATGATGGGGAAAGGTACTTCTGTATGGTGTGAATAGATGTTTCTCTCATTGGTTGATAAATAAAACTGTTTCAGTCCATGCACAGGAAGGATTTAGCCAGGCAGGAGATCCAAGCAGGGATAGAGAAATATACTAGGCCAAGTGAAGTGGATGCCACGTAGATGCTGAGGAAGCTGGAGGTCCAGGCATCACGGGTAAACTAAGATTACATAGACATACACAGATTAAAAGAAATGGGTTAATAATTAAGAAAGAGGTAGCCAATAAGAAGTCTGAGCCATCAGCTAAACAGGTTTTAACTAATATAAGCCTCTGTGTGTTTATTTGGCACTAAATGCATGAAGGATGGGGCAGGACAGAAACTTCCATCTATAACAGAAGTATGTTAACATGGTAATATAGGACCCAGTGGTGGTGCACACCTGTAATCCCAGCACTAAGGAGGCAGAGGCAGACATATATTTGTGAGTTCAAGGCCAGGCTAGTCTACAAACAGAGTACCAGGACTGTTACACAGATAAACCCTGTCTCTAAAAGAAAAGCAAAACAAAATCAAACAAACAGACAAAAAATGATAATACATAAAATAGAAAGTATTTTGAAAATAATAGATGCTATGTGTTAGTACTTAAAGAAAAGATAGATTTAGAAACACCACCTAATAATTCAGTTAGTGAAGAAGGTGCCAAGATTTAGGACAAGGATTTTTTTTAGGACTTAAAAACTTGGAACAGGAAAAGGAGGACAGAGGAGGCAGAAGTTTCAGCTGTGATGCAGAGACCACGCCTTGTGCTCTGGCTTGAAGCTGCTATGTGTCTCCAGGTTTTTGTGTTGAAACTTCATTTTCCTTTTGAAATCTTTAAATGGTAGAAACTGAATGTGACTATGATGCTGTTAGAAGTAGAAATAATGGGAGATGATAGGATTAGACTAAACTCATCCTGTAGAATCTTGTTAAACATCATTTAAAAGAGCTGACTAGAATTGATAGTGTATATGCCTGTCTCTTGGCATGTGACACCTTTCACAGTCTGGGAAAACTGTTGACTAGACTGTTATCACAAAATACAAACCCTTACCTCTCCCTTATTGTGAGCTAAATAAACTTATTTTCTTTATAACATCATGTAGCCTGAATCATTTAGAGGCAGTGATGAAAATATATTACTACACCAATAAAAGGCAAGGTAGGTAAGAAGAATTGACTAGAAAACTAAGCCATGGTGTAAAACAGATACATTTTTACCAAGCAAAATAGGAGCTCTGGAACAAAAGTTATTTGCCCTGGTTATAGATAGCCTGGTCCTCAAAGCCCAGTAAGCTGCTATAACTGGTGTCTGCCAATAGAGGGGTTGCTTTTGAGAAGATTTGATTATTGCATCACCTTGAAGTGCAGTACAGCTGTTTCTTCCAACTAAAGGCTCCTCCATCTGGAAAATCCAGCAACATACATCCCTGGCTATTGGGAAAAAAAAACCCGAAGTCACAGTGTTTCTTCAGAAGCTTACTCAGGAAGACCCAGAAGTAATATTAAGTATGTGCATAAACCTTTGGCTTCATTTTGGTGCAATCACATGAGATTCTTTGAGAGTGGGAATGGGTGGCCCTGGGCTATTGATCTTAGTTTTGATAGATGCAACTAAAAAGTAGAAATTCTCCAGTGCTTCTGCTTTAGCATCCTCCAATACTAAGGTAGCATAAAAAGAGCATGAGAGATAAACCAGTGAGTAATGGAGCAGTGAGACAACAGTCCAAGGCTGGGGACAGAGAAGAATGCAGAAAACTAGGAAAGATGCTGCAAGACAAAGGAAGAGGAATGATGGCCAAAGCGTTATGGGAGTGCCACGAATACAATTTATTGAAATAGAAGAGTCATGTTTACTGCTTCTAGAAATGCATTATCTTTGCATTCAGGCTTCACTCCAGATTATATATGTCAGGCTCTAGGGGAGTGACCAAGGCATCAGTATTTTGAACAACCCACCCATCTGTTTTTTCTGACAGCACAGCTGGGACTCTGAAGTGGTGTGGCTTGGGAACTGCACACTCATTAGCAAGGAGCTTCCCTGGGAAATGTTACCTACAGAATCCCCATCCATCTCTGGCCCTCTCCTGACAGCCCTCATCTTTAGTGACAAACTGAGCAGGGATTAGCAAAGGTAGGCTCCTTTCTCAGGACTCACCAGACTCCACCATCCTTGGACATAAGCTTGAGATTACAGCAGGTTCGAACGTTCCCTCAGTGGAGAGCACCTAAGCAGAGCAGGATACGTTGCTTTGCAACAAGGGCAGGTTAAACCAATCCTACCACCCACACAGTCATAAATGAAACATGAATAGGGGAATCCAGAACTACGGGTTGTAAAACACATAAATGATTTAAGTTATTCATTAATAATGTTTCTGCTTTCTGCGGAGGAGTATGTAAAATTTCTGCCTTCAGAATTTCATCACTATATGTCACATTTTGTTGAACCGAGGTAGAGAGGAAAAGAGGGAGGAAGTAGAAAGGAGAGAAGCATGGAAATTTCAGTCATCACAATGACTATTTATAAGCTAGAGGAGAAGCTCATCACTAAGCATCCAGAAGGGCAGAGGTAAGATGGGGTCATGCATGCTGGACAGTTTCTGGTTTTGCGCTGCTGTTTTACTACTTTTTATTATTATTTTTTGTACTGTGATTGTTGGGACACAGTGAAATGAGGTGTAACTGCTGGAATAAAACAATTTCTAGAAATAGGAGTGTCACTACACCTGCTTCTGTGCAGAGTATCATGCTGCTTTTCTCCAGGAAACTCCAAAATAGTCATCAATTTTTGACTTCGAGAAATAAACCAGTTTCAGGCTCAACCCACTAATAGCAACAAAGACCTTCCTACCTTCATGATTACCCAGCAGCCCACCCAATTCTGCTCCGGATTTCCCAGGAAACCATGGAAAAGACCACTTTCCATTTTCTTGTCATGCAGCCACTTTTCCAACTTGCAAATTCCACATTTAAGCAACACAAATTTGAAGGTGAGTATCAATTTCTAATCAAATATGGTCTGAAAATGAAAGTTATGTATATTTTGCTGACAGAGTTCATTTGCCTATATATTGTGACCCAATAGTTAAAATCGTAACTCTAGAAACATCTACAGGGAGAACTTATAAGTATTTTGAATAGTTTCCAAAGCTAATCTTGTTCATTCTCTCTTTCTGCTGATCATCTGTTCTCTGAGCTGAGCAAAGAGGACTTAAATTAAGTAAGTATCTTCCTTAAAAGTGTGAATGTGCATAGCTGGGCGGTGGTGGCCCATGCCTTTAATCCCAGCACTCGGGAGGCAGAGGCAGGTGGATCTCTGTGAGTTTGAGGCTGGGCTGGACCGATAGCCTCCAAAACAATACAGAGAAACCCTGTCTCGCAAAACCAAAAAAAAAAGTGTGAGTGTGCATTAAAACTCTATTATACACGCAACATCAGCAGGATGTCCACTGTACTATTTACATGGCATTATTGTTTGTGTTTTGTATTAAGCTTAAAGACAAATATAAAATATGATGAAGTTATTAACTAATGAATTAACTTTGTGAATTAACTTTGTATATGTGTGGAAAACAAGTCCTTTCTTCATGATTATCTTAGTAAAAAACAAAGAAGTGTGTAGCCGTTAGAAGGTAGAAGAAGGTCAATGCCCAGTTCCAGCTATCAATCAAGTGCATATTCAATTTTGCATTCTGCAAGGCTTGAGTTGCTGCTGATGCAATGTCCTCACATATTCTGTCAATGTCAGGATACAAACATCACTAAATAAACCCTGGTGTCAAAGTGTCACCTAGTGATTATTTATGCTTCTTCATAACACAAATGAATGACAAGACTGCTTCTGTGGCTGCAAAAGGTCTCACATAAATTGTTTCAGGTAACATAGATGAAGGGCAAGGTAGTCTTCTTGGAAAAAGCTTCAACTGTACCAACAAATTAGACATGTAAGCCCTGGCCAAAACATTGAGCATTGCTGTAATTATCAGGGAAAATATTTTGCCTGAACAATTTAATGTAAAATTAAAAATGAGCATGAACCACTGAATTTCCTGTCAAGCTTACATTCTTCATCTACAGTAAAAAGGAAGTGTAATTCACTTTGTTCTTTAATTATCCATTGTTTCACTGTGCTTTCCTTAGGATTTAACTGTGTGTGTATATACATGCTTGTATATGTATGTATGTGCATGTTTTTTAAGGCATTTGTACATGAGTCCCCTGGAATGAACATGTCCAAAACATACTTGTACACACACACACACACACACACACACACACACACACACACACACACACAAAGAAAGCAAAACAAGGTGATGTTTAAGATCTTGACACAGATCCCTGATTGCCTTGAGAGATTGTTAGAGTAGAAATTATGGCTTTACACTTGCTGAATGTGTGGTATTAGGCGAGTTAGTGCTCTCTCAGTGGTGCTGTGTATTTTTACTACTAAAATGGGATGGAAATAGCATTTACTTCTGAGAAGTATTTGATTCCAAGATTTGTACAACACCTAAATACAAAATGAACCCTACAATCTGCCATGAAATATTTTCAAGTTCAGTTAAAAATAAATCAAAACATTATGTCTACCTGAATTTATAATTTCTATGGAGTATCTCTAGTAATGAGGCTACAAAGAATTTTGGAGCCAAAATATTAAATCATCATAATAATAATTAATTTAGAAGATCTCTATTGTTTTCTTTCTTCATTATACTGCTGTCAGTTTGTAAATTGCAGCCTGTTTTCTGGTCTCAACTCAAAATAAATCAGAATGTGCCTAGTTTTGCTCTACCATGGCTAATCCGAAGTTACCACACACTGTCCCTCACTGGTCTTCCTTAATGAGAACATTTGCTATTCCTGTGTTAGCTTACTCCTATATTTGCTTGCTCCTGTTCATGATTCCTTTGGCCAAAGATGAGAGAAACCCACCTACCTCCCTGCTTAAGCATGCAAGAAACCCTTGTTTTTATCTGGAAAGGACTGAATTCTTAGCATTCAAACAAAAGACATCTTCATCCATGCATAGCAAGAACAGAATTAGAAGAAAAAGCAAAACAAAATTAGTAATTCCCCTAAAGACCTTCTTGTATTGGAAAACTGAAAGATTTTTCCACCAAAATCTGTCCTAGGAATTGAATCTGTCAGATACTGGAACATGAGAAGTCAGGTAGAGAGCTCTCAGTGGGAGACTGGAGAATTGCTTGTTATTTCTCCCAGAGAAGGAGAGGGCAGGGAGGTAGATGAAAGGGCAAGAAACTGTGCAAAACCTAAAGTGGACAGCCTTTCACCGTGAGAAGGGTCCTCCAGAACAGCCTTCACTATTCACAGTGTTCCCCAGTCTCTAGATTGTTTTTGAGGTCCATGAATGCTTGGACTGCACACTCGCTTTGACAGAAGACAGAAGAGAACAGGAGTAACAGGAACTCAAGGCCAAAGAGACACCAGAGGAACTGCCCTGGAAGACTTCCAGTTGTAAAGTTCAAATCTATCGAGATAACGCTATGAAAGGGAACAAGGCTCCCAGCTAAACTTTTCCTTATAATACTGATTTAAGAGGTTGTCTTTTTAGGTCACTTAAAACTATATTCCTCACTAAGCCAAGGTGACAGTCACTATCCCAAGTCAGTTTTTACCACTAATTTAATTTGGTGGTTTTTAAAGACAAAGTTGCTATACTATTAAAAAGAAACTGTCATTGATGCTTCGTTCTGCATACCTTCCAAACCCTGGGAAAACCTGTAACTTTCCCTTATTTATCTTAAGTCCTAAATAAAAACAGACTCATAGTGCACACACACACACACACACACACACACACACACACACACTGCTATTCACTCACACTCATAAGCACACACTCTTTTTTTTCTAACTTTTTACACATGATACTCTCAGTTCCCTCTCCTTCCCCTCCTCCACTGATCCCACAATCCTTCTGAACCCCTGCCACACTCCATCTTCCCTCCCCTCCACAGGGAGGTAAGGGATTACATGAGGGATTTTCAGAGTCTGAAAATAATAAAACAAAATAAATGTTAGGATATAGTGCCAATGAAAAGGAAGTTAGCTATATAGAGTAGCCTGTATCTTTATACTTTCACATTCCAGGAAAGGGTCACATTCCTTCTCTGTTTATTTACATTATCTACTTTACCTCTTCTGGAAAATGTCTGACATTTTGCATTCAGTGCTTATATGCAGTAGTCCTGTTCCAGAGTGGTTTCCTTGCAAGACATTTTAATGTCTGGGCAACTGGCACTTTGTTATGTGATTAAATAAGGATGGGAAATCATCATGGATCACTAGGGCTAGTACTGGTCAGAAAGATAATCTACTCTGGAGTCACTGAGAGCTGCTGGGTAGAGCAAAAGCCTAGGTTTGATGAAGATGATACATATACATGGCTGAAAGATGGGGAATGTGATCCAGACATTCTGGATTCCTGAGATGGCAAAGCGCTGCCCTGTGACCTGACCCAAGTTAGAGATAATTAGATTAGTTCTCTGGAAGAAAGTATTCATTTTTATTAAGATAGTCTTAGTCACTAGAAATGTAACATTAAGCAGGCTCCCAGTTGCCCTCCAGACCTGACCTTCAGATCTCTCAGGGAGGGCCTCATCTGAATAGTCTGGATCACCCTTGGCAGCTCTTAATTGTCTAAACTCTTGTCATCCTTCAGAGGCCATGTATCACTGTCTCATACTCATGGAGTAAAAGAATTAAAAGGATTTGAATCTTAGTGGGGTTAACCTCTTTGGTAGATCTTCCATTTGAAGATGTATTGAGTGTCTTTTGAGTGCTCTTAAAACTTCCCTGCCTGTGCCTTGCAATCTCAACTTGACTCTGGTATTCTCCTGAAGTTCTCCTTCTTCTATTGTACTTAGGGTCACAGACTTTGTCTCAGTAAACCAGGTTTTGCCACCCATGTTCAACCAGCCAATTAAAGGAGGCAAAATAATAGTACAAAGAAGAAAATAAATATTTATTTGATTAGGAAGAAAGATAAAGAGAGGAAGCCCCCATCACCTCCCCAAGTTGTCTTTGGGAGGTGATGACATGAGGGTAAGCATTAATCAGAAAGCAAGAGATAAGCATAACTGAACAGTTTGGCAAGGTGTGGTCACTGGTCTATGTGTTAGCTCCATGGTTGTCCGCCAAAGGTAGTTTTTTGTAGAAGGTCATCTGGCAAATTGTAAATCTTTTTTTTCTGGGAGACCAACTACATCCTCTGGAAACCCATGGCTTTTGCTATTAAATCTCTGAAAAGGATATTTCTGGGGGAAATTGTTATATCTTAGAATCCATAGTTTAGATAATCTGATAGCCAAATAAGGAACAAAAGTGTCTCTTTAGAATATATTCATTATTGTGCAAAAAGAAGGTTACATTTCAGCTTCCTGCTTCTGAGAGTACATCTCTTCTCCTAACTTCTTTGCTTTGCTTTCAGAAGCAAGTTGGAGTCCCTCATAAAATGTTTACAGCCTCCACTCCTTAAAATACACTTTGCCCATCAGTGTAGCATGCTCCCTGTGAAAGCCCTCTTCTGTGACCTTGATGGTCAATCACCCAGGAATGGCCTCTTTCCATTATATTTTCCAGCTGTGATTCAGGTGTTTGCTTTAGGATACCACAAGTTGCACTGAACACAATTCAAGAGTGGCTGGCCTGATGCTCTGTACCAGTTGTAAGGAAGATATGTAGTCATTTATCAACTTTCTACAAAGCCTTTCTCAATATATAATTTTAATAACAGAGAAATGTTTCTCATGTCCAGCAATGCCTTCTTATTAGGCAGCAATGCATAATCAAGCAGTGTTGCAAGAAAACGTAAATATTTGCCTTTTCTATCAAACAATGCTGAACAATTGGAATTTCTCTCCTTGAAGTCAATCATGGAACACATCTTCTTCACAGAAGAAAGACAAGTTAGAAAAGTCTGTAACTTATCCCTACCCTGCTGCATAAAGGTGTTCATGTGACCAGAGTTCTGCTACATGGTGAGAAAGTATAACATAAAAGCACAAAGATATCTAAACAAATACATCATACTGGGTTCTCACTATTTATCATTCTGTCATACCACTACCTTCTCATTGCCATTCAACAGATTCATATCAAAGTATGCTATCTTTGGAATTAGGGCTTCCTTTTTGTAGGTTCTTACATAATGAAAAGATGCTATCAAATAAATGTGTATGCTTGATATTTGAGCAACATTTTCAGATTTGTTTTTAGTGCCAGAAAGAGACCCTAAAGAGCTTACAAAATGGTTCTCCTCTACAAAATGGTCCTCCTCTACAAAATGAAGGACAATGTATAGAGAATTGACTTATTGGATATTAAAAAAGCATTATGGAATGGAAATAAGAAAACTAAAGAGGAATCAAATAAATTGGTTTTAGCCCCACAAACCTATTTAACTTATTAATACATAGATGAATTGCAAACCAATGGGAAAGAATGAATCATTAATAAATTTTGATTCATTATTAGTCTTGAGTAATGCCTAAACCTTAGATCCAGAATTAGATAACTTGCTTTTGAGGGCTACCCCAATTTTCATTGGCTATCAGCATGCTTCAAGGAGATTGATAAAGGAAGATTCCTAAATACATATTGTAAAGAAACAAAATAGTAAGTTCTCACTCCCTTTCATTAGGTCTTAGGCAGGATGCAGAAGGGCCCATATGGTCTTAAGGATAGTTCCTGAAGCTGGCACAAATAAACACATGAGAAAGAAAGGTTGGGGCAGAATGTCTGTCACATGTTGTATATTTGAGATTGAAAAATTGACTATGGTTTGCGTAAGAGAACTTATTGTTTTAAACATATATATTGCATGCGATTCCTTAAAAAGGTGAATGAATTGAAGAATTAAATAAAGAAAACAACACTATTAAAAAGGTGGTTCATTAGCAAGTTACACATTTGCAATTGGTAATTAATTGCAAATTAGCTGATAGTCATTAACATCTCTAAAGATGTTTTTAAGTACCCCAGCAGTAGAACAAACTGTAACAACAGAAGTGAATAGTAGTCTCTGCAGTACTAAAAAATATTCTTCTTTCACTGTCACTTAGAACTCCATTTTTTTGCTATACATTTATATTTTAAATTGCTGTCTCTTGGACTTTATCATCATGTGCACTGTACTCTTGAGCTAGGCTCCTGTCTTGTTTATTTTACTTCTTCAATCAGTATGCTCTGTTAGCGTTCTTGCCATCACTCCCAAATCCAATTATCTCCAGGTTGATGTCTTCTAAATCTATCTTGTCAGCTCTTATCTCTTTTGACTTTCATGTAAAGATTTCTAATTCTAGTTTGATGTGTGACTTTTGTCCTACAAGCTTATCAAGGTTTGTGGGTCCAAATCTGAAATCAATAATATTATCCCCAAGACATACCGTTTCTTCTTCTGTCTCAAAGGTGGTATTACAATTACTATCCACTCTGTGTTCAACAAAGAAACCTGGGTCAACACATTCTTCTGTCTCCATTCTTCTCCATATTCATACTCTTGCATCCTTTATTAGTTGTTTCTCACAATGTTTGTTGTCTTGTATTCTCTTATTTCCCTAGGTTGCCTTAGCTCAATAACTAGGATAAATAGCATCAATTTGCTGAAATACTGCTTTAGCTTCTCATATATTCTTTACCCCACCAGGCTCTCTTCTCTACTATCACCTCCATATTTTTAACCATAGGTCTAAGACACCCTTAACTGATGATGTCTGAATCCTGCTCTAAGATGAAAATACTGTATTTGAAGCAATGCTTGTATTTTTAGTGTCTCAAGTCTACCTGAAACACAAATCTATCACTCTCCAATTCCTTATTCAATACTGATCTTTCATTAAAACTCTAGCTAACAATACTGCAATTTCCCATTTTTCTTTCTGGAAATTTGAACCTGTAGATCCCTTCAGAACAAGAAGGCATCATAATTTATATTTCTGTGTCACAGTGTAAATATGCAATACCATACACAATAGAAGTTCAAATTGGCTATTAGTAAATGAGTTTAAAATGGCAGCAGGACCTTCTGAATTTGCATTTTATAATTGTGTAGCTCAGAATTATGCTAAATAATATAAAATAATGGGAAAAGTTGGGAAGGTTTCAGAAAAAAGGATTGAAACCAACTTTTCCTAAAGTACACAAATTCGTTAATAGCCCTTATTGCATGCCATGACTCACTCAAGCATTACAGCATAGTGTTAACTGAACTTCTTGATGACTGAACTAATATTTCAAAGGAATAGTATCTAAAGGAAATGATTTTAGAAATATTTCCATAAATGAACTATCTAACTCATTCTATAAAGCCATAAAGCCAGCTTCTTCTCTTGTAGCTTGATTATCCAGAAAAATGTACCATATCCCAAAGACATATTCTTATTAAATTTTGAGATTATGGAAAATGAGAGCAACTTAGAGAAGGTGTCCTCTGCTGCCACTTTAGACATATCTAGATGATATCCTATTATACAATAGTAATAAATAGTAGATTATGTAAACATTTTGATTTGGATTGTATCCACACTTGTAATGAGTATTTTAGTTTAAGACATTGAGAATCCAATACAAAGCTGATGGCAGACAGCAACTGTATTTATTTCCAACCTGGACTCTATGAGCAAACAATCCAAGGAAATAATAGAAACTTCAACATATGTGTTCTAAAGACAGACATATAGATGTGTTCTAAAGACAGATGTGTTCTTAAACTACTCATAAAAATGAGATTATTAAAAGAAATGATAACAGAATCTACAGACTTGTGCTTTAATTGTGATTACATTTTCAATTAAGATGTAAATTAATTTGTTTCATTGCAGGATTTTCCTGCAAAGTTTGTTTAGTTTTTAACTTTTTAAAATTGTGAACAAGATCCAAAACAACAAAAACAAAATAAATTTTAAAAAGCCAATTAGGATAAAAAAACATAAAACAAAACAAAAGTCACAAGAAAACATGGTGTCTATTATGTTAGCCAAGTATGTCCTTTGGACATGGGACCAGCCCTAGACTATGCCTAATATACCCAGTGGCAATCCATGGAGAAAACTGATTTTCCTTTTCCAATCAGCTATCAGTTGCAAACAGCTTGTTGGTTAGGGTAAGCCTGTTAGACACCTCATATCAACAAATAAAATTTCCAGGTTAAGGAATGGGATAGATCCTTTTGAATGGTTAGTTACAGAGATCCTATAGAGCCCTACCCACATCACAGATCATTTCCAAGGCTATCAGTTACTCTCTAAAACCTGATGATAAGCCCCTATTGTTGAAGACACCACTTATATCATCAAACATGGAGAAATTGGGCTGGTTCCCAAGTAGAATATTTACTCCTACCTACTAGCTTTAATGGTGCTACAACCTTGTGACTTACAGTAGCAATCTTCCTACAAAATATATTTGTGTAATAGTGGCACAGATGTTAGAAATGTAATAATAATTTTTTTATAATTTGTGTTTAAAGGACATTTTATGACATCAAATGCATACCTGGCATAGCTATAATGTCAGGAACTCAAGAATAGATAGGTCATGGGCCTACAGGAAAACCTACTAGTGTTATTCTGCTAAAGAAAAACAGAAATGAAATTATTTCTAATAATATATTGCTATATGAATATATCAGCCTATCACTCAGTCCTCATCAAAAAAACCTTCATTGGACAGACAGTATATTGCACTTTAAAACAGAGATTCATAATTGGACAATGTGAAGAGAGTGAGAGATTTTGGAGAATTCTGCCCTAAGTGGAATCTTTATCAAACCACTCCCCTTAAGACTCAAGGAGGCAAAAAGATAGAGTCAGAGGTCGTAGATGACCTCAATATAAGAGTGTCTTTTAGACATAACAACACTGATGCTTATATGATCTTACATTGATTGTGATAGGCTTAAGCCAGACAAAACCCATGCATCAAAATGTATTCTTTACATAAATTCAATGACATATACTCACAAGAAAAATTCATGTATTATTCTCTAGATATAATGTTCTAGTAAAAAGCTATGCAAAGGAAAAATAAATTTTAATGATTATAGACACATACATACACATACACTCACACACACACACACACACACACACACTATATTAGCTAGTACACAGAGTCCAGGTGTTTGGGGGGGGAAAAGTAATCTTGTGACAGAGACTGAAGGTCTGTTTAATGGAAAATACTAGTTGACCATGGATAAATAAATGCTTCAGCAGATAGCTTTGCAATTCACATGCAGCATTGACTCCTCCTAGTATACCATTAGGCTGACTTAGGATTCCAATTGCAATTTCCTGGTCAACTGCTTTAGATTTAAACTCATCAAGTTTCCACATTCATACGAGCCAATTTTCAAAAACACATTTCTCCCTCCCTGCCTCTTCTATTTCCCCTCTCTCATGTAACTGAAGACATAGATAGAAGAACAATAATAATGTTTTACTTTGATCCCTGTTGATGTGATAAATCAATCTGACCAAAAGCAACTTGCTGGGTAAAGAGTTTTTAGTTCAGTTTACACTTTCGGATCAAAATCAGTCACTGAGTCAAATCAGGGCAGAAATGCAAGGTAGGAATCTGTCATCAGAAACAATTGAGGAACACTCTCACTGATTTGCACACACTCTAACTCATGTTTAGTATGTATAATTTTCTTGTACAATTGAATTCTGTCTGCTTTCCAATGGCATCACAGCTTTCCCTCTTTACCCATTACCACCTGCCACCTGCAGCACAAGAAAGAGCTGACCCCTGGTCAAAGAGTGGAAGATCTAGGTCTGACCCTCACCAGCTGAAGCACACTAGAGACCTGGCTCTGCATGCTATCTAGGCAGCACACTGGAGCTGACCCTGTTTTCAGGGATACAGGTGAGCTAGCACCGAGGGCTTTAGAGCAACAGAGCTGACCCTGCCTCCTTATCTTCCACGAAGTGGCATGAGTGAGGGAAAGATGTCCTACTCCCTCTGTCTTGGCTACTTGCTGCAGCTAAGGGAGCTGGCTTCCTCTGGGTTCACAGGAGTGGGAGAAATAGCCCTGACCCTAACCAGCTGAGGCACACCAGACAACAGGCCTGAACCCTGTTTTGACAGCACACTAGAGCTTACCCTTCTATTGGCTGTGTAGGTGAGCCAGCTATGAGGGCATGAGAGCAGGGGAGCTGACTATATCAAACCCCCACTACACACTTCTACAGCATTCAGGAGAAAGTTCCCAGTACCTTGCCTGGGCAAAGCAATAGAACTTGACCTAGTGGTGTAACTGTAAGTGACCTGGATATGAGGACCTAAGGTCAAGAGAACTTGCCCCACTCTTTGTTGTAGAATGCACTGGGTGAGCTAGCCAAGGAAATGTTGTAGAGCTTACCCAGGAAGTGACTATGAGAGAAAGCTGGCAAGGTGACCAACCTGCCTACCACCCAGGCCCAGAACCAGGGCTCTGAGTTGGCCCAGCCCAACATCCACCTCAAGTATGAACTGTTAGAGCAGGTGAAGAAGACAAAACTACAGATCAAGAACATCAGGATCGCTATGACACAGGACAGTAACAGGATATCCAAGAGGAGCCCCAGTGACAGTCCATTATTGATGGCATAGCAGAAACCAGAGGCCTGGAGTCAGATCAATGAATGACTTGTAGCAATGTACTCTTTAAGTAAAGATGAATGGACTAAAGGGTAAAGTATGACTCAATAGACCACTCTACAGCTCCCATGACAAGATTATTCTCTCATTTTCTTTTGTTTTGTTTCTTTGTTTTGTTGGTTTTTGTATTTTTCTTTTAAATTTGTTTTAGTGGGGTTTGTAAGTGTAGAGGGTGAATATTAGGGGATAGGGAGATAATGGATTCAGAATGCATGATGTAAAATCTACATAAAATCAATAAAAGTTTAAAAAATGGCATCACACATAGTGGCCTGAGTTTTTGTACATTTATCAATGCAATCTAATACAGGTATAGACACATGCCAATCTAATCAAGACAATTCTTCAAATGAAGTTTGCTTTTTAGCTGACTATACGTTGTGTCTAGTTGACAAAATCAAAACAAAACCAACAAACAAAAAAATGAACAAACATAAAACTAACCAGGAAAATGCTACACATAATTTATCTAAATGTAGACATAGACATATTTATTGTGTTTCAAAGACCACATTCCTTGGGGATACTGACAATTAAGACATATTCATGTTCAGTGCAGATATCAAGTCAATTATAAATTTGATACTATTTTAGAAAGTAAATAGAACTTCTTATACATCACAATTATTTGATATGTTAAAGCATATAATGTACCCACTTTTATTTAACAAAGAGACCACATTTTATTTTTGTTTGGCTTTGGTATTTATCTCAGTGTTGAATCTGATAAAAATTACTAACTGTGAATGCTTTAAATAACTGGAGATCACCACCAATATTTTTCCAAAAGTTACCAGTGATACCTCACTGAATAAAAATAAAAAATAAATTAAATATACAATTAATACTGTGTATTTGTGGCAGCTCTCATTCATGAGTCCTCTATTTGGTTACAAAAATGGCAAAGCTGGGAACACATGCAAGCAACTATATAGATAGTTTATAATTGCTAAGAATTGCATATTCATTCTTCTCAAACTTAAGGTAAAACTTCACAGCAATTTGCCAATATTAAGAGACAAAGATCTTTGTGAGGGGTTAATCAGGATAGAAAGTTTTGTCTTCAACAATGTATTGACTGAATTACTTCTATAGTGAACTTACTGTTCTGGTATTAGTTCCCAATTTAAATGCTTTAAATGCAAATTTATCCCCTTCTTGCTTCTCCAACATGCTTTCTTAATTCTTCTATGGGATGATACAACTTAAGGCTCACATAGCTTGATAGCATACCAGCATTAAATTTTGTAGCTTCCAGAACCAGGAACCAAGTGTCTGTTCATTATAAATGATCCAGTCTCTGCTATTTTATTATAGCAGAAAGAAAGAGAGAGGGGGAGGGAGAGAGAGAGAGAGAGAGAGAGAGAGAGAGAGAGAGAGAGAGAAGGAATGGAGGAGGAAATAAGGAAGGAAGGAAGGAAGGAAGGAAGGAAGAGAGGAAAGAAAGAAGAAAGTTAGGAAGGAAAGGAAAAAAACCAAAGCAGCACCCAAGCACATGTTGATTTTATTTCAGTAAATGCATATTTCACAAAGAAAATGAAATAGCATAGTCAGAATAGTAACATAAGAACAACAGAGTAAAAGTAAATCAAAACAAAGAAAGCACTTGTGATAACAAGAAGCTGTTTATTCTAAATGATCAAAAAGTTATGTTTGATGACGATTTAAGTAAAAAAGCATCCAATTTATGTTTATTCTTTTAATAGGAAAAAGACCTAATGAAGACCAAAGAAAAATGAGAGCAGGTTGTCCGACAGTAGTTAGAAAAGGGAAAAGGCATGAGATCACTTAATAGCTTTTTTTTTACTAACATTACATAGTAAATTATTTTATTCCTTAAGACCTCATATGGCCACTCAAGATTTCATGTGGAAGGATATTTCTAGGACTATCAATCACCCAGGACTTGATTAGTGACAATAACTATTTGAATACCTTTCTTATATCTATGTAATGATACAATTGGCTAAATCATGGAAGAATAGGTAAATGTGTACCAAAGAGATATGGTTCATCACAACATGCATAGCATGATGAGTACTTTTTATTTGGCTTTGAAATCCATTTTTGTGCTAACATTGGAATGTGTCTGATGTTCTGAAAAAAATTACTTCAAAGAGATTAATGAAGCCATACTGTGAAGACCTGACTCAGGAAGGCTGGGAAATTGTCCAATCTTTTCCTCATTCTGCATCCATGCTGAACTCCTCTTTGACACTCATTCCTAACAGAAAAGCTAAAGTAGTTTGAGGACACTGTCAGACTTTGCTTACAGAATAGGACATAGCAGTCAGAAGACCACAGAGGCTTTTGTTGTTGCTTTGTGACACACTGTGAAGCTACAGTCTCTTTTTATAGGCAATATCTTCATTATCTGTTTTCCTTTATTTACTTTTTTTCAAACAGTATCTAACTTTAATATGGTACACCAATGTGTCCAGTCTTATAATGTGGATATAATTTGTATGGGATACAAGTAGTAGATGTGGGAAATATACCATCTTAACACACTCTGTTCCTTTGCTCTGTTCATGGTTTAGGGGTGTAAACATTCTAAACTGGGCCAATAATATTAAACCTCAGAGTTACTGAACTATTACTAAGCTGCTTATAAATTGATGGTGCCATGCACAAATATAAAGCCCAGGACTTCAACAGCTATGTTAATAAAACCATCATTAATATAAACCAATATGTTAAGACATATAGAAAAGACACATTTATAGCTGAGTATTCCAGGAAAGAAAAAACCTCCAGATGAATCACATGTGAACCCAAACCTTCTCTATCCACAATATGCACTCAATCAAACCAAATACCTCTTTGGTATTTGCAATTTAAGCCTAATAATTAGAGTAGTCAACAGATAATTAAGTAGAGATTAAAATACAAATACTGCCAATTAACAAGAAAGAAAATTTATGGGATGAGGAAAATTGTTAGGCAGGAGTGTAATGTAGTTCACAGGCACATTTGCAGATATATATATGCATATATGTCTTTGCTATGAGTTTGCTCCTGAGAAACTGGCTTGCAAAAACATTACCAAAAGCTTTCATAAGCTTCAAAAGCTTTCATAGATTAAGCTACTGTGTTTTAATTGTAGTCATAGTTTTATAAAGAACAAAAAAGAAAAAGTGAACTTCGATCAGAGGATAACTATCAATGTCATTAACAATAAATGACAATAAAGTATCAGATGTTGTGAATGAGACTTATTGTTATGCAATCATAACCCTTATCTTGACATGCCACCTCTATAATTATTTTACATTATCAGAAAAATCTGTGCTATTCAAAAATAATTCTTTTGTTGTACTATAAAGGAATAATATTCTTACATATTAAAGCCAAATTTTAAAAAGGCAGCAAGCTAATGAAGTGGAAAAAATAATGATTTGCCATTTTCCAAATATTATGATCAGTACAAATACATAATGAAATGATTCCATTTTCACTAAAGCTGTTTCTTCAGCCTATGATATAGGAGTTGCATGAAAATAAATCCTCCACTAGATCAAGTCTTGTCAAATTTGGTGGGTATTAATATGGAAGTAATTTAAAAATTAATAAGGAGAGTATTATGATCAAACACCACAGTGTCATTGTTCAGGACCTATAGCTAGTAATTGCTTTCTCGAAGAAAGATTCTTGGGGATGCATCATTAGTTTGCCCTGTAGTCAGAAATAGGCTGTTCCTGAAAGCACTCACTGACTTGCAGCAAGGGAATGACTTGTGTCTGCACTCTGCTTCCCACTGCAGAGAAGTGTGAGCTAGTTCAGTAGGCTCATCGCTAACAACAACTGGGAAACAGAAATTGAGACACAATGGGCAGATAAATCCTCGACAGCCAGAGTCAGTGTGAAAAACAGAAAAGTATAGTGATGGAAGAGCAGCTTGGGAAATTTCTACTGCAAATATATGAGAGAGTAAGTCTTAAACACTGGCTTCAGTGGGAAGAACACATTTGATTTGGAATCAAAGAATTTTGAGGAGAGAAGCTGTGCTTGCTTCATCAGTAGGAGAAAGAGAAAGCAAGAGGTGTCTGATCAGTAAAGTCTTAATTGTCTATTACTTATGAGACATTCTGATAACACATTACAGCATAACATGCGTTTTATATTGATAAACACCTAAAAACCATGTACTCTTTCTTTAAGAATTTGAGTGCAGTATGAGGTACCTATCAATTATTTCTATTCATTGACTTGTAAGTGTAGAAGTGATTACCAGAGCTGGAGAGATGGCTTACAGTTAAGAACACAGGCTGCCCTACCAGAAACCCTGGGTTTGACATCTAGAACACACATGAAGCTCAAAACTCTACCTCCAGGATTTCCAATTCCCTGATATGCCTCTGCAGGCAGAGATACATTGAGGCAAAACATCCATACACATAAAAAAGAAAAATAAAAACTAAAAAAAAAAACACTCAGGAAGACTGTTGCATTGAAGTAACCTATAATATAAAAATCTGAGCATGAACCAATACAACTCAAAGCATGCTCATGTGGTTACCATATCATCATCATTTATATTATTAGACACATAAAGATTAGATTAAAGGATAAGCTTTGTAAATTTCAGCAAATCTAAAATGAGGATGCATTTTAAAATTGTGAACATCTCCACAGGCACCTAATATGCAGAGCAAGCCATGAGGTGACTTCCTGGAAGTTATTGGTGAGAATTCCCCAAAGCATACAATTTGTGACCATTACTGTTGGTTGGCCATCAGAACTTGATGGTGAGACACTGAACATTTTGACCATAACGTTATTCTGTAACGGGGATAAAAAGTTCTTCCCCTCTGTGAGGCTTCAGGGTACTGGAAATTGCTAAGCAGACAACTAATCAAGCAAAGTCAGCAATGGTGATCCCTAGCTGTACACATTGCATTCTACAATTCCACTTTCCAGGCATGAGGTGTTTATTGGTGAAAGTGGCACTACTGTTAAGGGGTAACTAATTTCTGATTAAATCTGAGATCTGATGCATAAGAGGCAGGACATGTTTCGTCCTATACACCTTATCAAAGGACAAAGGTCCATGACAGAGAAGATCATAGACTCTAGATAAATAGACACTTAAATATTTTATGTTTGCACCAGTAGACTAGTGCTGTTATTAGCCTTGGTCAAACAAGCTTTTCTTTTCAGTAAATGGAGGTTAATTCTAACTCATGTCTGTTAAGATATTGAGAGCATGTGACTGTTGAGTCATCATCTTTAAATAGTGCACCCATCTCATCTGTTGATGGAAGTTTCTGTCCCACCCAGTCCTGCAGCATTTCAGTCCCAAATAAGCACACAGAAGCTTATATTAATTACAAACTGTTTGGCCTATTGTTCGTGCTTATTACTAACAAACTCTTAGAACTTAAATTAATCCATAATTCTAATCTATGTTTAGCCACACGCCTTAGTGCCTTTTCTCAGTAAGGTATTCTCATCTTGCTTCCTCAGTGTCCAGCTGGCGACTATATCTCTGCCTTTCCTCTTCCCAGAATTCTCCTAGTCTGGTAGGCCCACCTATATTTTCTGCCTGGCTACTGGCCAGTCAGCATTTTATTAAACCAATAAGACCATGACACCTCATCATTCTTCAAAGAAGCAAAGAACACTCTGAAAGAGGAGGCAGAATAGCATGTCTAAGGCACATAAAATGACATGAGTATGATATGGCTATGGTACTCACAAACTCACAGCTTTATTGCCTGAGTGAGGTCTGCATAAGACTGAGGCAGTAAACTTTCAGTCATAAATAAAGGAGAGCCATATGGGAATTTTGCATCACCCAAGGACGTAAAGACAGTTGAAAGCTGAAGGAAAGGAAGTGATTACTTCGGTGCTATAACCATGGGTGACTTAGTCATGATCCACTCATGCCTATCTAGAGGGCTCTGATTAAAATCAGTGGGTCATAAAACTTAAACAATAATAACAACAAGAAAGATATGAAAGTGGCATGAGTACTCAGTACAAGGAAGGAAGGAAGGAGGGAAGGAAAGCAGAAAGGAAGGAAGGAAAGCAGAAAGGAAGGAGGGAAAGAAGGAAGGAAGGGAGAAAGGGAGGATCTAAAGTGGGAGGAGTATAAGAGTGTGGAGTGATGAATATGACCAAAAGGTATTCCATACATGTTTGATATTGTCAGGAATAAATTAACAAAACTGTTAATTCTTTTAAAGATTATAAAAAATATACAGCTGTGTTTATCTGATCCATTTTAGATAATGTGATGCGAATATGGTGTGACATAAGTTCACCAGAGAACACATATGGACATCCTTAAGCCTAAAAAGAAAATTTTCCTTGTTGCCAATAGTTGTAAGGGGAACTTGCTCAAATCATGCATCCCAAGTCCTCACAGGTTTTTTTTCCTTTTATGAATTCTGTGCAAGTATGGCATATTGTCATACTACAAAGCAGAACTGTAGAACCTAAAGACAAGGTTAGTATATTTAGGGACTTTCCTGGATCCTGGGACTATGAGTCAGATTTTTATGTATTATGTCTTTGTTCCTGTTTTGGCAGGTGTTGGAACCTGTGTGGGGGGTTTTAAGGTTGGAATACTGCCTCTAAAATGGTGTCAATTGTGCTAAGATGTATTGGCTTCTTACAATAGAAAAATGCAGAATACTGGGGAGTGGCTTAGGAATGATTTCCCAAATTCAGAGACCCAGTGCTTTAAATTGACAACTAACAGTCAAGTGAGTACTTATAATGAATAAACGAGATACTGCACTCTTTACAAGTATTGAATCATTTATTAAGCTAACAATCTTAGAATGATAATTAAATATGTATTTAATTACCAAAGATGAAAACACTGAAGAAGGGAAGAGCCAGTAAGTGGCAAAAGAGGTTACTTATTTTTTTATTTTTTGAACCTAGTATTCTTTATATTCATATCTGCAATTCAGGGAAACTGAATTATTAGCATATTGGTTTTAAAATTAATTTTTGATCATGCCTTTTTCCCTTTTATTGAAAACATATACTTTTCTCATATAGTATGTAAGATTATCATTACTCACAAAATAGTGCTTAAACCTATGAAATCTAGCTACAGAATCTTCAGTCTTTACCACTGCAGCATGATAGCATGAAGTTGTTGAAAGAGAGTAACTTAAACAGAAGAACAACTGTATAGCTGTAATACAAACAAGTGAGTAAACCAGGAATGTGGCAGATGCAGGGGTTTGAGAGCCATAGGACTACTGACTGAAAGTTGGAAAGTGCCCAGAGGTAAATATGGCGGTCTTCAGGCTGCCACCCTGTGCAAATTACAAGCATTTGGAGTTGATCTTGAGGTGATGGTAAGGCAAGTCAAAAAGGATTTTAACTTTTTATTTTTTTAATTTATTTTTTATTTTTTATTGATTCTTCTCTCATACAACACATTCTGACCACAACCTCTCCTCCCCCCATACCACCCAGTTCACTCCCATCACCACCCTACTCACCCAGATCCACTGATTCCCTAGTTCAGAAAAAAAAAGCAGATCTCCCAGGGATATCAATGGATCATGGCATAGCAAGACACAATAAGTCTAGACAGAAACCCTCATAGCAAGGCTGCATGAGGTAAAGGGAAAGGCAGTTAGGAATGGGCTGACATTCCTTGCTTACCACATAGAATCATGATGATGTTGGGGTCTAGGCTGCTGCTAAGGACCATGACTTGGTCCATGACCCTGATGTAGCTGTGAGTGTTTGTATTTAAGTCCATGACTTTCAGTACCCCCGAGAGCCATGCAGCTGCCCAGAGTCTGGGTCACCACCTGTGACCACACTGATGTCTGAGGGATGTGCTGCCACAAGGTCTAAGAGGCTGCACTGCCACCTGGGACCATGGAGCTATGTAGATCCAAGAGTTCTGCACTGACAAACATGGTGACATCCAGGCACAGACTGCTGCCAGGAGCCATGTCTGAATCCATGGTCCTGTTGTAGTGAGGCTCTGAGTTGATGCCCATGGCTTCTGTTGCCAGTAAGGGCCTTGCAGAGGCCCACAGTCTGGCCTGAGACCTGAGGCCATTTCGGTTTTGGGGAGTCAATCTGAGGCAGTGCCACAAAGACCTTAATGGCCTGCCCATGCTGCCCCCTGGGGCCATGGTAATATCCAGACTTGAACTGCAGCCTTGTCATACCACTCTGAGACTTTTATGTCTGTGACTCCTTTTAACGTCAAAGGCAGAGCAGATTTTTGGGTCTGAGGTGCCACCTGGGGACATGTTGACATTGGAGGGTTGTACCAACACCGGAGCCATTCCAATTTGGTCAATGTGCATTGTAAACTATAGCCACAATGACATCTGGGACCAGACTGTTGCCAAGGACCCTGGCCCAGCTGCAGTCTGTGGGTCCTCATTACCATTGGAATCTTTAGGATAGAGGCGCACAGAATTGGTTCTGCCCCTCACAGGCTGCAAAACTGGGGAGAATGGGCCTTGCACAGGGCAGCACAGTAGAGCTACCATTGCTGGCAGCGATGTGGGTGAGTCATCTCTGAAGACCCAAGAGTAGAAGAGCTACCCTCATCGTCAGTCACGCAGTGGTGTGGGAGAGGAAGAGACACCCCTCCAAACACACACACTTGCCTGTCACCCCTCACCTCCTACTTCCTGCACGTAAAGCTGGTCCCATGGTCGCAAGTTTGGGATGTCTGATTCGGGAGTCACGAAAGTGGGAGAACTGAGACTGCTACACAGCAGCAGCAGCACTTGGGAGAGCAGGCTCCACACCATGCCCTGACAGCACAATAGAACTGATCCTATTGGCAGGAGCTCATATGAGTTGACCCAGAGGGCATGAGGGCATGAGGGCAGGAGGACTAACCCTGCAGCCCCAGCATCTTCTTTGTCGGCCATGTGGGTAGCATGAGTGAGGGGAAAAAAATGAACTGCCCATACATTGCCTTTCCATCTGCAGCAAGTGAAAGAGTTAGGTCTGGGGTCATGAGAGAGAAAGAGTTGGCCTTGCCCTCTACACCTGTAGTACATGAGAGAACAGACACTGAACCTTGCCTGGGCAGCACACTAGAGCTGATCCAGTTGATGAGGGTTCAAGTGAGTAAAACATGTGGGCATGGGAGCTGGAGAGCTTCCCATGCTGGAGAGCTGGAGAGCCCCCTCACTCTTTTACCATGGGTGGGTGGCAAGGGTGAGCAAAATACACCCTCACCCGAATACCCCTTGCTCCTTGAGGAAGTCTGGAGAGCTGCCCTTGGGGGCACTAGCATGTGGAAGCTTGTCCTGTCTCTTACCAAGTGCAGCAACTCACTTGGGAGAAATAGTAGTTCTGGTCCTGGTATTATGAGTGCAGGTGAGCCAGTCCTGAGAGTCTATAAGAAGGAGAACTTGTCTCTCTCCTTGCTGTCTGCTGCATTGGGTGAGTTATCTAGGGCAGGAGCTTGTCCTGCCATTAATTATAAAGGAAATCTGACACTCTGACCAATTCAGCTACCACCCAGGTTAAAAAAAAAACCAGACTACTAGGTAGCCCATAGCAACATTTGCTTCATCTATGAACTTCTGGAAAATGTGAATGGGCCAGAACTGAAGATTCAACCCTACAGGACCTCCATGAAACAAGGCAATAATAATAGAATATCCAAGAGGAGTCCAGGTGAGGGTCCGGTATAAATAGTGTTACAGAAGCCTAAGGCCTTGAAGCCAGACCAATGACTCATTGTCCTGAACACTTACATGTAAAGATGTATGGCCTAATGGGTATACTGTGTGACTCACTGGGCCAAACTATAGCTTCCATGCCCAGATTAAATTTTCTTTTTGTTTGGTTTGTTTTACTGTTAAATTTTGCTTTCAGGGGAGGTTTCAAGGACAGAGGGCAGAAGTGAGGGTACTGGGAGATGAGTGGAATTATGATGCATAATGTAAAATCCCCAAAAAAGGTTTAAAAAATGCTGATCTTTTAAAGTGGCAGTAGTAGATTCTTTAATAATATCCATGACCGGACTAGCAGTAGGTAGTTTCCTAGGTTTCTAGTAGCAGTCATGGTTTTTCTCCTGTTGGGTAGGTCTTAAATCCAATTTGACAGGGTTTGTTTACTGGAAAAATGTGAGTGTCACTATTGCATTTTTACGGATACCTTGAACTGCTGATAATTATAGTGGTTCATAAACATTACACCTGTATAGAACTAGTGATTGCTCTTCCCCCTTGGTAGCTTGCATAGTATATTTTAGTACTAAGAAAGTTAGAACACAAGAAGGAGGTTTTCAGGTTACCTTCAATTTTGTGTAACCAAAGCTTGTGTCCTAAATATGCAGTATCTTCAGTAATAAGAATTTCATTCAACAAGTGAGAAGTAACCAGTGGTAACTGCAAAAGCCTATATTGACTTAAACAAAATTTTATATTATTAGATCAGTCACCCTTCAGAATGAGTATATTGGAAGCAATGTATGGTTGACATTTTTTCCTTGCTTTTATAGATTTCATTCAGTATCAGGTGCTTTATTTTTAAATTGTTGATAATTTTTCCTCTTTAGTATTTGAAGCTTAATAAATTTTTGTGTCACATAAGTTAGCCACTTAATTGAGTATATTAATTGTGTCCTTATATCTGACACTCATCTAAAATTAAATGCACTCAGAGTTTCCAAATTTAGGGTAATATCATTTTTTATAATTTTGTTTTTATTTTTATTTATGTGTGTGTGTGTTTGAGCACTTGTGTGCATACCACATATATATATAACTATCTACCAGAAGACAGTGTTAAATCCATTGGAACTGGAGGTAGAGACATTTGTGACTTGCCCAACTTGGGTGCTTCCAAACTCAGGTCCTCTGCAAAAGCAGCAAGGACTCTAAACTGCTGATCTATATTACCAGCTCAAATGTAGAGTATTCCTGTGTAGCTACCAAGAAACTTAAACTCTATAAAGTCTTAATTTTCTAGGACTGACAAGACAAATCACAGTTTGTATGCCTTAAGCACTATAAATTTATTTTCTTGTAACCTTCGAGGACAGAAAATGAGAATCAAGATTTCCCCAGCTTGACTCTTCCTGATGTCCAAACTTGTCTTGCAGACAGCTGGCTTCTTGTTTTGTCCTCACATGATCATTTGCTCTGTTCATGTACCTTATCTGTTGTATCTTTTATTTTTTATTCAGGTATGAGGCATGAAAGATAAAGACTCTACACCCATGATGTCATCCTTCTCATTTAATATTAATTACCTTTTAAAAAGTCATCCTTCTACATGATCACATTTTGGAATAAAGAAGGTTGAGATTGTCCCAAACAGATATAATTCATTGAATAGCAATAGTCCACAAACCACAACTTATAAGGGAAATGACATCAAGTTTTCATAGAAAATCAAGGCAAATATCTTTTTTTCTCTTCCCTTTTTAAATTTAAGTTAGAAACAAGCTTATTTCACCAGGCCCCTCTCCCTCCTCCCCTGCCCTCCCCTCCTCGTCCCCAAGTCCCCCACCCAATCTCCTCTCTGATTCCCAGGGAGGGTGAGATCTTCCATGGTGGATCTCCAGAGTCTGTCACTTCATCCAGGGCAGGGCCTAGGCCCTCCCACAAGAGTCCAGGCTGAGAGACCATCCCTCTTTGTCGGATAGGTACCGAAAGTCTATTTGTATGCCTTGGAAAAATACTACCCAAGGCCCCAGAAATTACCTATGTCTCCTCTCTGACACCCACATTCAGGGGGTCTGGATGAGTCCCATGCTTTCTACACAGCCATCAATCTAGGGTCTAAGAGCCTCCCACTTATTCAGGTAAACAGTTTCTGTGGGTTAAACCAGCCCAGTCTTAACCCCTATGCTTATCAGTTCTCCCTTTCGGTCACTGGATTACAGTAGTTCATTTCAGTGTTTAGCTGTGGGTGTCTGCCTCTGCTTCCAACAGTCTCTGCATGAAGGTTCTGTTTCCCCGACTGTCTGGCAGTGGGATTGTGAGCTGGCACTTGCCTGATTCATGTCTAAAATCCATATATGAATGAGTACATACCATGTCTCTCTTTTTGTGACTGGGGTACCTCCCTTAGGATTATTTCTTCTAGTGCCATTCAATTGCCTGCAAATTTTAAGATTCCATTGATTTTTCTGCTGAGTAGTACTCCATTGTGTAAATGTACCATGCGTACTCTATGCACTTTTCAGTTGATGGACAGCTAGGTTGCTTCCAGGTTCTAGCTCTTACAAATAATGCTGCTATGAACATAGCGGGAACAGATGTCTTTGTTGTATGAATGTGCATCTTTTGGGTATATGCCTAAGAGTGGAATTGCTGGGTATTGTGGTAGACTGATTCCCATTTTCCTGAGGAATCTCTATACTGATTTCCAAAACGGCTGTAAGAGTTGGCATTCCCAACAGCAATGAAAGGGTGTTCCCCTTTCTGCAAATCCTCTCCAGCATAAATTGTCAGTGGAGTTTTTTATTTTAGCCATTCTGACAGTAATAAGATGGTATCCCAGAATTGTTTGATTTGCATTTCCCAGATGACTAGGGATGTTGAGCACTTTCTTAAGTATCTCTCACCAATTTTAGACTCCTCTATTTAGAATTCTCTCTTTAGTTCTGTACCCCACTTTCTGTTTGGATCCTTTGGTGTTTTGGAGACATGATTCTTGAGTTCTTTGTAAATTTTGGAGATCAGCCCACTGTCATAAGAGAGGTTAGTGAATATCTTCACTCTCTGTGGGCTGCCTATTTGTCTTGCTGACTGTGTCTTTTGCTTTACAGACTCTTCTCAGTTTCAGGAAGTTCCATTTATTAATTGTCAATCTTAGAGTGTGTGCTACTGGAGTTATGTTCAGGAAGCAGTCTCCTGTACCAAATTGTCCTAGGGTACCTCCCACTTTCTCTTCTAAGTAGTTTAGTGTGGCTGGATTTATGTTTAGGTCTTTGATACATTTGGATTTAAGTTCTGTGCATGGCGATAGACGTGGATCTATCTGCAGTCTTCTACAAGGCAGCCTCCAGTTATGCTGCACTATTTGTTGAAGATTCTTTCTTTTTTCCCTTGTATAATTTTAATTTCTTTGTCAAAGATCAGGTATTCATACGTGTGTGGATTAATATCGGGGTGTTCTATCTGAGTCCATTGGTCTATCTGTCTATTTTTGTACAAATACCAAGCAGTTTTCAGATCTATAGTTCTGTAATACAGCTCGAAGTCAGGGATGGTGGTGCTTCAGGATGTTGCCTTGTTCAACAGGGATGTTTTGATTATCCTGGGTCTTTTGTTTTTCCATATAAAGTTGAGAATTGTTCTTTCAGAGTCTGTGAAAAATTGTAATGGGACTTCAATAGGGCTTGTTTTAAATATGTGTATATTGCTTTCCGTAAGATTGCCATTTTTACTATGTTAATCCCATCTATAGAAGAGCATGGGAAATCTTTCCATCTTCTGATGTCTTCTTTAATTTCTTTCTTTAAAAGCTCAAATTCTTTAGATACAGGTCTTTCACTTGTTTGGTTAGCCCTAACCCAAGGTATTTTTTGTTGTTTGTGGTTATTGTGAAGGGCAACGTTTCTCTGATTTCTTTCTCAGCCCTTTTATCATCTGTATATAGTAGGGCTACCAATTTTCTTGAGTAGATCTTGTATCCTGACACTTTACTGAAGGTATTTATCAGCTGTAGCAGTTCCCTGGTAGAGTTTTTTTTTGTGTGTCACTTATGTAAACTATCAAATCATCTGCAAATAGTGAAAGTTTTACCTCTTCCTTTCCAATTTGTATCCCCTTGATGTCCTTTTTTTGTCTTATTTTTCTAGCTAGAACTTCAAGGACAAATTGAAAAGGTATTAAGAGAATGTACAGCCTTGTCCTGTTCCTGATTTTAGAGAAATCGCATTGAGTTTCTGTTCATTTAGTTTGATGTTGTCTGTTGGTTTGCTGTATATAGCTTTTATTATGTTAAGGTAAGTTCCTGTTATCCCGGATCTATCCAAGACCTTTATCTTGAATGGGTGTTGGATTTTGTCAAAGACTTTGTCAGCATCCAGTGAGAAGATCAGGTTATTTTTTTTGTTTCTCAGCTTGTTTATATGATGGGTTACATTGATGGATTTTTGTATGTTCAACCAATACTGCATCCCTGGAAGGAAATCCAGTTGATCATGGTGGATGAGTTTTCTGATGTGTTCTTGGATCTGATTTGCCAGTATTTTATTGAGTATTTTTGCATCAATGCTCATGAGAGATATTGGTCTGAAGCTTTCTTTCTTAATTGTGTCTCTGTGTGGCCTGGGTATCAAGATTATTCAAGCCTCGTAGAAAGAGTTTGACAAAGACCCTTCAGGTTTTACAGCATGGAATAATTTGAGAACTGGTATAAACTGTTCTTTGAATTTCTGGTAGAATTCTACACTGAGGCCATCTGGACCTGGGTTGGGAGATTTTTCGTGAGTGCTTCTATCTCCTTAGGGGATATAGTTCTATTTGAATTGCTTATTTGTTCTTGATTAATTTTGTCAAGTGATATCAATCCAGTAAAAATTTCATTTCCTTTAGATTTTCAATTTTTGTTGGGTACACGTTTTCAAAGTATGACCTGATGTTTGTCTGCATTTTCTCAGTTTCCTTTTGTATGTCTCCCTTTTCATTTCTGATTTTGTTAGCATGCATGTTCACACTCTGCTGTTGCATAAGTTTGGATAACGTTGTGCCTATCTTGTTGATTTTCTCAAAGAACCAACTCTGCATTTCACTGATTCTTTGTATTGTCTTCCTAGTTTTACTTTATTGATTTTAGCCCTCAATTTGATTATTTCCTGGCATCTTATCCTCTGAAGTGAGTGTGATTCTTTGTGTTCTAGAGCTTTCAATTGTGCTGTTAATTCTCTAGTGTGATTGTTCTCCAGTTTCTTCATGTGGGTACTTAGTGCTATGAACTTCTCTTGTTGCGCTGCTTTCAAAGTGTCCCATAGTTTGGGTATGTTGTGTCTTCATTCTCAGTGAATTGTAGGAAGTCTTTAATTTCCCTTTTTTATTTCTTCTTTGACCCAGGAATGGTGCAATTGTGCATTATTCAATTTTCATGAGTTTGTAGGGTTTCTGCAATTTGTGTTGTTGTTGAATTCTAATTTTAACACATGATTGTCTGTTAAGATGCATGGAGATATTTCAATTTCTTTGTACCTGTTGAGGTTCGATATGTTGCCAAGTATGTGGTCAATTTTTGAGAAGGATCCATGTGGCACTGAGAAGAAGGTATATTCTTTTTTATTTGGATGGAATGTTCTATAGATGTGTGTGAATCCCAATTGGGTCATAACTTCCTTTGCTTTTTTGATATGTTTCTGTCTGGTAGTCCTGTCTAGTGGTAAGAGTGGGGTGTTGAAGTCTCCTACTACAACTGTGTGGGACTTTATATGTGATTTCAGTTTTGGTAATTTTTTTATGAACACAGATGCCATTGTATTTGGGGCATAGATATTCAGAATTGAAACTTCATCTTGGCACTTTTTTTCCTGTGATGTGCATGAGGTACCCTCCTTCATCTCTTTTGATTGATTTTATGATAAAATCTAGTTTTTAGATATTAGGATTGCTACCCCCACTTGTTTCTTGGGTCCATTTGATTGGAAAATATTTTCCCAACCCTTTACTCTGAGGTAATCTGTCTTTGAGGCTGAGGTGTGCTTTTTGTATGCAGCAGAAGTATGGGTTCTGTCTTCAAATCCATCTGTTAGCCTGTGACTCTTTTGGGCAAGTTAAGGTCATTAATATTGAGGGATATCAATGACCATTGCTCATTCTTGTTTGTTTTAGAATGGTTGATGGTGGGGGAATTGTATGTGGTTTTCCACCTCTTTTTCTTTTGGCTGTTGGTAAGGTGGTATTATCTATTGCCTGTATTTTTCTGGTTGTAGTTAACTTCCGTGGGTTGGAGTTTTCATTCCAGAACTTTCTGTAGGGATGGGTTAGTCAGTATGTACTGTTTAAATCTGGTTTTGTCATGGAATATCTTGTTTTCTCCACTATATTGATTGAAAGCTTTGCTGGGTATAGCAGTCTGGGCTGGCATCCGTGGTCTCTTAGTATTGGTAGAATATCTATCCAGGAACTTCTGGCTTTCAGAGTTTCCATGGAGAAGTCAGGTTTAATTCTGATAGGTATGCCTTTGTATGTTATTTGATCTTTTCCCTTAGCTTCTCTTAGTATTCTTTCTTTATTCTGTGTGTTTGGGGCCTTGATTATTATGTGGTCAGGGGATTTTTTTGTGGTCCACTCTATTTGGTGTTCTGTGTGATTCTTGTACCTTCATTGGCATGTCTTTCTTTAGGTTGGGGAAGTTTTATTCTATGATTTTGTTGAATATCTTTTCTGCCCCTTGGGTGGTTTTCTTCACTTTCTTCTATACCTATTATTCTTAGGTTTGGTCTTTTCACTATGTCCAATATTTCCTGGATATTTTGTGTTAGTGATTTGTTGGACTTAAGATTTTCTTAGGTCAATGAATCTATTTCCATTAGTGTATTTCTCACACCTGAGATTCTCTCTTCCTTCTCTTGTGTACTGTTGTAATTGACTGTTTCCCCAGAATTTCTATTTCCAGCATTCATTCCTACTGTGTTTTTTATTGTCTCTATTTCAGTTTTCAACCCTTGCACTGTTTGAATTGTTTCTTGCAATTTTTACTTTGTGTTTTCCTCTCTTGCATTTTTGGATTTTTTGGTTTGTTTTTCTTCGATTTCTTGCATTTTTTTGCAGTTTTGGGGATTTTTTCTTCCATTTCTTTCATTTTTTTGCAGGTCCAATACCCTAGTGGCCTTCCTTCTGCTTGCATCGATGGAGGCCGTCCTAGTATCAGCGCCTTGGCAATCTCTGGGTAGGTTGGAACCTTGCCTGTCCTGTGGGTGGAGAATGGGATTTGGATGCTTACAATCTCTGGGCAGGCTGGCTGCTGCCGGGGTGGGAGCTGCAGTGCTTAGTACCCTGGCCTCTGCTAGTTTTGCCCAGATCACCAGAAGGTGGGCTGTATACAGGCCCAGACCTCTCTATTTCTGTTGGTAGAGAAAGAGATGATGGTGCTAGCAGTCTCTGGGATGGCTGAATCCTGTCAGGATGGGATCCGCTTTGCACAGTCCACATGTCTCTGGTGGTTCTGCTCAGGGCACCAGAAGGCAGGCTGGAGACAGTCCCACTCTTACCTCTCCTGTCCCATGGATGGAGAATGGGACTTGGAAGCTGACAGTGTCTGAGCAGGCTGGAAACTTCTGTGTGCAGTCCTCAGGCCTCCCAGTCTTCAAGCAAATATCTTACAAATAAGGATTTCTTGTTTTTGGGGAGAGGGCTCAGTCAGAAAGGCACTTTCAGCAAAGCCTAATGACCTTTAGATTTTCATATTTATGGAGTACAGGTTTTCAAAGTATGACCTGATGATTCTCTGGATTTCCTTAGTGTCCTTTGTTATAATCCCCCTTTTAATTTCTGATTTTTTAATATGCATGTTCACACTCTGTGTTCCCCAAATGTCAGACTGGTGTCCATGCACTCCTTCATGATTTGGTCAGCTGTTTCTGTGGGTTTCCCCATCATGGTCTTGACCCCTTTGCTCACCACTCCTCCCTCTCCACAACTGGATTCCAGGAGTTTGGCTCAGTGCTTAGCTGTGAATCACTGTTTCTGCTTCCATCAGATACTGGGTGAAGGCTCTATGATGGCATTTAAGGTAGACATCAATCTCATTATAGGGGAAGGGCATTTAAGGTAGCCTCTCCACTGTGAAGGTTAAGTATATTTCTAGTTGATAAAGTAAATAAAATAGTATTTTAAGATAATGCCAAAGTAGATTTATTAAGCTAATTGCACAGCTCATTTTGTAAAGAGACCCACCAACAAGCCTGATGGTCTAGTTTCTACCCTAGGACCCACATGGTGAAGGACTAAGCCAGCTCTCATAATGGCCCTCATATATCACACCCCACCAAACATATAATTTTAATATAATCATAAATAAATAAATTCATCTAATTTAGTTCTCTGTCACAAAGTGGTGACTGAATGCAATGAGGGAAGTCAAACTCCCTGTTTCTGAAGAAAGAACACCAAACACTTTGATATGCTAGCAACTATAGTTGGTAGCTTAGGAAGCAGTTGACTAATAAATCACAGATTCAAATTCATAAATGCCTAATAATCTGAAGCATGGAGAGGGGGCTGCTATTATTTTTGAGGAGAATGACATGTTTTGCCTTTTGTGTCATTTTTTACATCAAAATAAGTGAGGAGGTGTAAAATATCTACTTGGGAAAAAATCATTGACTCACATTAGCTAAAAAGAAATTTTGAATGTATTTTTGTATCCAGAATAACTGGTTATTCAGCTTGTAGTTAAGAGCAAGTGACAGCAGTTATTTTTGTCCTTATCCATATTATTGAGAAAAATATAAATATGAGACACAGTAAGGCACATCAGCTCACATAATTCTGAGTCCACTTCATGTATATATATATATATATATGTGTGTGTGTGTGTGTGTGTGTGTGTGAGTGTGTGTGTGTATTTTAAAACTCTTCTCTTATACATGACATCCACACCACAATTCCCCCATCCCCAATCCTTCAAACAGAGAATAACAAGACACAATAACAATAAGAATAAACACTCATATAAGGGCAACATGAGGCAATCCAGTACGAAGAAAAGGGTTCAAGAACAGGAAAATGAGTCAGATATAAAATTAAGGAAACAATGGAGGCATGAGGATGTCAGTCAGAGGTAAAATTTATAATCTTTATTACATTGGGATAGAAGTCATACCACCCATTTTTGTCAATTTTAAAATGTTGCTTTATAATTTAAATAAGATGATGTTTATTAAGCATTTAACTCAATGCCTACAAAATGTAAGAGAAGGGTTTTGGCTTTCTCTGTTCCCTTCATTCTCTTTTGTATCTAATACTAGAGGGAAACAAGTCTAAAATTCCCATCTTAGGAAAGCAATAATGTGGAAATCATATCCAAGTTAAAAAATATTACTGTAATTTTCATTGTTTGCTTTTTCTTTATTACTATATTTAAATTTATATCATATGAAATATTTCAGTATGCTTGTCCTTAGCGGAATGACTACACAAAGCATGCAATTTATAATCACAATCAACATGTAACTCTTTGAGTGGGAATATAATAGCAAATTAAAGTGTGTTGCACAATAGATTAGACTCACGACTCACGAACTATTTCCTCTTGCCATAAACACAGTCTTGAGGCATCTGAGAAGAGAGGGTCAATCATGGATTTTCTAAATCAGATTGCCTGTGAGAGTGCCTGTGGGAAATGTTCTTGTTTTCCTTAGTTGATCTGAGAAGATTTTGACTGAAAATGGGCAGCACCATCCCCTGGGTTTGGATTCTGAGTTCTATAAGAGTGATCTTGGTCATGAAGTTTTGCATACATTCGTTTCTCTTTTCTCTTGACTGTGGATGTGATGCGAATTGCTGCTTCAAGTTCCTGCCTTGGTGCTCCCAAAATGGTGAACCGTGGCCTGCAATTATGAGTCAAATAGCCATTTTCCTCTAATTTACTTTTTTGTCAGTGTATTTTATGACAGCAATGCAAATGAAACCAGAAAACTTATAATAATATTGTTCAAATTTGTCCATGTGATTGACTGCAAATGTTTCTAAGTCTTTGTAACTTCAAATAATATCATATTGTTCATAGTAAATTTATGTGTTAAATTATTCCATTGTCAAGTTGTGTTTTTATTTATAGATAGATAGGATTTTCTAATATCTTGGTTTAAATGAGCTGTTTTCTAGGAATAGGAACATAAACATATCTTCAGAGTCCCAATTTCATTAGGCTACATACCTAGAAGAGGGAGTAGTGGACCATAGATTTTTTTAACACTAACTGTTCAGGATTCTACATTTTGGATTTTTTATGTAAGAGACACCTCATATTCATTGTTGGTTAAAAACCTTGCATTCTGAGCTACAAGTATAAATCAGTGGTAAGGTACTTGACTAATAGGTGTGAGACCGTAGCTTCAGTCAATCTCCAGTACCAGGGGCAGAGATAGAGCTGTTTCCATGCAAAAGTCACTAAGAAAGTTGCCTTCACTTTTCTATGTGTAAGAGTAAAACATTTCTTCCCTGTGGTACCACAGAGCCTAATTAAAACAGAGTACTGATGACATTTGAAAATCTAAAGGAAATGAAAACAGAGCAAATCTGATTCAAGCACTGTCAGACATCTAGGAGCCTAGAGCCCCAGCTGAAGTACAAAACTTAGAAACCACTACTTTGAAGAGCTCCATGCATCCTAGTCAATGAATTTTAAACAAAATCTGTACTTCATTTTAAACAAAGGCCACAGGAGTATTGGTTGTAATTTAATGGTAAAGGCAATTGGAAGTGAGGTATCTGGAAATAGTTTGTCCTAACTTGTCCCCTCCCCACCCCAGGTCTGGCTGTGCTGTACAAAGTATATGCAGAGAACCCATCTTCCCAACAGCTGTCCAGCTTATCCTAGAATTCTCTTACCAGTGCTTTTAGCCCCTCTCCAAACAATGTGATTGTCTGTATCGAAGTATACTTTCTTATGGCCTATTTAGAATTACAGAATATTATAGTTTGTACAGATGCATGGTTGAATGTGCTTGGTGATTTTTAAATGCCAAGGTGAGACTGGGATTTGTACATGGAGAAATTAACAGCCCCTGCTTCACTGGCTGATCTGGAAATTATCTCCCCAATTATAAGCTGTGTTGGCATTTCCAGATGTTCATTAGTTATTGCTTACTCAGAAGGCTGACTATGTTGGTCTTCATATATTTTTAGGTTTATTAGAGTGTGAGCATACACTGTAATTATGAGATGCAGATGAGCAACCATCTGCAGAAAGTTCTCCTCCTCTCAAGGACTCTCAGATCAAACTGAGTCATATTCCACTGATGAGTTGCCCCTGGATTAAAGCTTCACAGTGCTGAAAATGACAATAATTATGGTGCTGAAAATATAATGCAGATTTGGACAAGAGACTTACTTCTCTGCCCTTTTATACTTTCAAAATAACCTCTAAAATACACAACTTGTGTGACACATTATGAAGTCCTTTAGGTCAACATATTTATTTATGTATTAAGTGGACTGTTATTGATAAATGAATAATTAATTTCAGGCTATAATTTGGACACTCAATGGAGCAAATTGAGTGTTTGTTAGAAGTTGTTAATGGTATTGTTTTATCTAGTTACTCACGTCAAATAGTCTCCTGAGTCTCAAATAATCACATTGTCTCAGATGTGCTGCTTTGTTAAACACATGCAATGGCATGTCTACATTTAAGAAGAGAGTGGAAGATAGCACCCACCTAGGGTAGTTTATTCTATCATCAGAAACGGAATACATTCAAATTCTATCAGCAAAATTTACCGAAGACAAAGGAATTTGCAGACAATTTGAACAAGTATTCTGTTTATTGTGCTAGCCTTTATCTTGTTGACTGCTTTATTTCAATATTGTGAATCCAAATAGTAACTTTGTATACTATTCTTTTTAAATCAATAGCTTTGTTTTGAATAATAAAAGAAAAATAGCTTGGGAGAAGTAAATTCAGGGATGCATAAGATTCATTTCCAGGTTGAGAGATTTCCTTCAGGCTCTTTCTTCAATTATTCAACACACATTTACTGGAAGCTCCAAATGAGTGAAGCTGTACTTTGTATTTGTCAGCACTTGAGAGAAACAATACAAGATTTAAGGTTATACACAAGGTGGGGATGTAAAAGCTAAATAACTGCAAGTGTGAATACAATTGAATTGATGCTGTCACTATGTGACATCCTGTGTTATGGTTTGGATACCAAGTGGTACCCAAAGTTCATGTGTTGAAGATGTTTATCCCCAACTAGTTTCATTATTCACTGGTGATTTGGTCATAAGGCTACTACCATGGCATACACCATGGGTGCATTTACAGCTGCATGAACTGCTAGAAGGAATTCATATTAGAGAGATTAGATCATTAGAAGTGTGCCTACTAATTATTTATCTGTATATCATGTTCCTGACCCTCCACCCTTCCTATATTTTTCAGTCTTTAAACTCTGTTGTGAGATGAATGACACACAGCTAACCCTTCATGCTGATGCTGTCATGACAGGTCATGACAATGGGGCCAGATAACCCAAGAAGTAAATCTCTAAAACTTGGAACCAAAAAAACTTTTTCCTCTTTTACACTCCTTCTTTCAGCTATTTCCTTCAAAAGAATGCAATGAGACCAATGTATTCCAGATTAGTGAGTATAAAATACTAACTACAATTTTTGCTGTGTTAAAACAACCCTTTTTTCCTTCTACATTAGTGTGCTCTGTGTAGAAATTCTATGATTTCATTTTTTCAAGTTTAGTTAAGGGTTATGGAAGACTTTGATGAGGCATTATTTTAATTATGCATTATCAATAAAAATTAAGAAGTCAGGGGTGCTCTGCTCAGAACCTCCTGGGGTCTGATGACTGCACAAAGGGGAGCCAGTCTGAGTGAACCAGCACACTCAGAGTCTTCCAGCATCATGGTGATATTCCTTCATCCACCCATAGGAAGTAGAGAGCCATTGGAGTATTGGAACTGCTTACACCCAAAGAGAAATTTGGACCCATAGTTACTAGGAGAGGAAGACTCCACCAGCACACACTGGAAGAAAGGTTGGAAGGATGACAGTATAAGAAGAAATTCAACAACAGGAAGTACAATTTGATGCCACCAGAGTCTAGGGCTCCAGACCACTAAGACATGAACATCTCACCACAGATGAAGCAGAAGACAATGACCCTAAAAACAACTTTATGAGGATGATATAGAGGAAATGATAAAATCCTTTAAATAAATGGAATAAAAACAAACAAAAATTCAAGGCATGCAGGAAAAGACAAACCAACAATTGCAATAAATAAATAAATTTCTTAAAGAAAACCAAGGAAATCAAAGAAAAAAAACAGTGCAAGGCTTGAAAGCTAAAATACAGACAATAAAAAACATGGTCTGAGGAATGCTGGAAGAAGAAAAGCCGGGTAAATGATCAGGAACTACAGATGCAAATATAACCAATGGAATAAAAGAGATGGAAGAAAGAATCTCAGACATTGGATACACACTATGAGAAATAGATTCATCGATGCAAGAAAATCATAAGTCCCACAAAACCAAAACACAAAATATCCAGGAAATATGGGACACTGTGAAAAGGCCAAACCTAAGAATAATAGGTATAGAAGAATGTGAAGAAACCCACGTTAGAGGTACAGCAAATATATTCAACTAAATTATGGAAGAAAACTTTCCCAACTTAAAGAAAGACATGTCAATGAAAGTACAGGAATCTTACAGAACATAAAATAGAGTGGGCCACAAAAAAGTTGCCTTGCCATATAATAACCAAACCCCAAACATACAGAGTACAGAAAGAATATTAAGAACAGCAAAGGAAAAAGGCCAAATAACATATAAAGTCAAACCTATCAGACTCACACCTGATTTCTCCATGGAAACTCTAAAAGTCAGAAGGTCCTGGATGGATATCCTACTAACACTAAGAGACCACATATGTGAGCAGAGACTATTATAACCAGCAGAGTTTAATCACTATAGATGGAGAAACAAAATGTTCAATGACAATTTCAGATAAAAAAAAACATACCCACTAATCCAGTCCTACAGAAGGTACTGGAAGGAAATCTCCAACCCAAAGAAGTTAACTACAACCATAAAAATATATGCAATAGATAATCCCACTTTACCAACATCCAAAAGAAAAAAATGAGAGGGGAAATCCACACACAATACCACCAACATCAATAAATCCAAAAGAAACAAGAGTTAACAATCCATGGTCATTAATATTCCTCAATGTCAATGGTCTTAACTAGCCTTTAAAAAGACACAGGCTAACAGAATGGATACTAAGATAGAATCAATACAGATTTCTGCTACATACAGAAATACACCTCAATTTCAAAGACAGACTGTACCTCAGAGTTCAGGGTTGGGAAAACATTTTCCAAACAAATGGACACAAGAAATAAGCAAATGTAGGACTCCTAATATCTAAAAATTAGATTTCAAACTAAAATGAATGAAAAGAGATGAAGAGATTTCTTTTATATTCATCACAGAAAACAATCAATCAAGTTGAAGTTTCAATTCTCATCATATTTGCCCCAAATACAAAGTCATCCATGTTATAAAAAAGAAACATTCCAAAAGTCAAATCACACATAAAAATCTCATACATTTATATAGGAAGACTTCAGCACCCCGACCTTACCACTTTAAAGAACCACCAGTCATTAACTTAACATTGAAACAAGGGAACTAACAGACATTATGACCCAATTGGTTTTATCAGACAACTATAGAACATTCCACCCAAACACAAAAGAATATACCCTATTCTCAACGTCATATTGAACCTTCTCTAGCAAAACTCAACAGATACAAAAAATGGAATAAGCCCCTGTATCATATCAGACCTCCATGATTTAAGGTTAGAATTCAACAAGAGCAGAAATTTGCAGAAAACATACAAACTCATGGAAATTGAATAAAGAGCAAATGCACCATTCCTGGGTCAAAGAATGAATAAAAAAAGAAATTAAAGGCTTCCTATAATTCAATGATAATAAAGAAAAAACATACCCAACTTATGGAAAACTTTGAAAGCAGTGCCAAGAGAAATGTTCATAGCACTGAGGTCCCACATGAAGAAACTGGAGAAAGGTCACACTAGAGAATTAACAACACACCTGAAAGCTCTAGAACAAAAAACAAGCCAACTTGCCTCAGAGGAGTAAATGCTAGGGAAATAATCATATTAAGGCTGAAATCTGTAACTTAGAAAAAATAAAATGATACAAACTATCAATATAAAAATAAGATGGTTCTTGGAGAAAATCAACAAGATAAACAAACCTCAACCCAAGCAAATCAAAAGACAGAGAGAACATGCAAACTAACAAAATAAGAATTGAAAAAGGGGGACATAACAGCAGACACTGAGGAAATTCAGAGTTATCAGGTCATACTTTGAAAATGTGTATTCCACAAAAATTGAAAGTTTAAATGAAATGGACATTTTTGGGGAAAGATATCACCAAAATTAAATCAAGAGCAGATATACAATTTAAACAGACCTATAACACCTAATGATATATAAGCATTCATCAAAAGTCTAACAAAAAAGCCCAGGGCAATGTGGTTTAATGCACAATTTTACCAGGAATTCAAAGAACAGCTAATACCAATACTCCTCAAAGTGTTCAACACAATAGAAACAAAAGGATGATTACCAAACTATTCTTATGAGGCTACACTTACCTTGGTATGCATATCACACAAAGACACAAGTAAGTAAGGGAATGATAGAACAATATCCCTTATGAACATTGATGCAAAATTCTCAATAAAATACTGGTAAATCAAATTAAAGAACACATCAGAAAATTCATCCACCATGATCAAGTAGACTTCAACCCAGGGATGTAGGGATGATTCAACATATGAAAATACATCAATGTAATCCACCATATAAAACAAACTGAAAAAGAAAAACCACCTGATTATCTAAATAGATGCTGATAATTCATTGACAAAATCCAGAACCCCTTCTTGATAAAAGTCTTGTAGAAATCAGGGATAACCAGAATATAACTAAACATAATAAAAGCAATATACAGCATGCCAAGAGCCAACATCATACTAAATGGAGAGGAACTCAATGTGATTCCTCTAAAATCAGGAACAAGACAAGGCTGCCCACTCACTCCATACCTCTTCATTATTGTACTTGAAGATCTAACTAGAACAAAAACAACAAAAGGAGATCAGCGGGATACAAAGTGGAAAGGAAGAAGTCAAAGTTTCACTATTTGCAGATGATATGATAGTTCCTATAGGTGACCTGAAAAATTCTACCAGGGAACACCTACAGCTGATAAACAGCTTTAGAAAAGTGGCAGGATACAAGATTAACTAAAAAAAAAACATAAGTAGCCCGATTATATACAGACAATATAAGGGCTGAGCAAGAAATCAGAGAAACATCACCTATGTCAATAGCCAAAAACAGCCTAAAATATCTTGGAGTACTGCTATTCAAACAAGTGAAAGACCTGGATAACAAGAATTTTGAGTCATTAAAGAAAGAAATTAAAGAAGGTACCAGAAAAAGAAAGATCTCCCATGCTTTTGGATAGGTAGGATCAAAATAATAAAAATGTCAATCTTGCCAAAAACAATCTACAGATTCAATGCAATCCCCATCAAAATCCCAGCACAATTCTCCAGAGACCTTGAAAGAACAAAAGTCAACTTTTTATGGAAAACAAAAGACCCTGGATAGCCAAAACAACCCTGTACAATAAAGGAACGTACTGAGGCATTACCATCCTTGACTTCAAGCTCTATTATAGAGATATAGTTCTGAAAACAGCTTGTTATTGGCACATAAACAGACAGGTAGACCAAAGAAATTGAATTGGACACTCTGATATTAACCCACATACCTACAAACACCGGATCTTTAACAAAGAAGCTAAAACTATACAATGGAAAAAAGAAAGCATCTTCATGAAATGATGCTGGCGTAACTGGATGCAGGTGTACAGAAGACTGCAGACATACCCATATATATCTCCATGCACAAAGCTTAAGTCCAAAAGATCAAAGTCCTCAACATAAATCCAGCCACAATAACCTCTTGAAAGGGAAATTGGGAGGTACCCTTGAACACATTGGTACAGGAGTCCAGTTCCTGAACAAAACACCAGTAGCACAGACACTGAGATGGACAATTAATAAATGGGACCTCCTGAAACTGAGAAGTGTAGGAGGAAGCCTGTATGCCGCCATTAACCATGTGACTTACTAGAGGCTTATACAGATGAGGTAATAAAAGAGCGGTTTACCACACCGCTAACCATACCCACTTCAGGCATGACTAAAGACATATATGGATGGATGTAAAGACATATACGTACGTAGGCGGTGAACTATGTCACTAGCCAGGCCCACTTTTAGACATGGCTAGGGTGCGTTACGGGGGAAGGCATAAAAGAATGCACAAAGGAAGTCTTGGTCTCTTTTCCCAGATTTTCGGCTTCTGGCTCAGCAGCAGAAAACTACTGGGCTCATCTGGGTTACTTGTTTGGTATCTTGTGAGTAATTTCTACAATAAATACTTAGTTTTACTTTCAGTAAGTGTGCGGTTTATAATTACAGCGTCATTTGGAGCATCATTTGGTGTCAGGAGTTTTGGAACCTGGATCCAGATGCCCAGAAAAGCGGCTGCTCCTTGGCCCGACCAGGCACAGGTGGATTCTCATTTCGCTAAGTTCCCCAGCACTTCGCTCGCTCAGCAAGACACGATTCCTGCCACCAGGAACCAGCACCTTCTACCTGCCGGTAAGGTTAATTGATATTCCGAGATTTCTCTCGCGGCCACGTACTCTTTTACTCGCGGCCTGCTGACTTCGGCCACGTACGCTGGCAGCCTGCTGATCTCGGTCTGAATTAGACTCCACTGGTAACAAACTTAACTGCTTTATACAATGTCAGCTAACATTACGATGCAGGATGTTAAGAATTTTCTTGTTTTTTGTATGGATGGGATTTTAGAAAGGGTTGTGGACCTAACTGAAAGGTACTTCCTACCCACAATGGTGATTATTAGTTTCATAATCAATATAATTTTGCTAAAGAAATGGCTCAAAAATAGGATGAAACTTATATAGGTCATACGGTCATCGCAGGATAGTTTTGAAATCCTAGTACAAAGAATTCAGGAAATGCAAAATATCTTGCAGGATAGTAAGGAAGGTTTGGTAGAAAATATTCAGTATATTAAAAATGATAATTTAGGTCTGACAAGCAGGTTTAAAGAGACAGAACACAAAATTGAATTACTTTCAAGAAAAATGTGTTCAACTGATAGCATAGAAAAAGTGGAACATAATGTTGAAACATTTAACCAACAAAACTGTTCCATGTTTGATGATTTCACTAGCAAACTACAAAGACTGGAACATAAGATTGAAATGCTAACAGAAAAGAATTGTTCCATGTCTGAGAGCAATGACAAACTAACTGATAGAATGTCATTTGTGGAAGGTAATTTACATGCCATTGAGGTACTTTCTAAGGATGAGAATATTAAGTATTTGTAATCACGTGTAAATGATGAATGCAAAAAAATGAAAGATTCCATGACGTCCTTAGAACTTCAAGAGGTGAGAGTAACAATGATGAATAGACTGCAGGGTTTAGAAGACGTTCAATCTGATACTTCAGAATCAGACATACAGGCAACAGGTCAGGACAGGCGTTTCCCAACACCTCTCAAATGGCGGAAAGATCTCCCTAAGGTTGCTATGCAGTCACCTATGGTTTTCCCAGTATCTGTAACAGAAAACCCAGCAATGAAAAAACAATCAAATGGCCCCATTGCTTATTAATGAGAACCTATACAGATGAAGGATATAAAGGGAATCAAGGAGGCCATTGTTTTGTATGGTCTTCATTCTCCCTTTGTTAGAGAGCTCGTAACCTCATGGGCCACTGTAAATAAAGTAACCCCAAAAGACTGGGCCCAATTAGCCTTGGCAGTGCTCAAAAATTCTTGTCAAATTCAATGGATAGCTTTGTGGAGGCAAGAGGCGATAGTCTTAGAGATTCAGGAATTAAAGAACGGTCATGAAGTACCCCAAGACAAGATTCTTGGGGAGGGTCCTTACGCTGACACACAGGTTCAGTCTGCATATGACAAGCACATGCTGTCTTTATGCCGTACAGCTGCTTTAAATGCCTTGGAAAAGGTTTGAGAAACAGGAGAGATAATGCAATCCTATACCAAGGTATTACAGGGCCCAAGGGAAACGTTCACTGAATTTTTAGAGAGATTATCCAGAGCAATAGAAGTACAAGTAGCAAATCCAGAATCTAGACAACTCCTTATAGAATCTTTGGCATATGAGAATGCAAATCCTCAATTCAGACAGGTAATTTGGCCATTAAAAATAAGATCAGCACCATTGGAGGAATGGGTCCTACATACGGCAAACCTGGAATGTAAAAGTCAGAATACGGGAGCTTGGGTAGGTGAAGCTATTTCTACAGGCTTGAGGAGACACCAGGATGCCAAATACCCTACCAGTGATGATACAGAGGCCTGGGTAGGGAAGGCAATCTCCAAGAATTTTAATAGACATAAAGATGCCACATGCTTTAACTGTGGTAAAATAGGACATCTTAGTAGGAACTGTAGACAACACATTCCTAGAAATAATTCTTTCACCAGGAATGCATCAAACAGAAGGCCTCAGCCTCCTGGTCTCTGCAGGAGTTGTGGAAAGGGAGAACATTGGACTGACAAATGCTGGTCCACAAGAGATAGACAAGGTAGATCTTTAAAGCTAGGGAACGGGGATCGGGGACTCAAGTGGGCCACAGAACAAAAGATTATCAGGTCATTCCCACTGACAGTGGAGGACAGCCTCTCCCAGGAGAATTAGAAGATCCACTGCCCATTGTAAATAATATGGCACTGGATAATACATTAGCTCCAAAGGATGAATCAATTATATCAGGAGGAGATACAAAACATATATTTTGGCAAACTTCTATACAATATCATAGACCCAAGTTACCAGTTAAAGTAAATAATATGGTGAATATGGCATTTTAGACACCAGAAGTGACATCACTATCATTAATCAGAAGTCGTGGCCCCCCAATTGGGCTTTAAAAGAGGTTAATGTTCAATTCTTAGGGATTGGAACCCTATCTGAAGTTAAACAGAGTGTTAGATTGATTGACTTTTTATTGGGCCAGAAGGACAGAGAGGAAGGTTAAAGCCATATGTTGCAGATATTGCTATAAACATCTGGGGTCAAGATCTACTCCAGCAATGGAATACACAGATTAACATTCCTCCTGTATCAGCTAGGAATTATAGACAAGCTCTTAGTGGTAGAAAGAATATAGTAAGACTGTACAGAAAACAGATGCCAAATTTACAGGCTGTACAGAAGCAGGATGCTAGTGCCAAACCTACAGAGCAACCAAAAGCTCTACCCTTAAAATGGCTGACAGATGAACCCATCTGGGTGGGTCAATGGCCTATGACATCTGGGAAGTTAGAGGCTTTGGAGAATTTAGTTCAGGAACAGCTAGATGCTGGACATATTGAGGAATCAACTAGTGCATGGAATTCACTGTTTTTGTTGTCAAGAAGAAGTCTGGTAAGTGGAGAATGGTTACTGATCTTTGAGCCATCAACAAGGTAATTCAGCCTATGGGGTCTCTACAACCTGGAATGCTGTTACCTTCTCTAATTCCTAAGGATTAGCCAATTATTGTTATAGATTTAAAAGAATGCTTCTTCACCATACCGCTACAAGAAAACGACAGAGAAAAGTTTGCCTTCACGGTACCTATCTATAATAATTCCCGTCCGATACAGAGATTCCAGTGGAAGGTACTACCTCAAGGTATGTTAAACAGCCCAACTTTGTGTCAATATTTTGTGAATAAACCTCTAGAAATAATTCATAAAAAATTTCCACATTTGTTAATATATCATTGTATGGATGACATATTGCTATCTGATTCAAATAAGGATACTTTGGAAAAGATGTTTGAAGCAGTAAAGGAAACTTTGCCTCGCTGGGGATTACAAATTGCCCCAGAAAAAATACAAAGAGGAGATTCTATTAACTATTTAGGTTATAAAATAGATGCTCTGAAAATTAGACCGCAGAAAGTACAGATCAGAAGAGATTGTTACCGGACTCTTAATGATATTCAAAAACTATTAGGAGAAATCTCTCAATTACAGACAATTATCGGTGTAGAAGGGCATGATTTAAAACACCTGAAAATGGCTTTAAAAGGAGATAAAGACCTAAAAAGCCCACGAGTACTATCAGCTGAGGCTGAAAAAGAATTAGAATGGGTAGAAAAAAGAATATTAGAAGCACATGTGGACCATGTGGATCCAAAGCTGGACTGTATTCTGGTTATTTTACCATCTAGAGAATACCCCTCAGGAATATTAATGCAGAGGGAAGACATCATTCTAGAATGGGTATCTCTGCCACATAAACAGAATAAAAAATTGAAAACATATATAGAAAAGATCTCCAGTTTGATATTAAAAGGTAATTTAAGGCTTCGTCAACTGACTGGGAAAGACCCAGCTGAAATTATTGTACCTTTAACGAATGAGGAAATTTCCTCCTTATGGAAGGATAATGAGTATTCCAAATAGCTTGCAGTGACTTTTTGGGAAGTATTAATAATAACTATCCTGAAACAGAGAGAATCAAATTCATAAAGAAAACAATTTGGATTCTTCTGCGTATCGTGAGGCAAACACCTATTTCTGGAGTTCTTACCTTCTACACAGATGCAAACAAATCAGGTAAGGCAGGGTATAAATCAGGAAATATAAGTAAAGTAGTTCAAAGCTCTTACAACTCAGTACAAAAGGCAGAGTTATATGCCATTCGCATGGTACTTAAAGACTTTACAGAGCCTCTCAATATAGTCACGGATTCTCAGTATGCAGAAAGAGTTGTCTTGCACATTGAGACTGCAGAATTTGTTCCTGATAATACAGAATTAACCTCATTGTTTTTACAATTGCAGGAAATCATCAGAAACAGGACTCATCCTATATATATAAAACACACATCAGATCCCATACAGGTCTGCCAGGTAATGTGTTGGAGCTTCAGAATTTCATAAGAAACACCATGTTAATAGCAAAGGCTTAAAGAAGGATTTTTCTATCACCTGGAAACAAGCCAAAGAAATAGTAAGAAATTGCCCCAGTTGCTCATTCTATAATCAAACTCCATTACCAGAAGGTTGTAATCCTAAAGGTATTCACAGAAATGAACTTTTGCAAATGGATGTATTTCACTTCCCAGAATTTGGCAGTTTGAAATATGTACACCATACCATAGACACGTTTTCAGGATTCCAATGGGCTACTGCCCTCAGCTCTGAAAAAGCTGACTCTGTTATTACACACCTCTTAGAGGTGATGGCTGTTATGGGTATACCTAAAACAATAAAAACTGACAATGCTCCAGCATATGTCTCCAGTAAATTGGAACAATTTTTCAAATATTATAATATAAAACATGTAACTGGTATACCTTACAATCCCACAGGACAAGCAGTAATTGAAAGATCTAACCGAACCTTGAAAGAGATGCTTCATAAACAGCCAGGGAAAACAAAGACACCTAAACACAGGTTACATAATGCTTTACTAATGTTGAATTTTCTTAATGCTGATGAAAAAGGACAAACGGCAGCAGAAAGACACTGGACTACAGAGAAGACTTCTGAACTGAACCAACCGGTGTATTTTAAGGATGTTATGACCTCAGTCTGGAAACCAGGATATGTGTTACGTTGGGGAAGGGGTTATGCTTTTGTTTCCACAGGAGAAGAAAAGCTTTGGGTTCCATCAAAATTAATTAAAATTCGATCAGAACAGAAGACATCTCTGGAGGAGGAAGATAACAACTCATCTACATATTCATATTCTACCAAGGGTAAAGTGACCTCCTAAAAGGAAAGAGAAGTGTTTTGTTTTTTGTCTTCACAGGTAAACTCAGCAAAGAATACTGGACATATGGATTCCTGAAGAAGAATGAATAGCTACCCCGAGGACCATCAAACTAACAGTAACTCACTGTGTGGTATCAAAGTCTAAATCTCTCTATATTGTTTTTTCATAGTACCCTCTTATCTTTATTTCTTCACATACCTTAGTCCCCATTCATTTAACTGAAGCTGGCTTTGGAGTTGGATTGGCTCTCCTACTCTAAATTCAAGCATATTATTTAAATAAAATTCAGAATTTCTGTATTATATCAAAGAGCCATTGATATAAGAGAGAAGAAAATTAAATTAGGGACTGTTATCTGTGGATTTCTTTTTCTGCAAAGTTTAATTTCCTTCAGGTTTACCATCTTCCCTATTGTCACCTCTTCCAGTATGCATACATATAAAAGTTAAAATATTTCTTTGTTAACATTAATGTTTGAGTTTTCCAGAGAACAAGGGATTTCCTGGCATCAATCTTCAACTGCTTCAGAAAGAGAATGAAGATCCACTTCCTTGACTTCACCTGATTCTACTGGAGGCATCTGAACTGCCCCACATCATTGACTCCACCTGACAAGCACTATCCTGAAACTGGCTTGAAACTAGATCACTCTACACATCTCCGGACCAAGAAACTGAAACAGCATATCTTCTACAATCTGGCCAGAGCTTCAGATGAGAGCTTCAATCAACACTAGAACCCCAGTCAGGAACTTCAATCAAGCATCTCCTGCCATACAGAGACTGTCTGATCTACTGAGATTTTGTTATACTAACATTTTCTTCTCACAGGTCCCCATGAGATTATCATCGTCCCATCTCAGCAGGAAGTGGTTTTGAGAATTCCACACCCCCTTCACTACTATTGATATTATAGGATAGTTTACACTTGTTAGTGTTAGTTTTCAATTATTTTAGAGTTGGGATTGGAAGGAGGTGTTCAGATTTGGGTGTTTCAGATAAGTTTAGATTTAGATAGAATAGATGTTTGATACATTTTGTTCATTGACACAAGTTAGTTGTCCTTTTTAGACTAAAAGGGGACTTGTAGGAGGAAGCCTGTATGCCGCCATTAACCATGTGACTTACTAGAGGCATATACAGATAAGGTAATGAAAGAGCAGTTTACCACACCGCTAAACACACCCACTTTAAGCATGACTAAAGAAGTATCCGGACGGACGTAAAGACGTATACGTACGTAGGCGGTGAACTACGTCACTAGCCAGGCCCACTTTTGGGCATGGCTAAGGTGCATTACGGGGGAAGGCATAAAAGACTGCACAAAGGAAGTCTTGGTCTCTTTTCCCGGATTTTCGGCTTCCGGTTCGGCAGCAGAAAAATACTGGGCTCATCTGGATTACTTGTTTGGTATCTTGTGAGTAATTTCTACAATAAATACTTAGTTTTACTTTCAGTAAGTGTGCGGTTTATCATTACAGCATCATTTGGAGCATCAGAGAAGTTTCTGTAAGGCAAAGCACACAGTCAACAAGACAAAAAGGCAATCCACAGAATGGGAAAATATATTCAATAACCCCACATCTGACAGAGAACTGATCTCCAAACTTTATAAAGAAATGAAGAAGAAATTCTCCATAACACCAAAGAATCCAACTAAAAAGTGGGCTATAGAACTAAATAGAGAATTCTCAACAGAGGAGTCTAAAATAGGTGAGAAACACTTAAGAAAGTGCTCAACGTGGTTAGTTTTCAGGGAAATACAAATCAAAACAACTCTGCAATGTCATCTTACACCTGTCAGAATGACTAAAATAAAAAACACCAATGACAATTTATGCTGGAGAAGATGTGGAGAAAGGGGAAAACTCCTCCACTGCTGGTAGGAATGCCAATTTGTGCAGACCCTGTGAAGATCGGTTGAATTTTTTGTAAGCCTATCATATATCCTAGGTAATCAATAGAATCTCTTTGGTAATTTTTCAGGAGCAATTTGAAATCACCAACAAGCCAAAACTTTCTTTGCTTTGTCTAACATTTTCTTAAAGGCATCTGCATCTGAATCAGCTACTTAGATATCATTCATATAATGGTAAATATAGATCGAGAAAACTAAATACAAATTATTCTTAGTGATTGCTGTACAAAATATTGATACAATACATTCCACTGATATCTTTTAACAGATAGGAATTGTTTTAAGTAGGCATTGTGAAAGCAAAATCTTCCCTATCATGTTCCTGCAAAGGTATAGTAAATCAGCAACCTTTTAAACCAATGATTATAATAGGCCATCCTTCAGGTAATAGAGCAAACAAAGAAATTCCATGCTGTTAAGCACCCATTGACTGAATCACCTTATTGATAGTTCTTAGATGTGTTACCATTTTCTACTTTTCAGATTTCTTTTTAATAACAAATACAGAATTCCAAAGACTGGTTGATTATTCAACATGCTGCTGGTGCCTTTGACATATCAGAGCTATTATACCTTTATTTATATACAACTTGAATGGCCACTGACTCTTTTTTGTATCTTTTAATATTTTCCCCAGAAACATATGTTAGTTTATGGTTTGTTTCTGAGATTGGAAGAATGTTGATCTGGATATTTCCTTGCTGTACCAATTACATCCCCATAAATTCATTGCTACATTAGCCACATATGGCTTTAATTTTCCTCTCTGTCCTTCTAGCCCTATACATTCAACCCATCTTGCTCTTTGTTTTACTTGAGATAAAGTTCCAATTTCTAAAGCTAAACCATTACCTCCTAAGGAGGCAAATTTGGATGCCAAGATTTTTGTACAATTATTGTTACTTCTGCCTTTGTGTCAACAAGTCCCTCAACTAAAATGGCATTTTCTTCATATTTTTAGCTTTGATCTTTTATCATTTATTAAAGATTGCAAACATTTGCTTTATAGTTTCTTCTGAAAATTTTGTTTTATCTTCTAAAGCTATTCTGTCACCCAGATAAGTATGGTTTTCCATAACAGGTGTTGAGTCTTTCAATTGCTCTGTAGAGGACTTTCCCCAAGGCTGACAAAGAATGACTGAATTTGCTACAGTGGCCTGTAAGAAGCCCCCTATAGCATTTTCCAATGGAAAAGTGTTATCTTGAATGTACTGTGTTAGTCTGCATTTATTAGACAGTGCTGGCCTTTGCCACACCTGCATATTTCAGAAGTCTGTAGTCTTATGTTTGGATTATGTATAGAAAAAGAAAGAATTGTTACTAGAAACTCCTTGCCTGCAATTTCTTTTCATGTAACCTGGTTTACCACAATTAAAACATATAACCAGTTGGATTTTTAAATTTTTGGGGGGTTTACTTCTCCTATCCAAGTATCATCATAAATGTAAAATCCAATTTCAGCTGTATTTCTAATCCATTCATATATGTGTGCTGATCTTGCCTTTAAAGGTGTGGTTATCCTTTTATATGCTGAATTAGCACTTTCAAAAGATAAAGATTCAATTAATATTCTTCTAACTTCTGGATTTGATATCATTTTATTTACAGCTGAGTTCAGTCCTCGTTAAAAAGAAAATCAGTGAAACTTTCTCCTTTTCGGTCTTGTGGAACATTAATAAATGGCTTTGTTCTCTTTTTTGATTCTTCAGTCTTATCCAAAGCACTCAAAGTTGCTGTATACCATAGGGCCAAGCTATGATAATCAAATGTAACTTTTCATTCCAAATTAGCACAAGAGCCTTTACCAAGGATTTGATATTAGAAAATCACATAACCTCTAACTCTACCTTCTTTTTCTATGCTACTAGCTTCATCTCTCCACCAGATAGTCCACTGTAACTGAGAGCCAGATTCCAATACAGCTGTAATTAAATCTTTCAAGTTTTGTGGAATATTTCTGTTTCAAGTGAGCCATGAATTTAACATCTGTCTCACAAAAGGTGAATGTATACCATATGAAACTATTTTCTCCTTTCCTACTTAGACATCTTAAAATCTAACATTTCTATATAGACTTTATTAATTTCTGAATAGCTTTTGGGTTGCCTATCATCTGGTGGTCATTCTTGAATGATAACTGGATGAATTAAGGATGATTTTCTTATAACCTTGTGTATGTGCTTTTCAGTTTCCTAATGCCATGGTGTGGTAATTTCTGCTCTAAACTCCTCTATGTTTGAATATTCCTCTTAGATCAATTTGCCTGTCTTGCTCTGTGTGTGAATATTTTTCTTAGTTCCATTTGTCTGTCTTTCTAAGGATTTTATCTTGTCAGTATATTTTTCATATTTGGTACTGATATCAAACAACCATTTTAGGGATAATATAAGAATTATCAAAATGATAACTGACATTGTGTCTAGTCTAAATAAGTTGACCATTCCTTCTTTTTACTGTTTAATTTTCAAACCATCCATTATGGAACTATATAGCAACCAAATTCTGTGCTTAATAACATTTTCTCTCTTTTTTAAACTAAATCCCCTCTTTAATAATTCCTAGGTGTCTCACCATATCTACTGACCATCACCTTGAAGTGTGAGGCCAGGTGAGGTGGAGAGGACTTGGTGAAGAACACAACATTATATAGATTGGATAGGGCAGTGGCAGCTGCAACTGCTCACACATAGTTGTCAGTTCAGAGTATGTGTCAGTCACAACAATAATAGAAGTGATTTCAAGTATCATGGCAGCTAACCAAGTATGGCAACAGCCTGAGGAGGGGTCCAGGAGGAACCCACAACCTATAGGAATATGGAGCCAAGCAGCCATTCATCTCAAAAGTGGTCACAGGGAAACATGCAGAAGCAGCACCTGTGATGGGTAGAAAGTGAGAGCAGAGGGCTGCTTGAAGGCAGAGCTGGCTGGTCGTAGGCCACTAATCCTAGTACTTTTGGAGCCCAGGCCCCCATGGAGTTTGAGGCCTGTGGAGACTGTTTAGAAAGGCTGAAACTGGACTCTTGCAGAGGGTTTTAAGTCAAAGGAGGAAAACTCCACCAACTGTGGCCACCAAGACTGCAACCACAGGTGGCAACTATTAACAACAGCTGAAAAGGGTGGGCAAATATCTTGTGCTTTAGTGCACTCAAATTGGACATCGGATGCAGCATCTTTCTAATTATTCTTTATCAATAAAAATTCAGGAGTCAGATATTAGGGTAAGAACCTGAAGGATCAGAGGAGCAGAGAAACCACCAGTCCTCCCTTACCTGTTCCATTCCTGCCTCCAAAAGTGACTAGATTCTTCTCTGCCCAACCTACTACTTCCTATCTTATCAGTCTACAATCCTCCAAAATTTATATGGCTAATCTTGCTTGGCTAGTGGTGAGCTCCTCCGTCCGACTCCAAACAAGCTTTATTTGCCAGAACATGATCTAAATATCACACATCAAAATATCACCCAACAATCTGATGTACACTAAGTCCTGAAACTAGAAAACCAACAGTGAAAAGCTGCTCAATATGCCATGGAAATTTAAATCCAAGCAAGGATAATACACTCTCCACTAAATATACATCTTGAAAAAGGAAATGTTTGCTAGGTGAGTGTGTGAAAGAACAAGTTCTCTCATATACTACTAGTGTGAGTGTAAATCAGCACTGGTAATGGGTATTATCATTAAAGAAAATTATACCAGTCTAGAATTTGATATTTGATTATATATGCAGGTTTCCATGGTCACAAATAAAGAAATAATGCATGGGAGTATTTAGAACAATCTTTCAAAAAGGAATATGCGTGTGTGTGTGTGGTGTGTGTGTGTGTGTGTTTTGTCTGTGTGTATATTTTGTGTATGCATATGTATATATGCCCTAAATTGACTCACTGAATGTCTATTAAAGTGGGAATTGTCTGAATTATACAAATATGAGGTGTTCCTTCATATATTAGAACAGATTACCTTTCTTCTTTATTCCCTCTTCTCTCTCTCCCTCTACATGTTTCTCTAAGAGTTGAGGTTCCAATTCTGGGTCTTCCACATTCAGAAGGCAACTCTGAAATAAAAAGAAATTCTGCTTGCTGTCTTCATCCACAGACACCAAACTTAACCTTCTACTGCATGCTGGTCCATTTCCTTTTCTGAACACTTGAAACCAGATGAATGAGTCATATGGTCATTTTAGATGGTGTACATATACTGCAGAGGAAATGTGATGGGCTGCTGAGTCTGGGAACAGCAGCAGAGTCTTGTGAGAAAGGCAAGTAGATAGCTAGAAAATAATGAGTATTAATTTGCCAAGGAAGACTACCTAGACATGTGGGTCACAACCCTTCTACAGGGGTCGGATAACGGATATCCTGCTTATCAGATATTTACATTACGATTCATAGGAGTAACAAAATTACAGGTTTGTTACAGCAACAAAAATAATTTGATGGATGGGGTTACCACATGAGGGTTACATAGGAAAGTTGAGAACCATTAATCTAGAGTGTCTAAGAGTAAATGCAAGACTGTCTCAGAGTAAAGGCAATGGAATGAAAAACAGTATCTTAGATGTAAGGGATAGTAGATTAAAAGGATAACTGTGATCCTGGCCAAAGCAGGTTGTACACAAGGAAAAAGAAGGGTACTCTCGGGAAATAAAGAAAAATGTGACCTGCACCTCAAGCCTATCTTTTTGTTTTGGCTGCAGCAACAGCATTTATTTTATTTTAAAATTTTATTTTTACTTTTTGAAATTAAATGTAATTACATTTTCTCCCTTTCCTTTCTTTCCTCCGTCACCTCTCATGAACCTCTCTTTGCTCTCTTTTAAACTAATAACCTATATTTTTAATTGTTGTTACATACGTATGTATATATGTACATATTCCTAAGTATACAAATGTATCCTGTTCTGTCTGCATAATATTATATATATATAATGCCTATATAGTTGCTGTCTTGAATAGAAGTGGTGCCATCTTGATTCAGTGAAGATAAACACACAGCCCTCCCCTCATTTCAGTAGTCTTCAGAAAGAAATGGTTAAATGCAAAGGGTTTTATTATTAGTGACCCCTAACCAAACATCCACAATCCCTAGTCGGACCTTTAGAACTTGGAGACTCAAAAATGCAGTATCACTACTGCTGGACTGAACATGATATAAATAACTTAAACATTGCCTATTGTCTTTTCTTCTATTGGTTAGTAATTTTGAAGTCTAAACTCAAAAACCAGACAGCGAACGTTTGTGCCTTGTGTTCTTTACTCCACTAGTAAGTCTAATGTTTAATCAGAGTATTGCTTCTTCTCTTCCCACTGTTATGCATTTTGGTAACTTTTTATCAATATTTATATTAACTTTCTTGGGAAGGTCCCTAGAATTTGAAATCCAGACCAAATATGTGTTGTGAAGTGACACAGCTAGTGGAAGTTTCACAAAAAGATTTTCTTTAATAGAACAAAATGAACACTGGATTATTCTGTTTTATTTTGTAATTTATCACAATGTTGTACCATTTTAAAAATAGAACTTCAAAGGATTTTCAATGAATTATTTACTTGCAAAATGAAGACTTCGATGTCTGCTAGGATGCCCCTTGTGCTGATTAGTATGTATATTTACATTCCTAAAATAAAATAATGGATGTGATTCACTTAATACAGTAAAGCTCATTAAATATTTGCTAAGCTAATAAGAAAAATGTGAGTATGTATTCAAATTATATCTGCTCCAAAGTGGAATAAAATTACCAATATTCTAATCAGCTGGATGATATATTTCAGATTATTCTTAATATAATAAGAAAACTAAGTTTGGTATAATACTATGTCCTATTCTCTTTGATAAAAAATGTAATTTTAGCAATTATAATTTTACTAACAATTACATTATTTTGTCCACTAGATGTATAATACTGTATTTACAATAAGAAATAATATACTTCCTAGGTAAACAAAATGTTTGACTCTGACTACCTACCAGAAATCTGATAAAACTGTAAATTTAGAAGTCATAATCTTTGAAACTGTGAGCAGTTTGAATTAAGTTAAAAAGTGTCAGATACATGGGGTCTTGTAAGTTTGGCCTGGCAACCCTGACTCAACATTATGAGACAAAAATCTTCCAAAGATGGCACTGAGTTTATTCTATATCCTCCATGTACTAATGGGTATGGGGTCTACCTTTCAGTGTGGTTTGTTTACCCAGTGATTCTTCCTTTAGGAAAACTTTTTTTTTGTAAGAGGCTATCAATTGAAGATACCTTCTGGGATAGGAAATGGTGTGTGTGTGTGTGTGTGTGTGTGTGTGTGTTTTAGGATCCCAAATGGTATAGATATGCTCAGGCAGTGGGCATGCTGCACCCATCTTTTCATACATGTGATAAGCCCTGTTGTGACTAGAAGGCCTTGATTCCTTGGTGTCTAACATCCCCTTTGTCTTTTATATTCTTGCTGTCTTGCTGTCTTCTCTTCTGTAGATTTCATTGTTTGTCAAGGGGATTAATATGACAAACACTGCCAGTTTAAGGAAGAGTGTTCCAAGGTCTCTTACTCAACGTTTAATGTCTGGCTGTGGGTTTTTGTATTTATTTCCATCTGTTGCAGGAGCAAGCTTCTCTGATGATTGCTGAACAAGACATGAATCAAATCGATGAGTAAAGCAGAATGTCATTAGGAGTCTTTATTTTTCCTATGTTCCTTTAACAGAACCATAGTATATTTTTAACCTATGTTCATAGCCTTTGTAGTCTCAGGTTGTGGCCACCCAAGCAACATAGGATATTGTTGGGGACTGCTAGAACCTTGAACAAAATGGAGTCTGTCAACCGTTTCTTGGCCTTCTGCCTACGTGACTGGGAGCACACATGCCCTTGAGACAAAGGAAAAGGCTAACCATAAAAGTTAAATTTACACAGGGCAGCCCACCCGCCTAGCCAGGGGGAAGTACCCTTACAGAGTAATTGTCTTTGTTAACAAAAGATTAAAGTGTTCCATTGAATACTTCCTACCCCTCCCTAATTCCTGCACCTGACTTACACTGACAAGCATTTGTGGAATGCAACTGATGACCGATGGAAAATTACAGCTTTGACTTGATTGACATGCTTGTACCACCCCCCTGAGGTCCTTCCTCTATAAGTTCCAGCGCACCCCAAAAAATAAAGGCTCTTGATCAGCAAAAGTTGTCTTGAGCCTGCTTCCCTTAACCTCTTGAAGTTCACTTTCCAGATCGGATCTGCTTGTGAAGGCCCACCAAATTAGTAGCGACCCTCATCACCTCACCCCCGCGGGTTGTGGGGTCCCTTCCCGGGGGGTCGCAGGATATGGGTTTCATATCAGGGAGTGGGCCTTAACTCAAACCAACTTATTCTTGGCTATTCCAAAAGCTTTGTGCCAATACTATGCCAGCTTATCTTGCAGCCAGGTCACTTTTGTAGATTGAGGGATTTGTATCTGGGCTGCTGTTAACTTTTGTCATTTGGTAGGCTGAAGGGTGCATTCCAATACCATGAATATTAACTAGTCTATAAGGGTGAAGGCTCTAGGTGTGTATCAGATTGGCTTCTCTATGTTCAGTGAGTTGTATAGGCATTGTCCTCAGAAATAGGGATTTTCTGTCAGTTTGTAGAATGCCACCAATAGACTTGCAAGAATCTCAATTGTTTGTGGATTCCCTTGGGACCTATTTGGCCAAAGCAGGATTATAGGTAACCCATTCTCAGTACTGGAAGCTTCATTTGTTGACACGAGATGTTCACTTAGGGCTCTGTGTTCTCTGTTATTTGGCAATATTGCTTAGATAACCTTCATATAAATATATCATCTATCTATATATGATAGATTACAGTATTCTCAGTACATAATTCTACAGTATTGGGTGTCCATGTGACCCCTAAAATGTGCCTTAGTTTTAGCTCTCCCTCCCTTTGTTGTGTCCCTCTTAATTATCCTCCCCATTTGATAGTCCCATTCTAGTCTGCTACCCTTCTCCTCTTTAACAATTTATACTACTTTCTGTTACTAGGGATATCCAGTCCTTCACTCTAGTCCTTTATTTTCTAGAGCCTGTGATAATGGTGTTCTGTTCAGAAATTTTTCCTGTGCTGATGAATTCAAGACTATTCCCCACTTTCTTTTCTATCATATTCAGTATATCTAAATTTGTATTGATATCATTGGCCCATTTGAAATAGTTATATGCAGTGATATATATGAATCTTTTTCCATTCTTTTACATGCAGCCATCCAATTTTGCCCAATATTTATTCAAATATTTCCTTCTAAAGTCTGCATTTCTGGAGTTATTTATCAAAAATAAGGGTTTACAATTTTATTTCATTGATCTGTTTTTGTGGCTATTCCATGCTGCTTTTATTACTGCTCTGTAGGACAATTTGATATTGTGGATGCTGATCCCTTCAGAAGTTCTTCTATCATTCAGAAATGTTTTAGCTATCATGTTTTGTTGCTCTCTCTCTCTCCCTCCCCCTCTCTCTCTTCCTCCCTGTCTCTCTCCCTCTCTCTCCTGTGTTCCACATGAAGTCGAACATTATCCTTTTAGGCCTGTGTATAATTGTTTTGAGTTTTTGATGGAGATAGCTTTAAATCTAGAGATTGCTTTTGGTAGGGTTGCCATTTCTCTACACTAATTCTACTGATCCACAGGGATTAGAGATCTTTCCATATTCTGGTATATTCTTTAATTTCTTTCTTCAATGTCTTTTTGTTTTTATCACATAAGTCTCTCACTTGTTTTATTAAATTTACCCCAAGACAATCTTATCTGAAGTTATTGTGAATGGTGTTTTTCCATTGATTTCTTTCTCAATCCATTTGTCATTTGTGTACAGAAATCCTGCTAATTTTTTTGAGTTACTCATATCAGCTGATTTGTTGAAAGTATTTCTTAGCTTTCGGAGTTCTCTGGTAAAATTTTTAGAATCACTAATGTACACATTATATCTTCTGCAAATAAAAATACTTTCATATTTTCAATTTCAATTTGTAGTAACTTGATCTTCTTCACTTTTCTTATTTCTCTAACAAATACTTACAGTACTGTATTAAAGAGGTATGAAGAGATTGGACACCCTTGCCTTGTTCCTGATTCTAGTGGAAAAATTTCACTTTCTTTCCACTTAAGTGGATACTAGCTATGGGTTTGCTGTAAATTGCCTTTATTATGTTGATATATGCCCTCCTGTATCCCTATTAATCTCTCTATAACTTTAATTATGCAGTATTGTGTGATATTTTGTTTGTCTTCTGACAAAATAAAGCTTGCCTGGGGATCAGATGGTAAATCTAGCTGATAGTTAACCAAAGATGTTGGGCATGCTTTTAATCCCAGCACTTGGGAGGTACAGATAAGAAGTGACAAGGTAGGGTGTAGACAGGATATCTGTCTTTCAATCTGAGGATTTGGAAAGTTAAGAAGTCTCTGGTGACTGCTGCTCTACTTAGCTGATCTTTCAGCCTTTACCCTCATACCTGACACTGGTATTCATTGATTAGGGTTAATTAGATTAATGCTTCATCTGGCACCCAACTTTTAGGGAATGAATTCATGAAAAATCTGCTTACATGTGACTTTGCAGCCACCTGCACATGCTGTACATAACATGGCAGATCTTGCCAGAGTCATGGCATGGCTAATCAGTTTTTGCTTTTTTTTTTTCTTCCTATGACCTCTGAACAGGTCTGGGAGTTTTCTTTTGGAGACTCTCTGTAGAAAACTTCATGGACACTTGGGCTCCAAATGTTGCCAGGGTTATCTCCTCAGCACCCACCAGCTCTGCCTTTAAGCAGGTCCTGTCACAGATAATTATTCACCACAGTCCTCTGTGTGTATTTTTAGAAAGCATGCTCACTCTTCCAGTGGGTTGAGATCTTTCCCTGGTCCCCATTCTCAGGCTACTGTCCCACTAGACAGTTGCCTTGCTACCCACTCTGGTGTCTACTGCTCTGTAGCAGCAGCCAACTTCATACTTTATACTCATCTTCATTTTTATTCTAAGCAGATTTTGTAAAACAATTGGGAATTCTTAAAGAGGGGATAAGTTAGACAGACAGACAGAGAGAGAGAGAGAGAGAGAATTTTTTCCTATGCTAAAAAATTGGAAACACTTTTATGATAGAGAGAGGTTAGGTCTCTGTATGGTTACACAATGGATGGCTTAAAATAGAACAATTAAATGAAGGGATAATCAACTTAACTGAGATTGACATAATGTGAATTATCATTTTGAAAAATCTTATTTTATCCTTTAAAATGTTGGTTGATGTGAATGTCAAGATACAAGTCTTACAAAAATTTACTAAGACAGATTATAGAGATATTCAGACCCAGACAGAACAATTTAAAGGAGAACAAATCTCAGTATTATATTGTAAGGTTAGAAAGTAAGAGGCAAAAGTTTTCAGATAATCAATAATTTTTCCATTCACCTCATGGGAACTGCCAAATGGCAGTTATCCCTAAGGTTTTGTAAGAATGAACTGAATTCTCTAAATATTATATTTGAGGAGATTTAAGGAAGTGATAGTCTCATATAATATACATTCACCTTTTGTGAAGCAGATGTTAAACTCATGGTCAAATAGTAACAGACTTATCCCAAAAGACCAGAGAGAATTTGTAACAGTAGTGTTGGAGACTGGTCTTCAATTTCAGTAGAGTACCTGGTAGAAAGATGAGAGTAGGACCATAGAGCTAGAGGTATCGAAGTTTCTCAACTTCATGAAAGGGGTGATTATACTGATGAACAAAGATAGTATCTATATGATGACCACACATTGATTCCATTCTGTGCAGCAACTTTGAATTTTGGGGATAGAATTGAAGGATTCAGAAAGAGAACTGACACATTTAACAATGTTGTACAGGAAACATTTGCTAATTTTTTAAGAAGATTGACTTCAGCAGTAAATATAATGATAACAAAGTCAGAAACAAAAGAAATCATAATTGAATACTTGGCTTTTAGAAATGCTAATTCACAATGCAAAAAGTTAATTAGCACTTTAAAGGCAAGATCAGCACCCATAGAGGAATGGATCTGAGATACAGTCAATATTGAATCTCAAAACTGTTGCATGAAAAATAAAAGACCCAGAGACAGATGTTGGGGTTCATACTTCAAGCTGAAGATCAGAAAAGCAAGGAATTGGGCACCTAGCTCTTACCACTACCTCAGTCTGAATGAAATGATCCTGCTGCCTCTCCTCAGCTTGACTGGAGAATCCTGAGACTTAATGGCTTCCTAACTTCATTGTGATTGGATATTTAATGCCTGATACTGATACCTTGCTCCTGTCTATATATCTCCTTAATGCTTGAATTAAAGTCATGTGATCATCAGGTGCTGAGATCTTCTTTGTGTGAGCTGCTTTTCTTTAGGACTGAATTGATCTTATTAGATCTTGGTGGCATTGTACTCACAGAGATCCTTTTACCTCTTAATCCTGAGTCCTAGGATCAAATGTGTATACCACCTCCTCCTTGCTTCTGGCTGGTGAGATTAAAGATGTGTGCCTGCCTTCTGTGGATTGTGGCTGTCTTTGCTTTCTCAATCCTTAGGCAAGCTGTAATAAATCATAAATTATATATCATTACATGTAACTGTGACGATGCTTGGATAAGAGAGGTGATTTCCAGAGGCTTGAAGAAAAATAAAAGGTCAGGTATTTTTATTGTGACATACAAGGTCACCATAAAAGGGGTTGTAGACTGGGCATTCCAAAGTACAATGTTTCTTCTAATCTAAACAGCAGGCCCTTGCCTTCTGGAACATGCAGAAGATATAGCAAAGGCTTATATTGGACCAATGAATTCAAATCAACAAGAGACAGACAGGGTATCATATTACTGTTGGGAAATGCCTAGTGGGGTCTTTCTCAGGTCCCCATACCAAATTTGGCTCAATCATTTCTTGCCATCATGGGCGAAAACTCATTGCTAGAACAATTAAAGTACCTAATGCATATTGTAAAGAACAATTATGCTCTGGATGGTAGAACAGCTTTAGAAGATAAAAAAACTTTCAGGAGAAACTGTAAAGCAAATATGTTGGCAAACTTCCATAAATGATCAAATACCAAAGTTAAAAATACAAATAAATGGCATTGTACAGCATAAGAAAAGATTTGAATACCATCAAAATTGGTAAAGATTAGAAATGATGATAGTTCACCAAATAACATGATCATTCAATCTAAAATTATTTATAAAATGAACAAATGCTTTTTATTTGATCAGATATAACTTTCCAGAAGGGAAACTCCCTGAACTTAAGGTTGGAGCTCTGCTTTGTCTTTGTTTTTACCAGGAGAATGAAGGCACCCAACAAAGGAATCTGAAGATCACTGAGCAAATGACACATCTGAAGAAAAAGGATGAATCGTTCAGAGATAATGTCCCAAGAAAAAAGAGTAAATTGGCCTATTGGTATATAACATTTCCCACAAAATAAAATTTTATAATCTTCCCAAATGTTTGTTTCTGATGTTTTCTATACACATAAAGCAAATGGTATTTTTGTAGTCCCAGTCAAAATAAAAATTAAAGCTGGCTTTTGATTTAGAGTGTGTCTCTCTCCTTTTCTAAACCCAAGCTTGCTTGCTAGAGGAAAATCCAAAATCTCTGTTTCATGACAGAAGAGCCACCTGACATGGGACAGAAGAAAAACCAAAATTAAGGAAATATTTTATTGCCACTAGCCTTATAATTTTTTGTTTTAGTTTGAATCTTTAAACTTTTCTTAAGGAATAAGATACTAGCTCAAAATTTATAAAACGAATATATAATACATATATATTAATCTTTTTGTCATGATATTAACGGTAATTTAGAGTACTAAGTGATTCTAGAAAAAGGCTTTATCTAGCTCCCTGCACATCGTTTCACATTTGAGTCTCTGTCAGGTAACTAGGAATTAAGGTTTTGTACTCTGGATGTACTTAATAAAATATGGCACTTTAATTTATTCCAGATATTCTGCATGTGGCATTTAAATTATTTAGGTTTTCTTCAGTGAACCATGAACATGCCTAACAGTTACCTGTGAATTCTCCAAAGAATTCCACCAAGGCTCTTATAATGTCACACTAAACCTACAAACACTGAAGAAAGATCAACTTTGGACTACAAACTGCTGAGGACAGTTTCAATGTGGATAGATGAGATGGTCCACCCACACAGGCTAATCTAATCAGGATCTGAGAGAAACCCTGCATCTTCACTGAACAACAAATGATACATCTACCTCTCCCAATGTTTATTAATTAACCTAATTTTTTCAGGGTCCCCTAAAGGTGCCATCACCCACGGACAGCAGGAAGTCGTTTTAAGAACATGATGTTTTCTTCTGTTCTCTCTCTTTGTCTCTGTGTCTCTTTACCTCCTTTCTCTTCCTTTCTCCCTTCCATCTCTGGTCCCAGTTGTCCAACTGGCAACCTATTCTACAGTCCAAGAGTTCAGAGGTAGGACCTTCTATGTTGTTTGCTAACTTGACAGCAGGGTCTGATCCTATCTATTACAATTTACTATTGCTCAGGCCTAGCTCCTGAGGATGTTATAGTTTTCCAATTAAGATGATCTTTAACTGACAGATAATCTGCAGGCCTATTTCTTGGAACTTTCTTTATGTCAGAAGAGGCGGCAGGGTGGTGTTAGTGTCATGTCTTCTCTATGAGTACTTGATACAGCCTAGCTGACTAATGGCTGGAGGTCCCTTACATCTTTCTGTTTAACAAAAATTAGGCGCAGACAGAGTGTAAGTTACCCAAAAAACCACAAGGATGATGGAGCCTGTTTTAGGATTGATCTGAGAGGCTTCATCCCTTACCTGTCATTGGATTACTTTGCCAGCCTTTGAAGCTCCTGTCATGGGCGGGGGAAGCATCAGAAGGGAGCCCGTCCATGGTCAACCATCATAGTGATGGGAATTTATTTTGTGGGTAAAGGGACCATCCAAGGTCCCTGGCTGGGGCTGTGTGGGTCGGGGGGATACAAGCAGATTATGTGCCCCAGGGCAGTTTGTCTCCTTCTGCTATGTGGAGACTGGGAAAATTAGGTGAAGTTCGCCTTCCTCCTTGCCATTACTATTGTCAGCTTTCTGAAATGGGACTCTCTCCTTCATGGTCAGCCTCTGATAGTGCATCTGGATAGGCCTTGTGAAATGATTATCTATTTGCTGCTTAATAAAGTCTGTCAGATGCCTAAGGGCCCATGGACCAAAAGAAATAAGCAATATAAAGCCTAAAAGGGGGCTCAAAATGTTGGGCAATAAGGTAGATAGCCAGGGAGTGGAAAACCAATTATTATACCAACTCCCCTATTGCTCTCTCTCTCTTTTTCTTTTTTCTAAGTCCTCTCTGACCTTTCTCATACTGTCTTTAACTCTTCTGGTCTTACTGTCATAAAAGCAACACTCTTCCTTAAGGGCAGCACAGAGGCCTCCTTTTTTAAAGAACAGGAGTTCTAACCCTCTCGGTTTAGTAGGATGACCTCATCCAAAGAGTCGATGGAATCTGCCAGGTCGTCTATTCCTTTTTGCAGTCACAGGATGTCTGTATCGATGGCCAAACTCAGTTCAGAGTACCTATTGTTTGAGAGGACAAGGAAGGTGATGCCTGTCTCAGCACCAACAGCACCGAGGCTGAGAAGGAGAGAGATGGTGAGGGCAGTAATTGGCTCCCTACGGTGTCTCAGAAATGAGGAGCCATCTCTCTCTTCCCATAAAGGAAGGAATTCATTGGGAGGGTAATAGAGCAAGTGGGGTAAAAGCATGATCAGAATGCAAAGTTCATTATTATTACTTGCAAAGGCAGATGTAGACAGGCAAAGGGTGAGGCCATGGATACATGCCCACCAAGTGTCATTAGAGGGAATAATGTAGGCATGTGTTGGATCAGGCTTAATAGTCATAGTACAAAGATGTCTATATTGAGGAGGGGGTTCAGAGGTAGAGATGCACAGCCAAAGACTGGATATCTGGGTGATAGAGACTCCACGAGTGGAGTCTGTGCCATCTCCAATGCTGTGAGTCATTAGGATAAGTGGCAGACCCCAAGATAGCTATACTCTTGTAGAAGGGGGCCTGGGAGTGACAGCATAGCCAGCAATCCATTACGAGCTCAAAGGAGGTTTCAATAAGTGTGAGAAAGGTTTGATCTATGATATTAAGCACAATGTTTTGAGTCTGGGGGGAGGGCAGTGGGAAAATGGGGAGTAGGTAGGGTGATTGGAGGGAGTGGCGTTAAGGCAGGAGGGGTTTGCTAGGTAGTTTAGGTGGTGGTAGGGCCAGAGGAACAAGGTGATTAGTGATGGTAATTAACCAGCTTTCTGATATGTTTGATGGTGAAAAGGAAACCTGGGTCATGTCTGCCTTTGTACAGCCTGAGACCCCAAGTAAATCCGGCCTCCCAGTTTAAGGTCTTTTTTCCAGGCTCCGTGAAGGAGATCCATAGTGGGTGGCACCATCCAAAACAGTAAGTAGGGTAATATAGTTAATTTTGACCACTATAAAATCCAAGGAGGAGGATGGCTTCCAATATCCAGTGCCAGTGGTTTCACATCCCCATGTCTGACAAAAAAAATATCACCCCTGCCCCCATAGCCTCCTCTACGGGTATTGTGAAATCCTGGGCACACACACGTAAAGTGTGAGCCGCTTAACCCTTTGTCGGAACATGGCATTGCGGTATCCTCCCTGAACCCAAGGATCTTTATTAATCTTGGTATTGGGGGGGGGAATTCAGGGCTGTGTTAAGATTTGTCCAAGCCTCGATATCCCATCTACTTAGGGCAAGCTTGCAGAGCTCTGGATACAGATCGGGCCACCAGGCATTGTTTTTACCTGAGGAGGTGTCGGACAGGCTCCAGACAACATCACCACGTGCATTGAGGACCACCCAGGTCTGGTTAGAGGGAGTGCCCATGACAGAAATGCAGTGCAGGACACGAGTAATCACATCTCGGCAAATTTGTCCCATAAGGGGTGAGGCACAAAGGAACCCACTAAAGGTATCCACAGTGATATGGATGTACTTGAGCTTACCAAAAGCAGGGAAATGGGTGATGTCAATCTGCCATTGGCCATTGGGGACCAGTCCTCGAGGATTGACCCCCAGATATGAGGCTGGTGCCATCTTGGCACAAGCAGCACATGCTTTAACTATCTCTCTAGCTTGATCCCTGGTTATGTTAAGCATCTGACGCAGGGTGGAGGCATTCAAATGATGGAGCACATGAGCCTGCTGGGCTTGTGTAAGCTGAGAGGGAAGGAAGATGGATGCAGTGAGATTAGTGGCTGCATACGCAGCAGCATTGCCTTCCTCGAGTGGCCCAGGAAGTCCTGTGTGGGCTCCTAGGTGCCCAACATAGAATAGGGAGTTCCTTTGCCTAATGAGAGTCTGTATCTGGGAATATAGCTGAAAGGCTGTAGAGCTGGGTCTCATATAGAGAACTGTTTCGAGGAGGGGAATGGAATGAGCCACATATGCGTTATCTGTATATAAGTTGAATGGGGTGGGTGGTAATATATTAAACACTTGAAGGACTGAGTTCAATTCCACCAACTGAGCAGAGGTGTAGGAGGTGACTAGGGAGATAACCTTGTCATTAACAACATGTACAGCGGTACCATTGGAAGAGCCATCAGTGAATACAGCCAGTCTTTCTTTAAGTGGTCTGGTAGCTGTTCCTCTGGGGAAGGTAAAGGCATGTAGCTGGGCAAATTGAATGGGGGGGTCATCTGGATAGTGATTATGAATTTCTCCTGAGAAGGCAGTGTATACAATAGACTAATCATCATCTGTTTGTAACAGCCAAGTGACCTGATCAGCTGTGTAGGTGACAATGAGAGTGTCAGGGTCCTTACCAAAATACTGTCGGCCAACCTTTGGCCCTTTATAATCAGGCTTGCTGTTAGGGAATAATAGGTAGCAAGAACTTTGGAGGGCTTGGAGAAAATGGGGACCCAAAGAAGTGAATGGCTGGTATGAGGCTGCTGTCTCTGTTGCCTCTGCCAGAAGACTCCTAAGGGGGTGGGGTGGTTTTGCAAACAATGAAATGGAGAAGAAGCCTAGGGTCATACTGAAACAAAATATGAGAAGAAATAGCCTGCTGGATTCCAGCCAGGGCCTGTTTGGCAGGTTCACTTAGAATGCAGGGAGAAAGAGGGTATGAGTCACCATTTAATAGGTCATGTAGGGGCTCTAAGATGTCAGGGGGAATGGCAAGCTAGGGTCACAAAAACTGCAAATTGCTAAGGAGCTGCTGAAAATCATGAAGTGTCCTAAGGGAAGAGAGGTGAAACTCAATTTTTGCTGTAAAAACCTGCTGCCTCTGAGTTCAAACCTGAGATAGGAGTAGGGCGGGTGGGTCTGTACCTTTTCAGGGGCGATCTTGAGTCCCGTCTGAGTTAAGGCTTGTTGGAGATGGGAAAAGCAGTCAAGGCCCTCTGTGTCCATGAGGGCAGCCAGTAAAATACCAACCATGTAATGGAGTATTCAAGCCTGAGGCCAGGCTTTGGTGGAGCTATAACCTGAGGTACAAAGTTTTGAGCTAGGGTGGGGCTGTTGGCCACTCTTTGGGGCAGAATTCGCTATTGGAAGCAGTTCATAGGTCCCTGGAAATTTATTTGGGGGAGGGTGAAAGCAAAATGATAATAATCCTCAGGGTGGAGGGGAATGGAGAAAAAAACAATCTTTTAAATCTATGACAATTTTAAAAAGATGAGTAGGGATGTCAGCCAGGGAGGGAAGTCCTGTCTACAGTGCTCCCGTGGGAATCATGAACTTATTTACAGCCCTCAGGTCCTGGAGGAATCTCCATTACCGGAATTCTTTTTTATTACAAAGATTGGAGTATTCCAGGGCGAGGATGAGGTTCTGTGTGACCAGCGGCTAATTCCTCCTGCACTAACTTTCCTGCCACTGAGAGCTTTTCTTGTGTAAGTGGCCACTGTGCCACCCAGACTGGGACTTTGTCCCTCCAGCTGATTTTATCTGCATAATTCTGGGGAGCAGGTGAGCAAGTGGCTGATAGGAAAAAGGCAGGTTGCAAAACCCAAGGCTTTGTCTGGCAATGTGGCACGGTGGCGCGAGACCTGAATGGGTTTTTTAATGCCTTGGTTATGCTTCCCAAGACCCTGTCCTGGGAGGAATCCTTGAGAGAGCATTTGTTTGGCAACCACCTCATTCGGGTTGCACATAAAAACATTCATCTGGGAGAGGATGTCTCTCCCAGAAGTTTATGGGGAGGTCGCGGACTATGAACGGTGTGACTGTGCCTGAATTTCCCTCAGAGTCTGCCCAATGCAAGGGGCTGGAGCTGATTTTGGGATTATTAAATTGGCCAGTACCTTGAAGGTAGGTAAATGATGTGGTGAGAGGGAAGAAATCACAGTGGAGTCAGTTCTAGAATCAAGAACCCCCGAAAATTCCTTCTCTACCAGCTAAAGTTAAAGCCTGGGTCAGAAGTGGGTGATCTTTTGTGCCCAAAACACGTTTGCAATCCCTAGTTCGCCTGGCTCTCTGTAATTCTTGAGCGAGGGATTAGTAAGGGGAACCACAGGCAGGAACAAGAGCTGTGCAATAGGTTGAGAGGGGGAGACATGTATAAGACCCCGTTGAAATCTAGCTAAAACAAAAATCTTTCCTTCGTGATCGGGGCAATGTGGGTAGGGATAATCTGGAGGCCTTTTAGAGAAAGTTGCTCTGCCTATAATCAAGCCAAATAAATCTTGGGGAAGAGATCCAAATGCGCCAGTTGGTATGGCTTTGATGCCCTCCTCTTGTGTTAATACTGTGCTGGCGGAGGAGCAGATATCTACTCCTGGGCTGCCAGCAGTGGCCCACCAGAGCTGGAAAATGAAGGGACATATTTTTGGTGATATTGAGTTGATTGTGGGGGGGGAAGAACCCTGACATGCCCCTGGCGTTTGTCTGAGAATTGGGAACCGGCAGCTGTCCCTGCAGGAACTTTCCCTGTGGCTGGGAGGGTAAGTCTTGTCCCTGTGAATCAAAACGGGATTTGCACTCTCTCCTCCAGTGGTAGCTGCACTGCAGTGAGGGCAAAGAGTAGGTGGGGAACCTGGCAACCCTCCCAGAGGGGAAAGCCAGGTAATGAATGGCCCTGGTCGAGAGGGCTTGGACTTCTTATGTTTAGGGCGTTATCTCTGAAAATGCTCAGGCTATTTGCAATTAAAGAGGTTTTAGCTGGCTGGGATACCAGTTTGTCAAATAGCCACCCCAATAGCCAAGCCTAGAGCATGGGCGGTTCCCAAGCTAGAGCAGAGGCGAAGTACTCAGTCAGAGGCTTGGTACGGTGAATTTTAAGGATATCCTGACAAGCAAGGTTAGCATTTTCAAAGGCTAGTTGTTTGAGGAAGGGGCTGTTCTGGTCTTGAGGACCAAATAGGCATTCAGCGGCCTCTGTAAGCTGACTGATGGCTGGAGGTCCCTGATATATATGCCCATCCACTCCACTGGGATGCCTGTTAGAAAATCTAAAGCCCCTGCACTTAATGTCCTTGTGAAGGCCCTCAGACTCACTCACCTCTGTACTAAGAAATGTCCCAAATTAGCTGCCTAAAGCCTCTTTACATCCCAATATTTTATGGGACCTTTCCAATTACTGCCAGTGGACAGGTAAATGGAAGGAGTTACCATATATCCAAGCCTTCTACTTCTCTGCTAAACATTCTCTTCCTCTTCCTGTTTTCTACTCAACTGTGCTCTGAGATTTTTTATTTTTACTTCTTCCCACGAATGAGGTTTTAGGGTTTTGTACCCTAACTGTCTATACTGACTGGTGCATTCGTTTATTGGACCTACAGTGGTCTTTTTGGATATTGTGCCCCTTGGATTCTGGTGTCCTATAGGTTTCACATATTTTTTCTGCCTCAGTCATGGGAAGCAAGCCACTCAAAACTTTCTATTTTCTGCCATTAGACAGGACCCTGCTTATAACAGCCACTATCTAGTTTGAGGGCAACCATGCAGCCTAGCTGTAGTTCCAGCTACTCCATGGGTTACTCCCTTTGCTCAGTCTAGGCAGAAGGGCAATCAAGACAGCTTCTGCCAACAAATCCCACTGCCAGAAACAAGTCGTTTTCTTTTCTGTCTTTTGTTTCTTTGTCCCTAATTTCTTCTTTCAGTGACTCTGTTCCATATGACTTGTTGCATAATTGCGTGCCTTTCCAGGGCCTTGGCAGGAACACATTTTACTCAAAAACCCTGCTGGTTCCATCTGCAGTGGATCTACTTTCTTGTCACTGTTAGGTTTAAGTCCAGCCGGTCTCTTTAAATGTCCTGTCTGTTTGCTATATATGTGAATGCAAGCTAACTCTCTATAGGCAACTTAAATTCAAATGAGCTAAGTCTCAAATATTTAATGTGTCTTAAACTTATGTTTTCACAAACCCAAAGGATTCTTTTAAGTTCTAGGGAGCTGAATTGGACCCAGTCAAACATATCTGAGAGGCACCAGTGAGTTCCATACAACCTGGACTTAAATGACACAACCAGCTACCCTAGGATGTGGCAGCACTCCACAAAGATGATTAAGGCCCCAGGTCAGCAAGAACTAATTCAGCAAACTCTACACCCTTATTCCCTGTCCTGAAACACCTAATTCCTAATCTTTTAATAATAAATAAAGGTTGGAATGTAAGGATTCAGGCATTATCTGGCCTGCCCTAGTCACCAAGCAGAACACACTCAGACAGTACCCTGGTCAGCTCGGGGTTCCTTGGAGGTGCAAAGTACCCATTTAAGACAAAACCCCGACCTATTTAACAGGTTTTTGCCTGCTCATATCTTTCTGCTCTCCTCTCTTTTCTACTCTTCTCTTTCCACTCTATCTTTCCTGTTATCCTCTCTTTCCTGCTGTTCCCCTGGGGCAGACTGTACTTTTCCTGTTTCTTGCTTCTCTCTTTTCCTCTCTCTCTCTGTCTCTGTGTTTCTTTACCTCTTTTCTCTTCCCTTCCCATTTCCATCTCTGTTACCAGTTGGCCAAAACATACCCTTCCCTCTGTTCCCTTTCCCAATAAGCTCCATATTGATTTGATGTGTTTTGTGAATCTTGTGTTATTGCCCTCAGTAGTTGCAGCAGTGGAGTCTGGAAGTAATAATATGGGGAGTAGACAGCATCTTTGCCTTTCTATTCTAAGGATTTGGAGAGGTTAGAAGTCTCTATTAGCTTCTGTTCTATTTCTCTGATCATTCAGCTTTTACCCCAATATTTGATTCAAGATTTTTATTGATTAATATTAATTAGAGCAAATCTTCAATGAATAGTTGTTTTATTTTATGAAAGGCCTTTTCTACATTTAATGGGATAGTCATGTGGATTATAGTCTGTCTGTTTGTTAGGTGGGTTTCATTCATTGTCTTCATATGCAGACCTGCCTCTCTGGGATGAAGCCAGCATGTTCATGGTATCTTTTTCATGTGTTCTTGAATTCAGTTTGAAAGTATTTTTATTGAGAATTTTTGCATTTATGTACATGAAGGAAATTCATTTCTATTTCTTTCTTGGGTATTCATGTGGTTTAGGTATCATATTACCTGTGGCTTCAGGTAGCAATTCTTTCTGTTTAATGGAAAATTTGAGGAGTATTGGCATTAACTCTTACATAAATGTCTGGTAGAATTCTGTTCTCAAACCATCTGACCCTGGGCATTTTGAGGTTTGAAAACTCTTAATTACTTTTGTATCACTAGAAGCTATCAGTCTGTTTAGATCTTTTTTAAACTTGGGTAGGTGGAATAAAGTGAGAAAATTATCCATTACCTTAAAACTTAGCAATTTAACATGACCATTTTTAAGCATTGTCTTTGGTCCTTTAGTTTTCTTGCATTTGATAAAGTAGATCTCACTATATTTCATCATCACCAAGCAGTGTTTTGCTCCAGGAAACAATCACAAGTGACTAATTCCTGAGTATAACTTTAAAGAACAATGTGCCCTTCTTTACCTCTGCTCTAATCCTGATAATGTGGGATGCATGGCTCAGCGTGTACTAGGCTCCATTCATTCATTCATTCATTCATTCATAAGAACCTATGAATCACTAACTAGCCTGAGATAAGTTACATCCATATCTATATTTGTAATCTGGAAGTGTTTCAGGGATTCATTTAAACAAGTGAAAAACTGAATTGTTCATGTCATTAATCAAAATAAAAATATTGTAACATAATATCTATAACATTTTTAAGTATATTTAAAAAACACAACTCTTACTTGGTGGCAGTGGTCTATTCCTTTAGCTCCAGTACTTGGGAGGCAGAGGCAGCTAGATCTTTGTGTGTTTGAGGCCAGCCTGACATACAGCACTAATTCTTGGACATTCAGGAACAAGTTTCAATGTTATACATTGAAAATCTGTCTTGAAAAAAAAATAAAACAAAAAGAAAAAAAGCTCTGAAAAAACAATTCTTAAAGACAGAAGAATTTAAAAATATGATTTTTAATGTACCTCACTCAGTTTGTATATAGAGATGAAAGGAAGAACTCCTTTCAGGAGTTGTACACCTTTATTTCAAGAATCTCAGGTATGTTGGCGTCAATGCCCCTAACTACAAACACCCCATCAATAATATCTCAGATATGTTCAAATTCAGAGTGACACTGTAAAAGAGAATATTTGGACCATGTCAAAACTACTCATGCCATAATGTATCTGAGCACTTTATGAAATTATTTATAAATATTAGTGGAGATTTGCTTCTAGCTTTTATTGTTCAGAAAAACCATGAAGGACTTTTAAAGTATACATGACCAAAAATATTGAGCATGGAATTTACTTATATTTTTTCTGTAAATATTATGAACAATTTATCAAGAAGAAATTAGAAAATGCCCCTAGAAATTTTTACTCTTGAGCTTATAGGACCTAGTTTTGTATGGTACAAATCTAAGTTAAGGACTCTGGAGAAATACAGGAGAGAGAGGTAGCTGAGGGAGATGGGGGAAGCAAAGACAATATGTCACAGAACTGTACAAAGTCTAATAATGGGAAGGGGTTGAGGTACTTCACAATCTTTTAATGGTGTTTTCATTGCTATACCCTTAAATTGACCTCTTTTCCCTCAACTTTCTCATTTGTTAATTGTGCAGTCGACATAAACAAACTTCCACCCAACTTAGAGAACTATTATAGTAAGCCATTTATATGTAATAACAAGATTTGATGTCAGTTAACATACTGAGCATTATATGATGTTATAGTTTTTTACAAGCTTCTCCAATAGTATGTTCTGACTCCCAATCCTTTCCATTAAGCCTTTTTCCTCTAAGCTCTGGCTTTGTAAATTAGTAACCCAACTGTCTAGTGTCTTCTCCTAGCAACAACAGGATAAAGCAGATAAGGCTACAGTTAGAGAGTTAAGCTGAACCTATACTAAAGTAGAAACAACTGATTACACAACTTCACCTAAAGTGTATGATAATTTAGCTTTAGTTTATTCATATGGTAGCATATTAGTTTTATTCACAGAGACATGTATGTACAAAAATGACTAGTTTGCTGCAATATGCTTAATTGCTTAATAAATATTGGTCATATCCGTTTGCTTATAAAGTAGTAGTTTTCTTGTGAAAGCATATAAAATTCTTCTTCCAACTTGTGAATAGATGACTAACCGGATTTTTCTGGAGGCTTGGAAAAACAGATACCTGATAATTTTAGTGTTAGACTGACAGTAATGATCTTTCATTCTGTCATCTCTAGCATGGAAAACATTTTTCCTTAAAATATTATCTGGTATATGATGTAATTTTAGTAATATATTTTCTCCTTTAGTTTCATATATGGGAATTCTTAAATACTTATGTATGTGTTAATATCATAGAGCCTTGTGAAGAAGTAAAACAACTGTGCTATATGAAGTTTGCTTACAGACTTCCAGTTATGTAAATTGAAGCACGGTAACAGTGAGTGACTAAATAAAATACACACAGCCTAAAAACTCAACTGCACATCATGACAAACAAGGTATTTATAAAATAGATGTCTTCGGTTCTAATTTTCTTATACATTTCGTAAATCACAACATAAAAATCAAATGAACAATATCCCTTTATACTGAGAGGAAATACTTCATATGTAGTCGACAATATTATTTTTATTTTTTTGCAATTTAATAATTTTGAAACTACGTCTAATAGCACTTGCAAAAGAAAATATACCCATGAGAAAACTATGATTATTAAGCTGTGCTTCCATTACTCTATGCTCTCCAACAATTCTCCTGCTGGGCTGACATTTGTAAAGTTAGTGTGTCAAAAAGCATTTATCTTTTCAAGAGCTAAAAGTATAAATAATAATGATTTAGATAAGCTTTTACAGGTCTAAGAATTTAGATAATCAAAGACCTCGTTTTCTATGAATTTGAAGGTTATAACTTATTCCCTAAAATAATCATCATAATTAATAACAGAGATACCTTAAAAATCTCTGATATATATGTATATATTTAATTTTTAATTCAAATTAAAAGGAGAATAAAGATTCATGAATGGAATTCAAAATCTTGTTAATATACATAATTAATAACACATATTACAGCAAAGCTAGAATCCAAATATATATGAAAATGGTCCCAACTCTCTAAGTAATGCTTTATTTCTTCCTCATAATGAAATTCTGTATAAAACAACCATGCACACCTGTAGGTGGGCTGTTTTGCCTATTTTAAATCCTCTACTTCAAGTGTGAGGAATATTTCCCTGAAGTAGATTAGAATTACTGGTACAGTTTCAAAACACAAATAGAATCAATCGATGCCCACAACTGGGAGATAGATTTAAACTCAGCTTTAGCAGAGATTTTTAAACGATTATTGCTCTCTGCCCTAGGATATAGGACCTTGCATGCATTCACTAAGATAGTGAAATGGCTTCAAGGATGATCAGTAGAGAATTAATGCAGGAATGGAATACAGAAATCTTAGGAGGAAATATTCACCAAACATTTTTACAGAACAATTGAAAAGACATCTGGACAAAGCAAGTGCCAGATGAGAATGATCAGTTTATAAACAAAGAGAAATGATAAAAGAGTTTGTTTCTAAATTAAAACAAAACAGATTGGATGACGCTCAACTGGCAAATTCCTTTCTAGCACAAATAACGCCCTGGATTCAATCGCCGGCACTGAACAAACTGAATGTACACACTTGTAACCCTAGGCTGTGAGAGGTAGAGATGGGGGAATCAGGTTTTCAAAGTTATCTTCCAGTACAGGACAAATTTTATGGCACCCTGGGCAATGTGAGACACTGTTTCAACAACCCACCCCTCCATTAAACACTAAATAACAACCTGAAGAAAAATGTTTGACATATTTAAGTAATAGTATTGAAGTTCCTATTTTAATTATTGCAGATAGCTAGAAAGCACTTTTACATAATTCATATTTTACACATTCTATATCTATCATGTATCTAAAACTTTAATATTTCTATTTTCTTAGTTAAGTACCATTTTTTGTAAGTTTTGTGTACTGTATGTAGAACTTTATAATAGTGCAATGATTATATGTTTCATAATGAAATGATAGTCATGATCAGTTATATAGTCAAAGTGCTTAAACTCCAGGTACTGTTGAGCACCTTTGTAGTATATGTTCTAATTAACTTTCCTATTCATTTTCAATTGTACTTACTTAGAGTATAAATATTGCTGAAGCATGCAGTTTATATGTATTATAGCTAGATATTTATTCCAGATAAATTCCATGCTCTTATATCACACTTTCAAATAATGAAAATGTACCATCAGTACAGTAATCTCAATGAGGATAAGAAAAAGACATATTTTCTCAAGTGGTATATATTTCTCAGCCTTCTTGGAAAGTAGAATACATACATTTCTGTATGGTGCTGCCTCCAGATAAACTGAATTAAATATACAGTAACCTGCACTGAATTTTAAGAATCTTTAATTTGCTATGTTGGAGTTAAGCACTTTAATATTCTCCTAGCCAAGTGTTTGGGTAGCCTGATGGAAGTAATAACACTTCATATCATAAATTTTCAAAATTCCACAATGAGAAAGCAAGAATTCCCACCGAGAATGGTAAGGATATGCACCATGGAGATGCAGAATGGGTGGAATAAAGGCTTAATTCTTAATTTTCTTCCAGATAGTAAGTTACAGGTTGGTTTTATTCTATTATCATGGTGCTGGAAAGGGTTACTCTGCTAAGAAAATATCTTCACAATGCTCCAGAGAAAGAACACTTTAGAACTGTTGGGATACTTAAAGCCTGCACTATTGCAGCTAACTGGTTTCATGGTGATATATTCCTCTCAATGTTTATGCTTGAGGCATTACATACTGAAATTTTGAGGACTGAAATTGCAGAAAAATCATTAGTTGGCTTACTGAAAGATGTTTGTTAACATATAGAGAATCTTTCATTTTATTTTTCTGTTTATTTTCTGACTAACACATCTGAACTGCTTTTATCTGGTTCAATATTAGTAATTTGTGCTCTGAGAAACAAAAATATCTAAAAAGTAGTCTTTCTGATATAGGGTTCTATTTTCAAGGCTTCTCTTTTCTTTGACATCTCTTTGGCCTTGAAAATAATCAGGAATAAACCTACATATCAATTATTCATTCCTGACCTCTGAGCTGTCCACAGTTTCATTGACTCACTCCCATCCACCTTCCTGTAGATTGAGGGAGCTGTACGATGAATTGATCAGCAAAGGAATGAGTATAGATAGAAAGGAAGAAAGTGGACTCTGAAATTACAGTACTTAGAGGTCTGGGCAATAAGAACAAAGCAGCGAACCAGATATTAAAGGTTAAGAAGGAGCTACACAGGCAATAAACTAGAAAGAGAGAAGATACTGGTCTGAGATTGAAACAGATATTAAAACAACAAGATGTAGCTAAGACATAAGAATGAAGGTGAGCAGTAGGTCAGAGTGGAGGACACAGTCACCAGCAGAAACAAAGTTAAGTGTCTGAGCAGTGGGCATATTGGAGGGATATAAATATAAATTTATCATATATGTATATCACATATATTTATATACATGATAAATATATTTATGATTTATTTATCATATAAATTAATTTAAAATAAATAATGGTAGCAAGCTATAACATTTATAAGGAAAGGGAGGTCCTATAGGCTACCACAATAAACACAAGAATGATTCAATTCTAGTAATTTCCACTTAAAAAGCAATCTCTCCATATGTGAATGGATAAGGAAGTGATCTACAGCATCATAATAGAATCAAATGTCAAATAAGACATGCCTTTTTAAGAAAAAAAATTTAAAAGTCAGGTGGTATCCATATGGAAACACTTACAAAGTGATGGCTTAACTGCAACAGGTCGAGATAGACATTAGAAAATGTAATTTTTCTATCATTATTCAAAGATTATATGATAGTATATATATTTACTCTTTCAGGAAACTACTATAGTAACCCCAAATTCTACAAGGGAACTCCTACAGCTGATGACACCTTACTCAAGTGGCTAGATATAAGGTTAACTCAAAAATATTAGTAGCTTAAATGTCCTTAGAAAGATATGAAAGAATTAAAACTCCTTTTAATAGCCTCAAATAATATACAATATCTTGCTGTAATTCTAACCAAGCAGGTTAAGGACCTGTATGACAAGAATTTCAAGTTTTTGAAGAAAGAATTTGAAGAAGCTATCAGAAGATGGAACAATCTCCCATGTTCATAGATCTACACAACTAGCATAGTAAAAATAGCCATTGTAACAAAAGCAATCTACAGATTCAATATGATCCCCATTAAAATCCCAACACAATTCTTTATTAACCTTGAAAGAACATACTCAACTTCATATGGAAAATCAAAAAATCCAGGATAGCTAAAACTATTCTGCACAATAAAAGTACATCTGAGGGTATGACCACCTCTGATTTCAAACTCTGCTCTAGAGCTATAGTAATAAAAACCAAATGGAATTGTCATAAAAACAAAGAAGTGTATCAATGGAACCAAACTGAAGACCCCATTGTAAATCCACACTTGATTTTGAACAAGGAATCCAAAATTGTACAATGGAGAAAAGAAAGCATCTTTAACAATGGTGCTTGTCTACCTGAATGTCAGCGTATAGAAGAATGCAAATCAATCAGTATTTATCACCTTGCACAGAACTCAAGTTCAAGTGGATCAAAAGCTTCAACATATATCCAGTTACACTGAACCTGATAGAAGAGGAAGTGGAAAATGATCTCGAACACATTACCACAGGAGACAACTTCCTGATCAAAACACCAATAGCACTGGGATTGACAACAAGTTCGACCTCATGAAATTAAAAGGTTTCTATAAGGCAAAAAGACACCACTGTCATTAGGACAAAATGACAGCTTACAGAGTTACAAGAGATCTTCACTAACCCCATATCTGACAAAGGTCTGATTTCCAAAATATATAAACAAGACATCACCAAATCAAATACTCAAATTAAAAATGTGATACAGACCTAAACACAATTCTGAATAGAAGGATCTCAAATTGCCACAAAACACTGAAGGAAATATACAACATCCTTAGCCAACAGGGAAATGCAAATCAAAACAGCTCTGAGATTTTTATTACTTCTGTCAGAATGGACAAGATGAAAATACATAAGTGATAGTTCATACTGGCAAGGATGAAGAGCAGGTGGAACTGGCAAGAATGAAAATTGTATAGTCACTTCGGAAGTCAGTGTGGCATTTTCTCAGAAAACTGGGAATTCGCCAACCACAAGACCCAGCTAAAGCACTCTTTGGTATATACCCAGAGGATGCTCAGTCATACTACAGGACACTTGCTTAAGTATGTTCATAGCACTATTATTTGTAATAGCTAGAGCCTGGGGACAACTTAGAAGTCCCTCAACGCAGAAGTGGATAAAGAAAACGTGTTACATTTGCACAGTGGACTAGTCCTCAGCTTTGAAAAACAAGGAAACCAGGAAATTTGAAGGCAATGGATGGACATTGAAAAAAAATCATTCTGAGTAACATAACCCAGAACAAGAAAGAAACACATATGTACTCACTCTTAAGTGAATATTAGCTGTAAAATAAAGGATAACTATGCTACAACTCATAACCCCAGAGAGGCTAGATAACAAGGAAGATTCAGGGGAGGGCACCCAAAAATCCAAGGTAAGGGGAAATTGAAGAGATGTTATAAGTAGACTGAGGGTGAGTGGGGTTGGGAACATAAGCAATAAGTTTGAAGGGGGGTCAGAGAAGTGCTGAGTGGAAAAATTCTAAGTATGGAGAAAGCCTGGCACAGGGGAATCTCCCAGGAGTCTACTTCAAGGAACCCAGATTAGATTCCTAGCAAGAGTGGATAAGTAGCCTGAACTGGCTGTCTACTGTGACCAGAGTGGTGCCTGGCCTAACTGTCATCAGAGACACACCATCCACCAATTGACAGAGAGAGATGCAGAGACCCACAATCAACCATTAAGCAGAGTTTGGGAACCTTGCAGAGGAGGGGAAGAGGCGATATAGGAGCTATGTGGAGGGCAAGGACACCCTGGGAAGGCTTACATAATCAACTAGCCTGGGCTCATAGGGGCTAAACTGACAACCAGTGAGCATGCATGGGACTGACCTGGCACAAGGCATACATGTTACAGTTGTGTAATTTGTTCCTTTTGGGGGATTTCTAATAGTGACTGACTCTTTTATTGGGTTTTGAGACCCAATTCCTTACACTCCTTACACAGAGGCAACACATGTGGAGGTGGTTAGACTTACTGAAACTTGATAGGTCAAGTTTTATTTATACTCTTGGGAGAACTGCCCTTACCTGAATGGAGACAGACAGGAGGGGCTAGCATGATATGGGGGGAAACTGGGAGGGGAGAATGGGAGAATGCTGTGGCTGGGATGTAAAATAAATAGAAGAACAAAATGAAGAGAAAATGTGGTTTTTATTAAAAATTGTGTTTTATATTCAATAGTGAAGATAAGTGAAATTGGACATGAAGAGAGAATCAGAATTTACAGTATTGACCTTAACAACAACAAAATGAAAACTGGGAAAGACACAAAACAGCCATTTGAAAATTGCTAAACTGTTATGTAACTCCTACAGATAAAGGAGGAAGAGGGGGAGGGAAGGAGGGAGGGAGAGAGATACAGAGACAGAGACAGAGACAGAGAGAACCTTTATGTGACCTTCGTTGTTTTCTCACTGGAAGCATTTTTGGTATGCACAGAAGTCCAAGGGGATAAAATAGAGTTGGGCAATCTTGATCTCTTCTAGGGCATCAACTAGAGGTTAGGGTATGTGAGGAAACTAGAATTTTCAGGATAATGTACCTGAAAGTTAGTAGCTATGGAGACAATGAACTCCAAAGATGTAACTAGGATAATCACATGTTTTCCAGGCTGTATAATAAATAACTACAAACATAAATATACCTTCTTAAAACCAAATACATTCCTTATCTTCCAGCTTTCTTTAGGTTAGGTCTGCAAATCCAAGATCACAAAGTTTCTTGCTTGGTGTCAGTGAGGTGTAATTCAGTTTCTACTGAGTGCTTTAGTCTCATCAAAGGTCAACTGGGGAAATATTTGCTTCAGTTTGTAGACAGAATTAATGTTCTTGCTGTGTCATAAAACTGAGGGTCCTGGTTTCTTGGGATATAGGCCACAGTTTGCCTCAGGTATCAGACAGCAACCAAAAGCCTTTCCACATGGGTTACTTCCTTCTTAAGCACTTGTAGGGGATTTTCTTTTTTAAATCATTTTCTTTTGTTTTAAAGCAATCTTTTCTCATTTCACACACCAATTCCAGTTCCCACTCCCTCCCCTCCTGCTCTCCCCACCTTGCTCCAACCCCACCCTGTCCATCCTCAGAGAAGGTAAGGCTTCCCATGGGAGTCAACAATGTCTGGCACATCACTTTGAGGCAGGGTCAAGGTCCTCCCTTTATATCTAGGCTGAGCAATATATCCCTCCATGGGGATTGGGCTCCAAAACTTCAGTTCAAGCACTAGGGTTAAATCAAGGAGTTTCATGTTATATAATTAATTATTGGGTTATCACCTTTGCCATATTTTATTTGCAATAAAATAATCTATAAGCAAGTCACAAGAAATGAAGAATGGAGACTGTGAAGAACTCATCTCTAGTGGTTAGCAATCATCAGTGACAAAGAGTGTTCAATAGCTGTTGGATAAAATTAAACTCCACTTGTACAGAAAGACAATCCACATTTCTGAATAGGCTACAGTTTCAAGAGGGATTTTAAAATGTTCAACATGATCAGAATTATTTATAAAACTTGCAGCATCATACTAGAATATTCGAGGGGTAGTCTTAAAACTTTCTCTCTTAAATCTTAAGAATAGGAACAACATTTTCACTGCCTTTATTCAAAATAGTACAAGAATTCCTAGTGGGAGCCTTTAGTGAAATTAGGAAGGAGGAGGTTGAAACTACAAAAGCAACATTGTTTGATGTTACCTGGGAATGAAGCCAATACAGAAAGAGACAGGGAAAACAAGTAACACTAAGATTGTTTGATAAAATCTTTTTAAAAACTTATTATTTTATATTTAACTAAAATTATATATAAGTATATGTACATATTTTCCTATATTATACGTTATATATGTAAACAGACACAGAAGTTAACTCTCTTGGGTTGAAAATTCTTTCCAAAGAGCTATAGACTAACAAAAACCCAGTACCAAAACACAATTAATTTGTTTCAAAGGCTTGGTAATGTTAGTACAAATAATTCCACAAATCATATAGATTATGGACTTAGCACTTGGTTGCCACTTTGTAGTCAAGGATATGCCTCTATTGTAGAAGAGAGACTACCAAGTAAGGAAAGCAGTCTACCCAGCTGTAACACCTAGGAACTATGACAATTAAAACCATTGCCAGATATGCACAAATATGCAAGAAGTGGCACTCCCATTTTCACAGCAACAAATTATAGGGAGCCCAACCACAAGGGGTATATCTACATCACAGCTCCAACATCTGTGACTCAAGGAGAATCACAGAAGAGATGGCAAAAAATTGTAAGAGGTAGAATATCAGGATGTAAAACTGTCTGTCATAGAAATTGCTGCACAAACAAGACCAGAAGAATAGCCATAGTAATGAACATATTAACATGGAAGGGGAAAATTGTGGAGTGATATAAGCAAGGCCTAAGAACTTGTTCAGTGAATGCAAATGGTTCTGGAAAGCATGAAGAAAATGACTTGTGTCTGGTGTCTCACTCAAAATGGGAATTTAAAATGCACTATCTGTTAAAATTACATCTACTTTTATCAACTATAACCAAATTTTCATGTTCTAGCATTTCTATTTCTTTTTTCCTATGCAAAACTCAAAATTCTATCAAATGCTTCTCTAAAATGAAAGTTGAATAAGTAAAAAATATTCAAGGAATGTAGCAATGGGATATCATCCATTACCAATATAAAAGACATGGGAAAAACTCTTTATGTGAGAAGTCATTATAATAAACTTTCAGAACTGCATGTTCATGGCAGGATTTGAATAAATTACTTGTGGCAGAATTAAAGGCTGTATACATGAAATGACATAAACGCAGTGGCATCGTCATACTGTTTATAATAGTAAAACATGAGAGATGTAAATGGGTTAAAGTAATTATTAATATGAAGTAATGAAAGTTTATGAAGAAACTAAATAGCATGAAAGGCAATTTGGACAGAATTGTATACAATCATTCAAGATATTCTCCTTGTCCCTACAAAATTCAGGAAGTATCTGTGACATACAGAAGAAACATATCCAGGGAATCTGAACACTGGCAAGGAGTAGAATGGAGCTCATTTCTAAGCAGTCTCTGCAAGTATATTTTCTGCCAGATTGTAAAAGGTTCCTGTTGGTTTACAGTAATCTTTATTAGTATTTCTACTAGTATCCTGATGTCTTCTTGTTTACATAATGATTACAGACAATAGTCTATAAAGCATGTACTTGCATTTTCTCCCTAGGAGAGGAGAAATGATAAGAAGCTATATATTCTGAAAGGATAGAGTGCTGGCTTTCATTTCAGTAACCGACTTGTTACTATCTTTTTACTGTTTCGTACTTTACCATCATGTTTCAATAACCACTTATTTACAGTAATCTTCTTTAGAATTGAAAGGTTTCTTAGCCTAGTAATTTAATGACCTTAAAACCTGTTTCTAAACACATTTGATTTCTTGTTTTATAAGCTGCCCTGAATCCTGTATCTTTGGGACAAAAGGTATAAAAATATGGCACTTTCTGGATATTACACATGGAGCAAAGGATAACCAAATTACAATCCACAACCGCAGAGAAGCTAGGGAACAAGGAGGACCCTAAAAGAGACATACATGAACCCCTGAGAGTTCTGAGTAAATTTGGACCATGGGGAGACAGGGATAAGAAAAAGAGGAGAGGAGATGGGGAGGGAGAGGAGAATGAGGAATCAGAAAGGTAGAGTTGGGGGAAGAAGAGAGAAGGAGAGCAAGGGAGGAGACACATTAATAGAGGGAACCTTTGTGGAATTAATGAGAAACCTGGCACTAGGAAAATCTCCAGGGATTCACAATGCTGACCCCAACTAAGAATTTAAGCAAAAATGGAGAGGCTACAATAAAAGTCCTTCACCTATAATGATATTGATGACTATCTTAAATGCCATCCTAGAGCCATCACCCAGTAGCTGATGGAAGTAGAAATTCACAGTTAAGCTCTGAGAAGAACTCGTGGAATCCAGCAGCAGAGAGGCAAGAGTGATGAACAAAGGGGTCAAGACCATGCTGGGGAAACACACAGAAACAACTGACCTGAGCAAGTGGGAGTTCATCGACTCCAGACTGATAACTGGGGAACTTATATTACATCTGTTGATAGAAAACTAATGATCTATGTAATTAAAGTTTTATATTATTTTACAATAATTTCTAAATGAACCTCTTTGGATCTGTGATGCTTATTGAGAAAAGTCATATTTAAAACTGTGTAGGTCTAAAAACACATGGTGAATAAACACTTTCTCATAGCATCTAAAAACTTGCAACTTGAGCCATTTCTCTCCTTTATTGAATCTTGTACTATATATCATACTAAAATTATGACAAACTTATTATATTACCTCCTGCAAATATACAAAGCACTATCTTGTCTGAAGATAAACTAAAATCAGAAAGGCATTTCTGTCTTTCATGTTATTTTCACAACATAGCATATTTTTACTTTATTGTTATGTAATCATCTCTACTACAATATGTTTGAAAAATATATACACACATGTATAATGCACAAGTAGTAAATACTTAAAAGTAGCCACCTCAATCCAAGATATTCTAACATGGGTAAGTTACTAGCCTTTGTCTCTGATAACCCTTCTTTCTTGTAGTTTTAAAGAAGGGGCAACCAGTATTTAAAATTTTTTAGTCATGGAGCAACCATGAAAAAGTTATATTAGAAGAAATGTGCAAACAAGACACCAGTTGAACACGTCAAATCATATCTATGTTATTTATTTCCAAATTGGTTTTGACCATATATGCATATATAATAAACTTATTATGTAATATTCTTTATGTGCTTGAGACTTTCTCTACCAGCATATGTGCATCTTTACACATACATACATATACACACATGTATCTAAACACATATGGATACATATATGCATAGTTATATATGGCATTATTGCAATATATACACACATATATATATGTATGGAAATAGGGAAAGTAAAGATATTTATAGTCACTTGTGTGACTTAGACGAAAAGGACATAAATCAAACCATATTCCTTTCCTACCCTCAATGATTTTGAGTTCTATATTCGAGTGGTGTTGCTATCATCATGACATTTTGTTTTCCTGAAGGTAAAGAAGCATTGAATCCAGCTGTCCCTGGCCTAAGACATCTAAATATTTTTAAACACTGAATATTTATTTTTCATGGTTGTGCAGGCTGAAAGTCTCAGACCAGGTACCATCATGACTAGGATCTGGTGAGGGTGCCCTTCTTGGTAGCAGGCAATCAGCTTGTTATGCCTGACATGACATTTAGAATACATGTTAATGCTATATTCTCCCCCTCCATTTGCATGTTTTGTTTTTAATTTTATTTAAATAACACTTTTTTATTTATTTTACATACCAACCCCTTTGGTCTTCCTCCTGTCCTCCTGTTCCCTCCTGTTTCCCATTTATCCCCTTCTCCATCCATTCCTCCTTCATGTTCATTTGGATAGGGACAGGCCTCCCATGGGCTAGAACATGGTTGGGTCAGCGTCCATGAACTCCTGAATATTCAGGTCAGCTGTTTCTGTGGGTTTCCCCATCCTGGTCCCCCTGGCTGGCACAATGCCTCCTCCCTTTCTTTTGTAAGACCCTCAGAGTTCAGCACAGTGTTTGCTGTGGATCTCTGCCTCTGCTTCCATCATTTACTGGATAGATTATTTCTGATAGCAATTAGGGAAGTCATCAAACTGATTAACATTAGATGGCCAGTTCAGGCACCCTTCACTCTATTGCTAAGAGTCTTAGTTGGGGTCATCCTTGTGAATTCATGGGGGTTCTCTGGCATTAAGTTTCTCCCTATCCCCGAAAAAATGCTCCCCATTAAGATGTCTCCTTTGTTATTCCCCACCTCCATCCTGCCTTCAACCTGTCACCTGCACTGTTCTGTTTAACCACTCTCTCTAGTTTCCATCCATGCATCACCTCAGTCCCCCAGTCTGCAGTTTACCCTGTGTGGTGATATCTTTCTTGCATAAATAAAACATGTCTGTGTGTCAGAGAATGGAGTTTGTCACTAGCTAACCATAGAGGTCTGGAGGTCTGCACAGAGAAACAGGAAGTGGTGTAGCTGGGCAGAAACAGGATATAAGCAAGGACAAACCTGGAATTGCTTTCTTCTCTGCTGACACGCTTAGGAGGTGAGGTATGCTGTGGCTTGCTCCTTCTCTCTGATCTCTCAGCATTTCCCTCTCAGTCTGACTTTTTTTTGTTGTTTTTTTGAGACAGGGTTTCTCTATATTGTTTTGGAGGCTGTCGGTCCAACCTGGCCTCGAACTCACAGAGATCCTCCTACCTCTGCCTCCCGAGTGCTGGGATTAAAGGCGTGCGCCACCACCGCCCGGCCAGTCTGACTCTTTTATTATCTACACCAATTAAAAACTCCTTTTACAACCCTACTTCCCCTTCCCAAAGAAATCCATGCATCCATATTTGGGCCCTCCTTGTTATCTAGTCTCTCTGGGGCTGTGGATGTAGGTTGGCTATCCTGTAGTTCACTCCTAATAACCACCTATGAGTAAGTACTTACCATGTTTGTCTTTCTTTGTCAGAGTTACCTCACTAGTCAGAATGATTTTTTTCTTGTGCCAGCCATTTGCCTGAAAGCTTTATGGAGACCTCTAAAATTGTGACACACATTAGTTCATCTTCACTTATCATTATCATATCATGAAAAACTAACAAAAGAAGAGGATCAAAGGCGAGGATATACTTTGGAGGCATTTTATCTGAATTTATATGAACTTGATCCTAGTAAATGCTGGTGACATGTGGTCTTATTCAAAGCTGGATGTCTACTACACAGATGTATTGAGAATATCAATTGTCATCACTCTCATGAAGAAGTAAAATAGGTAAGTTTGAGATGTTATTTAACAGGTGCTAGAGGATAAATGCCTGAGGTTACACTCTCAGGAAACTGACATGGCTCCATGATGTTATTTCCCCACATTCAGCCATAGTACTATTATATAATAAACATTTCCAAACATTCATTAAGAAAAATGTTAAACACTAGCAGATATCAACATTCTTAAATGTTAGTGAATTTGAATTGCCACATTCTATCCTACATAATAGAGACTTGCTAGTTTATCTAGACACCTTTCTTATTATTTATCCTAATTAGTACATCTTCCATGAATCTAATCCCTCCTCACCCAGCTCTTGGGAATTAAAAGCTGTTGAGGGCATTTTTATGCTTAGTGTAGAACAAATTTACTAAGTCCTCATTAGTCAGTCAAGTTGTGGTACTCCTATACTCCATGGCAATGATCAGAATGTCGCTGCTCCTGAGACTATTATTTGAGCAAAATGAGCAGCCTATTCTAAATTAAGCTTTTATTTTCATAGCTAAGAAGTATATGTCTTTATCCATCTCTCTTTTCATGTATGAATCTCTAATTGCTTCTAGCAACTGCTTGATTTCAATAAAGGGAGCTGCAGAAGAACTTATAGTTGAGAAATTTTCTGGTTTTTTTTCTGGTCAGTAATGGGATGGCCAGACATGGTTCTTTGTTCCATTTGATTATTCTGTGATATATCTGTGTTGTTTTCAATGGTATCTAAGAACATATCATTTAACAAAAGTATGCTGTAAATTTAATATCAGAACTTTCTATTGAACACTAAATTATTTTTCTTGATGATCTTTTTCCTAAGTAAAGAACAGACTTCATTAAAGTGGCAGTCTGCTATTGAAATTATATTTTCATCAATGTTTGCCTTTTATTGAATTTGGAACTTGAAAGTTTCCTTCTCAACTTCCTAAGAATGATCCAATCAATAATTCATACTTTTTCTAACCTTTAAAATAATTTTTAATCCAAAAAATCCTTAATCCATTTTTCATTGCCTAGTAATGTATAACTGTATACTACAAGTCCTGTAGTATTACCATAGCTCAGCCCTAAAATCTCCATCTTGCTTCTGCTTTTAATATGCAACTCTTCAAGTCATTTTCTAAATCAAAATTTACACTACCCTTTTCCTTTTGGATAATCAAAATGCTCAGCATGGCTTTGGATGTCTTCATGAACACAAACTGTTCCATCTCTGTGTTAAGCTGTTTTGTTTAGCTTCCATTCTTCATTGTTTTAATATGTAACATTTTGAAAGCCTCTCTTTCCTTCAAGCATACATGTTAATCTCAGTTTCAAAGTTATGCATCATTTTCTTCTTCTCAAAAATCATCACGTGAATTAATTTATTTTCCTATATCCAGGAAGCAGCTGTTCTGCAAACCTCTGTTTAGCAACACCTTTAGGTCACAGGAAGGATTAATGTCCTCTTACTCTGTGTTTGAATTGCATAAATGCTCAGTATTCCCACCTCAGAAAACTATTTGTGGTTTCAGAGTCAAGAACTATTCTTAACCACAAATGCTTAGGAAGAGATAGAATGCGAGATTCACCCATCTGTCTCAGGATAATTTACATAGTGCCTGGATTTGTTGTGTTAGTAATAGTGAAAACTCAGTGCCCCACTGTGAGTGAGAGATACAAGCTTTCCCAGAAAATGGTTAGAGTTTACATCTTGTGGTACATTTGTATATCACATTCTCCTATCTAATGATTTCTTTCACCCTCTGGATCACCAAGGACAACTAATTCAAATCTCGTCTCTTAAGCAAAAGTTGTAAAAGTACAGATACATTTCTACTGTCTAAGAAAAATAATCACAAATACACTTCTAATAAACAACCAATTACTCTCCAAGATGAAAAACCACATGGTATACATGCATTGTAATAAGAACTGAAGTAAAAATGATAGCTTAAATTTATGAGGCTACTTTCCTCTGGTACAGCTACAAGGCGAGCACATTTCTCCTCAAAATAAAATCCTTTTAGGGTAAGAGGATAATGTTTGGAAAATGTGTAAATGCAACACAAACTTACCTTTACACAGAGGTAGCTTTCAGGAGTTTGAATAAGATATGATTCATCATGAGTATAAAACACTTTGTCAGGCATTCCTGTTTCAAGCTTCCTAAGAGATGACAGTAGACAAGTATGACTTTTACAAATATTTAAAAATGTGCTAAATTCCTTTAAAGGGTCTCTTTCTCCCATGAAGGTCTTAGTACATGTGTCAAGAGGCTTTGAATAGTTTATGAGAAAATGATTTTTGAGTTTTGGCTAGAGTATCCAAATGTAAAGATTATCTACATATATCAAAATAGAATCTAAATCGTTCTCATGACACATTTCTGAATGAAATTCATATTCACATGTGAATGCTTACTGGAATAAAACTGCAAATCAACAATCTGTATGGGGAATGCTTTTATACTGTAAGCAAATCCCAAACTCATTCGATAAGAAAAAAATCGCAAATATAGAAGTAAATATTTGTGATTTAAAAAAATAGTAAGAAAATGGCGATAATAAATATTGAGTGTTTTCAATACAATAGTTTTGACAATTTTGAACATACCGAAACCTCTCAAGTGACTTATGAAGTATAATGTTGTTGTACTTATATTTTCTTTTATTGAAAAGAGATTCTTTTCACGTACAATGTATCTTGATTACAGTTTTCCCTCCCTCTATGACTCACTGCTTCTCTCCACCTCTCCTTACGTCTAGACACTCCCTTTTCTCACCAAAAAGCAACATACTTATAGGAGAAAACAACTAAATATGAAAAATTAAATCTAAAATTAAAGAAAACTATCACATCTAGAATGAACAAGGCAATCCAACAGAAAGAAAAGAGCTCCACGAGCAGGCACAAGAATCATAGATCAAATCTTCCACACACTTAGGAGTCCCATAAAAATACGAAATTGAAAGCTATAATACCTACACAGAGGATCTGACACAGACTTGTGTAGGCATGTTCTTGCTGCCTACTGTGAAATTGCTCAGTTGATTCGGTGTGCTTTTTTTCAGTTCTCTTTGGTTCCTAAAACCCCTCTGGCTCTTAGACTCTTTCCATTTCCTCTTGCATGGAGTTTCCTGAATTTTTGGTTTGTTTTTGTGTTTCTTTTTTTGAGACATACTCTCCTTGCTGTTAAGAGGTTTTTCTTAGATACAGAAGAAGGATGGGTCTTGTTTTCAAATCCATTCTGTATAATTGTGTCTTTTTATTGGAGCCCTGAGACCAATGATACTGAATGATACCAATGACCAATGGTTATTGATTCCTGTTATTTTGTTGGTGTTGGTAGTGGTTGCATGGGAGTCTGTGTATGTGTGTGTGTGTGTGTGTGTGTGTGTGTGTGTGCGTGCGCATGCACACACGTGTGCTTCCTTTCTTTTCATTTTTCTGGTAATATTATTTATTCCTTGTGTTTTCATGGGTGTAGTTAACCTCCTTAGTTTGGAATTTTCCTTCTGCAGAGTTGGAATTATAGATAGATATTACTAAAATTTTGCTTTACTATGGACTATCTTATTTTCTGCATCAATGGTGAGTGAAAGTTTTGTTGGGTATAATAATCTAGGCTGACATCTGTGGTCTTTAAGAGGCCATAGCATTACAGGTCTTTCACTTGTTTGGTTATTGTTACCCCAAGGTATTTTATCTTGTGTGTGGCAATTGTAAAGGGTGATGTTTCTCTGATTTCTTTCTCAGCCCTCTTATCTTCTGTATATAATAGGGCTACTGATTTTCTTTAGTTGATCTTGTATTCTGCTACTTTGCTGAAGGATTTAATCAACTGTAAGAGTTCCCTGGTAGAGTTCTTTGGGTCACTTACGTAAACAATCATATCATCTGCAAATAGTGGAAGTTTGACCTCTCCCTTTCCAACTTGTATCCCCTTGATCTCCTTTTGGGATTGGGCTGGGGGTGGGGGTGTGAGGCTGGTGGAGGGAGAAGTGGGGGGAGCTCGAACTGACATTTGAAGCATGCATGTTTCTAATTTAATAAAAAAGAAAAAAAGCGGCCATAGCAGATCTGTTTAAGCCTTTATGGATTTTAGAGTCTCCATTGAGAAGCCATGTGTAAATCTAATAGGTCTTCCTTTATTTGTTATTTGGTCTTTTTACCTTGCAGCTTTTGATATTTTTTCCTATGTACATTTTATCTTTTGATTATTTTGTGGCAAGAGGACTTTCCCTTCTGTTCTAATCTATTTAGTGTTCTGTATGCCTTTTGTACCTTTATAGGCACCTCATTTTTCAAGTTAGATAATTTTTCTTATATAATTTTGTGGAAAACATTTTCTGGGCCTTTGAGCAGGGTTTCTCTTCCTTCTAGTAGTTTTCATTACTCTGGGGTTTGACCTTCTATGGTGTCCCAGTTTTCCTGGATACTTGTGTCAGGAAATTTTGGATTTAACATCTCTTTACCTATGTATACATTTTTTCTGTTGTATCTTCAACAACCGAGATTCTCTCTTCCATTTCTTACATTTGTTCATGAAGTTTGCCTGCTATTACTGTTCAAATTCCTAAAAATTTCACTTTTAGAATTCTTCAGTTTGTGTTTTCTTTACTGCTTCTAATTCCATTTTCAGGTCTTGAGCTGTTTTATTCATTTTCTTACAGTGTTTGTATTTTCCCTGGTTTCTATTAGAGGTTTATTAATTTTCTTTTTGAAGACCTCTATTATCTTCATACAGTCAATTTTAAGGTTACCACAGAGGGTTTGCTATAGCACTTAGGATGATACTGGAAGAGTGGTGGGTCTAGTGACATAGAAGGAAAGGGGGAGATATATAGACATTCTAACTTACTCGTTCACAGGGGTGGTCTTTGGGTTAGTGCGTATTATCTACTGGATTTGGGAACTGAGTCAAAGTAATCAATCAGAGGAGGGAGGACACAAGAGGAAGATCTGTGGGATTCACAGGAGATGGGTGCAGGGAGGACAGTGAAGATTGTCACAGATGTTCCGCTGCAAAGCTGGGAATAAGCTTGGGGTGTTGGATTTGGGAGAACAGAGCTGTTGCACTCACTTTAAAGAAAGTGAATCATGAGATATGAGAGTAACTTACCCTGCTGCAAATTTAACCACTATGTTACTGCCTCTATTTCATTCCTGTTCAAAGAGTATTTTTGATTTCCTGAAAAAAGAGAAAGTATCTACTGCACATTGCTAAGGTCAAAATACAGTGTCCAACTATAAAATTTATTTCATCTTTTAATGATATAATTGCACTTACATATAAACAAGCTTAAATATTCAGGAGCCATTCACATAACATTTATCTTTATTTAAATGAATTTATAAATATTTAATCATTGAATTATGTAGTTGAAACTAATTCAGAAAATTAGCATGAGCAAACAAAGACCCAGACATATCAGTACATAATTTGAATACATTCTAAGAAAAATAAATAGCAAGTAATTAAAGATTATTTTGAAACTCAAGAAATATTCAAGATATTCAGTAAGACAAGTATTCAGCATTATAAATGATTCAGAAGAGCAATTTCCAGTACAGGGAGGACTAGGCAATACAGTCACCTAAAAAGGCCATCAGGAAACAGCTGAAATATAGTGAAATATAGTTGATACTTGATAATGATTGCAGTTAATAGAGTTTAATGACGTACTTGTCCTGACTTACACAAACGAGAAAGAAGTACCTTGAAAGAATAAGCAGATTTTTGCTTCTAGGGTGTAAATTACAGACTTATTTTTTACGTTTCCACATCAAGATAAGGTACTTTTGCCAACTAAGCATGAGGAGGAATGTTGTCTAATTTTCAACTTCCTGATGGAATTGAGAAGTAAATTATGTTCAAAAAGCAGAATGAAACCTACCTTAGAGTTACATAATCAATATTTTATTAGCAAACAAAAACATTGAAGTCATGACTTCCAAGAGAATTACAGTACTCATTCAACTCTGAGTATTCCACCTGTCAGTACAAAGAAGTCTAGACACCAAACCCTTAATGCTGTCATCTCACAATTGCCAAGTCCAATTGACAACTTCAGTTAACACAGTAGGTTTGGAAAGCTTTGTAAATAGTAAAGCTAGCAAACAGAGGGGAATGATTCTACAATTTACTGCTCACTGCAAAAAAAAGGGGAAGAGAGAGGCCAGAAAAGGATTTCCACAGGTTTTCAAGGAGAGAATGCTCTACCATCGAAGCTGAACTAGGTCCATGGGAGAACTATGGAAATGGAGACAGATTTTACATCTGCTCAAGATGCTGTAACTCTTTTCATGTGACTTGGGTCAGCCACCAGAGTTGACAGCCAGTGCATTTTAGAAGTAAATAGAAGGGAAAAAAAGGAGTAAATAGAAGGGAAAAATCAATCTACCTCTATACATTCATATACATATACATATGCAAAGATACTGTTTATAAATACATATATACATATGCAAATCCAATATGTGTATGATACATAGATATGTCAATTAATATAGATATATTTTATATACACTTGGCTTCAATTGGTAGTTTTGAAATTATACAGAGAATGCCAAACTGTTAAGTAGTAGTTTCTATGCTTCATATAACCCATCACTGTAAGTGGAAATTTCAAAGAAATATTGTTTTGCGCAATAAGAGCAAACATAGAGGAAGCTTGCTGCTGGGAGAGCCCATGAGAGACATGAGCCAAGTAGGATGAGGAAAACAGAACTCAGATACACCAAGAGTCCTTTACATCCTTCTGACTCCTGTGGCTCCAGGCTGTCCTGTTGGTCAGTAATTTTCATGATAATGTTCACACAGTTTTTATGTCGCCCATCTACCACAGTGCCTGCCTTGTAACTAAGAAGACAGCAGAGTCAGAAAATTCTGCTTGCCATTGCCATGTGCCATTATTTAGTAAATCCTTAATTTTACAACTAAATGTCATAAATAAAATTAAATATACCATGAGATTTCACATGGTAACTTTGATATTTTTCCAAATAAAAACATAAAGTGGAAACTATATTTGGCAGGGCTAGAGGTATGGCTCATTAGTTATTGGTTCTTGTAGAGGAGTCAGGTTCTACTCCTAGCACTCATGTCAAGTACTTCACAATGGCTTGTAACTCCAGTTCTAGAGGATCTGATACTTCCTTCTTGCTGTCACAGACACTTGTATACATGCGGTTTATATACATGTACTCAGGTATACCCACAAACGTATAATAAATAAACATTTTTTGGGAATAACATTTCATTACTATTAGTATTAAGTTTTAAAATATCATTATCTGCATATTGAATTTCATTGTAATAATGAATTTACAATTAGAAAAGAAAAAATATCTCTCTATGTATATTGTAAATTTGTACAGTAAGTTTTGAACTTCCACTTAGTATGGCAAGATTTTCTAGTTTTAACATCTGTCCTCACAATTTACTATAAAATGCTTATGAATATCCACATGCCAAAGTCAAATTATAACACTGGAAATAAGAATATAATTAAATTGTATATCAAGCAGAGGGAGGATCAGTAACGTTTTAATTAGTGATGAAATGTAAGGGAGTAAATTAGACTGAATGTGCTATTTGTAAAACTGTAAAATTCTGTTTTATGGTTTATTATTGTAGATCTGGGACTCTGGAGTAGCTCAGTCATCTCTAGAGAACTTATTAGAAATGTAAATTCATCAAATTCAGAGCCCTCATCACAGATCTATCCAACCAGAAACTCTACTGACAGGATGACGGGCAGGGAGATGGCTGCTGGCACCTACCTAATTTCAGAGCAGCTCTTAGGTCAGTTCCTCAGGCCCATGGGAGGCTCAGGCTGGATTGAACCTCCTTGAAAATCTCCACAACCTATGCTAACTGCCAGAGGTCATGTTGGTGCACATGGACTCTCTTACATCCAGGGGCAGGGGGGCTGTGCTGGTCTTCCTGGAGGACATATCTGTGATTTGTGTTATCGACAGAAGTCATGTTGGTCTCTGTGATCTGTGCAGCTCAAGAGGCAGTGTTGGTGCCCATGGTCTGTGTTGCCTCTGGGTTATGTACATGTCTATGATCTGTGTTGTTGCTGAAGGCCATGATGCTGTTTGTGCGTCTATACTACTATCAGAGTACATGTGAATGTCTTTGGTCAGAGCTTCTGGTAGAGGTCACAATGAGGTTACTGGTTTGTGCTTTCACCAGGGACCATATTGAGATCCATCTTCTGAACTGGCACTGGAGGCAGTGTAAATTTCCATGGTTTATGTTGCTACAGAGGGCCATGTTGGTGTCCATGTGCCTTGCTGCTAATTGAGACTGTGTGGATGTCCATGGTCCATGAAGCTGCTGGAAGTCTATAATCTATGAAGTTTCAGGATGTTATGGGACAGGAAGATTCTTATTCAGTAGCATTGATGATTGCAGACTTCTAATTAAGAACAAGAGACACTGAAGTATTCTGTGACAACCTCCCCCTTCCAAATAAGTAAATAAATAAATTAATTAACAGTCTAGAAAGAAAGCTATTGAATAGAACTCTAAAAATTGTGATAAAGATTTTGAAGTGTAGCTCATCACAGTTCATGGTTTCTGGCAGGGGGATGGGAAACATCCAGTTATTGTTAAGGGACTTGAAACTGGGAGTTTAACCATATTCCACAGAGAATGCAGGCAACACAAAATGGACTCGATATATTTAATTTCTTCTTTTGTGAGGAGGAGAGGAATGGGAAGAAAATGTGGTTGATGTTCATTCTATGAAATTCCCAAATAATCAATAAAAAATTATGTTGAAAACAAAAAGCAGAGAAATGAGGGAGTTTCAAAACATCTAGATGCCTAAAGAAGAAAGGATCGTTACACCAAAAGAATCATCAAGTAAAGATGAATCTGACTTGTGATATCAATATGTAATACTGGGTAACATCTCACTAGCTAAACAGCTATGTCTCCTTAATTCCCACTATGGTAGTAGTCCTTATTCACTTAAAAATCAAAGCCAGCTTTGGAGTTGGACTATGGCTCTCTCCTTCTCTAAATACAAGCATGTTGTTAAAAGAGAAATTCAGTTTCTATCTCATATTAGAAGAGCCACCTGGTGTGAGACAGAATAAAGCCAAAAATCTAGGGAATATTATTTCAAAACTGTGCTATCTCCTCCAAATCCTATTTCTCCAGATACTAATTTTAATCTTTATTGGTACCTTTCCTTGTATGCATATCTATAAAAATTTAAACTTTCCATTTTGATATTCATGTTTAAGTCTTCCACACTGAACAATAAAATTTCCTAATATTAATCTCTGTAATCTCCTTAAAGAAGTCATTCATATATTCCTAATTCTGATAATGGTTTGTCAGATATTCTAGGGCTTTGCCAAAGTTTGTTGACCCTAAGTTACTGTGAGATCTTAGTTAATTGTTTAGCCAGTTAGCTATTTTTGTCATTTCTTGTACATTTGGAAAGCTGCCTGCTTGCACTTCCTGCTTACTCAGGTAATATTATTTTACTTCTCTGGTATTTGTAGGGGTTGAAGACTAGATAGTTTTAGCTACTTTCCTTTGATATTTTAGCTAAGACACTTAGATACAAGACTTAGATTCAGGATAGGACTTTTAGTGTGTGTTTTAGTGTGTTATGTGAGAAGCCAAGAAAGTTGAGAACCAAAGGTCTGCATGCTGCTCTCCGAGACCCAACTGAATTCCAAAGAGAATGTGTCTCCTCCCCCTAGTTCTTTTATCCCCTGTAGGTTCTATGAACCTGTGACCATGCCCAAACAGGCATGGTCAGAGCTATAGATATGTAATGTTCATAAGAGCATTATTTGTAATATCCAGAACCTGGAAGCACCCTAGATGCCCCTCAACTGAAGAGTGGATAGAGAAAATGTGGTACATTTACACAATAGAGTATTACTCAGCAGAAAAAAACAATGGAATCTTGAAATTTGAAGGCAAATGGATGGCACTAGAAGAAACCATCCTGAGTGAGGTAACCCAGTCACAAAAAGACAAACATGGTATGTACTCACTCATATATGGATTTTAGACATGGATCAGGATAATGCCAGTCTGTACTTCCACTGACAGAGAGTCTGGGAAACAGGAAAGAACCTAAGAGAGATATGCATGGTACCCTAGAGAAGAGGAATGAGGCAAGATCTTCTGAACAGATTGGGAACACGGCGAGGGATGGGGGGAGTGGGAGCTGGGAAGAAGAGAGGAGGAGAAGAGGAAGAGAGAGTAGGTCATGGGGGAACAGGAAAGTTGAGTGTGGGGTAGAATAGGGGGAAGAGGGAGTCATAGGTTAGAAGACAGTCTGGCACCAGTGAGATCTCCAGTGATCTAAAGGGATGACACCAACTGCCAAGCTAAGCAATAGTGGAGAGAACACCTTAAATGCCCATTCCTGATAATGACCTTGATGTCTATAACCATCCTGGAGCCTTCATCCAGTGACTGATGGAAGCAGAGGCAAACACCCACAGTTAAACACTGAACTGAACCCATGGAACCCAGTGACAGAGAGAGAGGAGAGATGAGCAAATTGGCAAAGAATGGGCTGGCAAAACCAGCAGAGACAGCTGATATGAACAACGGGGAGAGCTCCTGGACCCCAGACTGACAGCTGGGAGGCCAGTATGGGACTGATCCAGACCCCCTGAATGTGAGAGTCAATGAGGAGGCCTGGGAAACCTATGGGGCCCTAGGCGGTGGATCAGTGTTTATCCCTGGCATACAAATGGACTTCTTGTGTCCATAACACAAAGAGGATGCTCTCTCAGCCTGGACTCTTAAGGGAGTGCCTGGACCCTGCCCTGAGTGAAATGACAGACTCTAGATATCCCCTATGTGGAAGGAAGTGGTGATAGGGTGGGAGGCTGTGGGGGGGTGCGGAGTGCGGGAGGAGGGGAAGGAGAGGGAACTGGGATTGATATGTGAAGCAAGCTATTTAAAATTAAAATAATAAAATAAATTAAGATATCTGCCTATAATTCCCCTTTTAGTCTAAAGAAAAGATTTAGACAAAACTAAATTGTTTTACGTATATAAAGCAGGAGAATGGGACCTGGTTGGGAAATCCCAGTGACTTATGGACTAACCTGGGGGTGCCAAGACACAAAGGTCCATAGGCCATGCACGTAGGCTGGTGGCTTGCACCAGGCTGTGGAAGGAGGTGGGGGGGGCAGGAGACTGGATAAACTTACTTGTTGACACCAGATAATGTGGTAATATTAAGCTACACAAAATAGGGATGTCCTATGATATTTTATTGAGTGAGAATTCACTTACATGAGAAGCCAAGAATCCAAGAACCAAAGGTCTGCATGCTGCCCTCTGGGACACAACTGGAACCCAAAGAGAAAGTGTCTTCTCCCCCTAGTTTTTTATTCCCCATATATTCTACGTACCAGTGACCATGCTATGGTATGTAACATCTCTCCCTATAGGCTGTAGTTCTAATTTTTGCATGTTTTTACCTTTCTCCTGGACAATACTTGATATCTACTCTCAATATATATATTTGTGTCAGGTTTAGAACCCTCTTATTTAGACAGAAAGGGTAAGTTTAGTAGGAATTTGTTTCCATTAATAGTTTCGGAGTCTTACAACATGGCTTCAGTTTTCAGATGAGCTCCCATATGTAAGAGGAGAGATTGCATATTCTGTCTTTTGTGGTGATGGCCCCAGGCTTGACCATCATCTTGCATTGCAGTATGCTGTGCCTCGAAGAGCAAAGGATGACAGCAGTGCTTTACCTTTCAGTGTGTATTTCCTAAGTAATATATGCTGTTCTTATATTTGGCAATTCTTGGATGTCCTTAATCTGTCCTTCAGGAACTATAATTTAGTGTATTCATTGGGGCTGGGTTGTCCAAGATACACTGATAACTTCATAGTGTTCAGTTATAGATTTCTGTGAAGTACAGATCAGTTTCTTTGACGAGGAGTAATGCTTACACTTAACTGAGGATATAATGACAAGTCTTAAAATGCAGTTAGGACGTATTGTTGTCTAATTTAGTGGTAAATTTTCTTATCAGATTACTGCCATGTCATTAGCCATGGGAACTAGTCTAGATTTCTAGTACCACTAATGATATTCCTCAAAATTCAGGTACACACACACACACACACACACAAACACACATACACACTCTCTCTCTCTCTCTCTCTCACACACACACACACACACACATGCACGCACGTACGCACGCACAAACACACATTATAACTTCAGACCTATATCCCTGATGAATGAATGCAGATGCAACATTTCTAAGTAAAATATTAGCAAACTGTATACAACCACATAACCAAAAGATCATGCATGTTGGGATTATCAGAGATTGGGATTATCTCTGAAATGCAGGGTTGGTTTAAGATAAATAAGTCAATTAATTGTATAAATGGACTTGATATTTAAAATTACAAGATTATCGCAAAAGATGCAAAAGAAAGGTATTGATAAAATCTAACATGGTTTCATGATCACAGCTTAAACAGAGAACTAATGAGAACATTCCTCTGTATAATAAATGCCAAATATATTGCAAACTCATACCCAGCATTTTTCTAAATGGAAAAAGCTTGAAGCAATACTGCTACAATCAGGAACACGACAAGACTGTCCTCTATTGCTGTGCCTATTCAATATACACCAAAAGTACTACTAAATCAATAAGTCAAGAGAAGGAAATTAAGGGGATATAATTAGGATAAGAAGTCGAATTATCCCTATTTGCATATGATATGATATATTTATTGTACATAAGAAAATTCTTTATGTATAATACGATATATACATAAAAGAATTCCACCAGACAACTTCTAAAAACCATAAAATTTTTCAGTAAAGTGGAAGGGTACAAAATAATCTTATACAACTCATTATCCTTTCTATCATTTTGTGGCCAGTGCCACAAAATCAGACATGTAGACCAATGGGATAAAATAAAACAAAAAAATCTGAGTACTTGTAAGTGCGCCATCTGATAGAGGTTTTTGTTTTTGTTTGTTTGTTGCTATCAATTAAATGTAAGCAGAAAATAGCATGGGAACATTCTAGATTTTCAGGATCTCCCTGGGTACCTTGTGATAAACAGTCTGGGATAGATTAAGAGGAGATTATGAGAGACACCTTAAATATAGCTATAATGTACAAAATATGATCATACACTAAACTATTATAGAGAAGAAGATACTGCCTATTTTTCAATACTGAGATGTTATGGAATTTGACTTTATCTATGTAAAGATGTGTTGTGTTTGTTTACCTTGCTTACCTAAGGAACCTGATTGGTCTAATAAAGTATTAAATGACTAATAGGCAGGATGAGTAAGTGTGACTTTAGGGCAGGGAAAGTAAGCTGGGGACAAATTTACGTTCAGGAAGAAGAAAGGGAAAGAAATAGCAGGAAGAAACCAAGGGACAGCCAGACAGACACACAGAAAGTAAGAAGGCAGAACATGTAGAATGAAAGAAAGGTAAAGAGCTCCAAGACAAAACACAAATAAGTAGAAGCAGGTTAAATAAGTGATAAGCAGTAGTAGGACAAACGTAAGCTAAGTGTCAAGCTTTCATAATTAATAAAAAGTCTTTATGTTATTATCTGGGAGCTGGCTGGCAGACAGATAAAGAACTCCCCTACATTGGGGAAATATGCAAACATATTATAAAGGTGGGAAGGGAGAGAAACTTCACAGAATGCTTGTTTTTGACTTGTGAGGCAACATGAAGGGTAAACACACCATGCAATAAGGAACAATGGAAGAACTTCTTGATTCAAGTTGATGGATGCTCATGAGGTACAGATGAGTTTATTCTTAGTACCAAAAAGTACAAAAACAGATAGGAAGAGTTATTTAATTAAAATTTCCATTTCTTTCAAGTGAGAAGATAAGGCAGAATAAAATTTGTACAGATTTATAAACATGCATATATATGCAAAGCCCTTTGCAGTGTTGTTGAACTGTCTACATTATAATGAATGCAAACTCTATTAGTTGTCATTTTAAAGCATTTGAAAGTTTATGACCAAAGAAAAGACCTATTGTTTAATATAGTAGGAAAAATATGAAAAATAGATAATCAGTCTTTTAAGTCTGGAAGAGAAATAAAAACTGGGGTGACAGAATTTTAAGGTATTTTCTCACTTCTCACAGTCTGTTTCAAGAACACTGAACAATAATCCTGATGTTCCCTTCAGCTCAAAAAAAATATATCAAAAGCTACTTCTGAACATGTACCAAAGCCACATTTTCAACGGCAGCAAATTGTGATTTCCAGAATTTTATGTTCAGGTCTTCATGACAACATTTAATGCAAATTTCTAAAACAACACAATATCTTCATAAATTTTAATATTTGACTTGTTTTTGAAGCTATATTTTTACCCTGAACTGGAAGAACTTAAATGTGAAGCAATTGGGGTTGGAATGATGACTCAGTGAGTAAAAGTGTTGATTGCACAAACAGCATCTTCACAATGATCTACAGCAAGACAAGAGGCAGAGACAAGACAGAGCAGCTATCCTGGGATATTCAATAACAAGGAAAAGACTATATCTCAAACAAGGTGTAGGTAAGTACCAACACCTGACATTGTCTTCTACACACACACACACACACACACACACACACACACACACAAGTAGACAATACCCTAATCATTTAGGATTCTTGAAGATCCAGAGAGTGTCAATCTATTCAGTAGTGCAAGCATTTATGCAAAGTGCTAACAGATTATGTAAAAATAAAAAATTAAATTATCCACATAATCTATTCCAAATGTGTAGCAATATTAATATAGTTTTCATGTATTTGTTTCCACTGCTCTCCAGTATCTACATGCATCATTAAATCCTGTGGATAACTATCTTAAAGATTAAGAATAATTTATTTTGAGACATAATATGCTTCTCCCTATGCTCTACAATAAATCTCAATATTTTATCTAATCTGAAAGATCTTGTGAAGGAATAAAAAGAACCCCTTTTCAATAAAAATAATAGCTACTAATGTTTCTGAGACTTCAACATAATGTACCTGACAATTATGGGAAAAAAGTCACAGACTCATAAATTGTGGACTGTGAAGATATTAGAGAGCCTCAGAAAACAAGTCATTAGTTACAATAACTTCCTATATTCCCCTCATAAATCAATGGGCAAATGCTATTTTGTTTAGCAATTATTAGTTAAGATACACACATATATGCAGAGAGAGAGAGAGAGGAAGGAGAGAGAAAAGAGAGAGAGAGAGATGATTCCATCACAACACACATTGAAAAATATGCTTGAGAATAATTATACCAAATGCCTATTTACAATGTGCTCTAGGAAGGACAGAGAGAGAGAGAGAGAGAGATAGAAATGGAAACAGTTTTTCAAAACAGGGTTAAAATGAGCACAAAAAATAATAACAGCAATAATATTTGTAAATGATGAAGTCAATTATAAGATACTTTTACAGCAAGAGTCCTGGTGCTTTAAAATTTTTAGATTTAATATTGGCTGAATTTATTTCTGTCTTAGAAGTGACTCCCTCAGCTATAATCTACCTTAATATATAGAAATAGAATAGCTCAAAAGCTTCCTTCCAGAAGGTTGCCACAGCAACAACCTTCGATATACATGCGTGAAATTCAGGGAGGGTGGGGATCCAGCTGAAATGCAGTGGACTATGGAATGAAATATTGTTGATTTTCAAGGATGCAATGAGAATTCTAAAGGATATGGAAAGAAAATAAAATGACCTGACTTCACCTGATATGAATGAATTTCAGCTTTGGTATCTGTGGACTTCGGCAGCTCTGGAGATACCCTCAAAAAACCTTGAGAGATACTACTAGTGAAAGACTTAAAATGAGAATGGACATGGAAATGATGCTTTAAGAAGGAGTGGGTAATGTATTATCTACCTGGGTTGTAAGATGTCTCAAGGCTAGTCAGCCTTGACCACCAGCCACCTTACTGCTTTTGATTGAAAAGATTCACCAAAAACCTTTTTAAATGCTTTAGATGCTCTAAAATTTGACTTGCACAGAATCATTATGAGCTATTTCACCCTCTTCTTGAATGCCTCTGATTCTAAAAGGAAAGGAGTTTCCTGGAAAAATCAAGCCAGTAAATAAGACAAAAGAGTCTATGTGTGACGCAGTTATAAATCCTAGGGCCCCTTTGAAGATCATTTCCTGATTCCTGCATTAATTGGCAATGCCCACGAACACTGTAGGTAGTCTCCAGAATTCATTGGCTATCATTTCTTCTCCTCCTTACACTTTATTTTTCTTGCAATTCTAGTATTTTTGTATTTTCATTGAAATTTTTACCAACCTGATTTGCTATTCCTTTGACCAGTCATTTTATAGTGCTTTAACAGTTATAGCTACACTCTGAAATAAAAACAAGGGGCCTACTCACACCATTAATATGCAAAAAGGTCAGGAATTGATGCAGTGTGACCCAAAGGTTCTTTTTTTACCACATTCTTACTCACTCCCTGATACTACCTTACCTGTGTGGATATATCTATCAGTTATGATGCCACAGTTGAAAGTGATTTATTCTAAAAATGATTTCCCCTATTCCAGAGGAATCTTCAGCACACCAGCTGACAAAAAAAAAAAAAAACAGACCATCGAAACAGATTTTAGGCAGAGATATGAGAAGTGATTCAGCTTTCAGCTTTTACTGGCATTTTGGTTTGCATTTTTGCTCTCTAGTTCTGTCATAGATAATCCTACACTGATATGTCACATTCTATTTTAGTAGAGTCTATGCTCAGGTAAGAATTTGGCCACAGATATGTGTTCTCACCCCACATTAAGGAAATTTTCATTTCAGAAGGTGGAAAACATTCCAGAATACTGCAACAATCAAACACAGTGTTGGGGATTCTAGTCCCATTGGACACACCTACACAACAACTCCCACATTTAAGGTTCAGGGAACATTGCAGAAAGATTTTAAAAGCCAGATGATTGGTGAGTTTTCTGTGACACTGTGTCACCTAGTAATGCTAGGAGCTACCCCTATAAACTCTTACCAGTATGACTGCTGAACAGGGACCATAATAGTCAACATGCCAAAGAGAAATGGGAAAGAATCACAAGAAGTCAACCATAAAAAAGAATAATATGGGTAACCAAGGAATGCTGAGCGTGGAAGAAATACTCTTTTTCAAGGATGAGCATGCCAATTGAATATCAAATACCAAATGGTCAGCCCTGAAAACATAGATACAAGGAATTTCATAAAAATGAATTGGTTATATCTAGGAATATATGTTCATGTACATATACATATATACATGTAACAACCATTAATGAAAAAAAATTTGAAATAGAGCAACCAGTGGTATATGGAAGGTAAAGTAGAGAAAAATGGGAAAGTAGAACTGATGTACTTATAATATCAAACAAATTATCAAAATTTAACAAAACAAAACAAAAATATAAATAAATTGACCAAACCAAAAGTAAAGGAAAACGATGTGGCCCAGAGGGCTTTGGATGTTGCACAGCTCCCTCTTCTGGACAGTGGAGGACAGAGTGAAAAGCATCTTTAAATTTTAAAGTCTGACACCATAATCTAATTTCCTTTACAATGACAGTGTGACTCATATAGACAAGAGTGATCATAAGAAATCAAAGTAAAAATGGCTCCAAATCATTGAGGATCAAAACAAGCCTCAAGTCAGGACTTTCCTTAAGCACGGGTGTGTCTTCTCTGACTATACTTTATTTTTTATTTATAAGGATATCAAAAATGTCTTCCACCTTAGCATTGTGATCAATCTGTTTTGAAGACATAACTAGCATCATTATCCCAAATTTATGCTATCTGAAATAAGTACCTGTATACACACTGTGAATGCTTTAAGCATGTACTTTCTGTGAATGATCCCTGTGTGTCCACTGTGCATGTTTTAAACATGTGCTCTCTGTGAACCATTCCTAGCTACACATTGTGCAACGCATTAAAGGCCTGCTATTTGTGGGCCATCCATATAATTTGGTCTTTTGGAAACCTTCCAGACTCGAAAATGCTGTGAAGGAATGCTGCCATGCTAAAGCAGATTATAGCAAGGACAACCTAACTCTAAGTCGACTGCAGTGTAGATATGATTCTGTATTAAGTATGGCGACAAATGTGGCAAAAAACACTGCCTGAGTAGTTTTAAATCTTAAAATATGAGTTAAATCCACATATAATAAATTCATGATTTCTTGCTAATTTTCATTCACTCAACAATTATAATGTGCTTATTATATAAGAGGTTCAGAATTGAGTCCAGGAAAGACTATTTTATTTTTGTAATATTCGCAAAATCACACCAAAAATTAGGCTATGACTACAACTTACTTCCTTGGAAAGTGATTTATGGAGCATCAGAACATGGGAAGAGGGAAGTAGGACAGGAACAGAATGAAGCCAAAGATGAGACATGATTTAGAAAAGCATTATTGAAGCTACAAGAATAGATTGAAGAATGGTTCTGGAAGCCACGACAGAGTTGCCTCACAGCCACTCTAATAGCTACAAGAGATTTAGAATATTTTGGTTTTTGCCAGCTTTTATGAATCACTAGTTTAGGGTGTTATCATGGTTGGAAAGAGACACCCTTACATAGAGACCTGTACTCTGCCACTAGAGGAAGGTGAGACAAGGAGATGCTAGCTTCAAGGCACAAAAAAGAAAAGCTTAGAGAATACAGGAAGCCCATCTGCCAATCTGTTAGAGAACAGTAATATAGTTAAGATAAAAAGAATCAAGTTTGAAGAGATCATAACTGGAAATAGAGCATAGGGTTTATGTGAGATTGACTTGGTTATAGCAATCCTTGAGAAACAGGTAACATTGTTACAAAGGGTGGTAGTTGATGAGTTAAAAATAGAGTCATTCCTTGTTTGATGCATTAGTACATAGATAATGAGGGAGGTTCAAAAAAGAGTAATTCAGTTGGAGAATCTCTGGAAATTAAGGATAAAATCGAGGACTTTAATTTTGATCATACATAATACTGAAAGAAAGAAAAATGTAGAAATTTAGAAAACTTTTAAAGACTAAACAGTTTCTGGAGAGTCTCAGAATACGTGTGCAGAAGTGCGGATATATTTAATGAAGGGAAAACAGTGGGTATTCTTTGTGATGTTCCTTAACAGTCAGAAAGACTTCAAGTTCTTCTTATTCATCTGTGTAGATCATTAATTATTCCATATCAACTAATGCATGGCTAAAATTTTACCTGATGGAAGTAAAGTGTTTCAAAAAAACTTCCACTACTCAATAACACACTAAGTATTTTTCTTATTTGTTCCCATATCTTACTTGAACAATCAGAAAAACATAGTTTTGGGTCACCCTATTTAAAGTTCATTAGCATGACATACATAAGACTATGAATGTTTGGTGCATTTTTAGATTTTGTTTGTTTTGAAATGGAAATAAGTAGCCATGTTAAATTTCTTTTGACTTTCGTCATGAATTTATTATGGTTGCTATTCAGTTATGCTATCCAATTCTTATTTGTGTATCATGTTAATGTTTCCTTAGTTCAATTGAAGAAATGATGGGGAATGCAATAGTGTGACAAATGGGCTTACTATTATTATCCTGTACAAAAAGAAGCTAGAAAGAAACAACACCCATTAGGTTTACATTTACCTGATGAACAGTTTGCTGTATTTCTCAGTTGTGACTTACTCTGTCCACAATGTCATTTGTCATTGTAGATGTTACTTTATATAGCTGAAAGTCTCTTTATAGTAAAAGAAATAAAAATAAACTTCAAGGTGAAGATGATTAGGTGATCAAAATAAAATTTAAAAATAATTATAAAACATTAACATTCAATGAGACTGTGGTTATACAGAGGAAGGCAGAAATCTAGGCAACTGTTTCTTTCCCACCCAACAGTTCCCAAATAACCAACACATACATTTAACATTAATTATAAATGATCAACTAATAGCTCAGATTTTTTACTAACTCTCACATTTAAATTAATCCATATTTACCTATGCTTTTCTATGTGACTTAGTACTTTTTCTCAGCATGGCATGACCATCTTGCTTGTCTCTGTGTTCCCAACTCCTCAGGCTCCATCCTTCTTCTTTTTCCCAGTATTCTCACTTTGGCTCTCCCACACAACCTTATCCTGTTCAGCTAATGGTCAGTCAGCATCTTTGTTAAATCAATCACATTGTAAAGAAATATTCCACACAGAACGTTTATTCTGTTAAGCTGAACTGTCACACCAAAATCACTTCTCTGCCTAGGCTACCTTACATGCTTTTCATGCCAAAGCAGTTTACAATCTGCAGGGATTCTAGACCACAAATATACTTTCAGCAGAGTAAAGCAGCTCATTTTCCACTTCTGCAATCCTAAGAAGAGAGCCTCAATTCAAAAAAGCTCAATGATCACTTGGTGCATGTCTATTTTATCATATCCACAGAATAGTTACATGAGGTAGAAGTTAAGAAAATTTGCGAGATAAGGTTTCAGAAACTGGTGTGTCTGATTTAGAATACTATTTCTAACAAAATATTGTGACTTTAATCCTCAATCTTTTTTCTCAATATATGTTTTATTTAAATTAAAAACATGAATGCTTCACATGTCAATCCCAGCTTCCTGTCCTACCCTTCCTCCCTTGTCCCTCCACCAGCTCTCCCATCCCCCCATCCAATCCCCACATCATTCCCCAAGAAGGGTGAGGCCCTCCTTGGGAGGATCTCCAACGTCTGTCATTTCATACATGGAAGGACCTAGGTCCTTCCCCATGTGTCCAGGCTGAGAGAGCATCCCTCCGTTTGGAATGCTCCCAGAGATCATTCATACACCATGGTAAACACTGATCTACTACCCAAGGCCCCAGTAATTTCTGTGGCCTCCTCATTGGTATTATATTCATGGAGTCTGGATCAGTCCCTTGGTCTTTCAGCCATCAATCTGGGATTCAAGAGCTCCTCCTTATCTGGTCAGCTGTCTTTGTGGGTTTCATCATCATGGTCTTGACCCCTTAATCCTCAATCTTTAAATAGAAAGGAATGTAAAACAAATAAAGAACAATACATTGTTTTGCTTATTTTAATTTTACTACATGGGTAGTCTGGAAGGGCTCAGTTAGTTGATATAAATTATTTGGGAATATGTTTGAGAGCTTTCCTGAAGGAGATTGTCATTAACAGATTTCAGGGAGGTTATCCTTGTCAGTGTGTGTATACACCATCCAGTCAACTGTGGTCCTGACTAGAACATGTTAGAGAAAGGATGAATTTCCATACATCACATGAGCTGGCATATCCATCTTCTTCGTCGCATAGATATCAGCTCTTCTGTGCTCCATCTTTAAGTCTCCAAAAGTTACACTACTAGCCTTTTTATTCTCAGGCATGTGGCTTTGGAATGTGTGATAGTTTGAAGGAGAATGACCTCCAGATGATTTTCTGTTGGAATGTTTGGTACCCAGTTGGTGGAACTCTTTGGTAAGGATAGGGAGATATGACCTTATTGGAGGACATGTGTCACTGGAAGTCAGTTTTGAGGTTGCAAAACCCCACGCCATTCCACTTGAGTCTCTCTGTCTACTGCTTGTGGATCAGATGTAAGCTGCAAGCAACTGCTACAGTGATATGCCTGTCTGATGCCATGTTTCTGGTCATGATAGTCATACATTTTGGCCCCTCAGTTACATATTTTCTCTTATATGGTGCCTTGGTCTTGGTTTCTCTTCTCAGCAATAGAACAGTAACTAAGATGAAATAGAAGTTATACTACTGAATAACTTGGTTCTCAAGTCTTCAGGTCTGAACTCAAAATGGAATATGTGGTTCTTCTGCTTGCATCTTGTGGTTGCTAAGCTATGACACTTCTAAGTAGCTGTAGTCTTATGAATCAACTCCTAGTAATATATATCTCCCTATATGAATACCTTTCCAGCAACCTGTCTACTCTATTGTTTCTTTTTCTCCAGAAAACTCTGACTAATGGGATGTATTGACACATATTCAAAGTATTCAAAGCTTTAGAAGTATGAATGGCTTCCTATGATTCCTATGACAGTTCTGGCAGAAATCCTTAATTGTTTCATGTCATTCACTATTTTTGTAGTGTAATGTGACATTTCTATCTTATTATCTCTTAACGAACAGTTCATAAGTCTGTACAGGTTTTTCTTTTGCCACAGAGAATTATTATCACTGAATATGTCAACTTTCTATGGAAAGTGAGAGCAAATCAGTTAGGTGGAGAAATGCCAAGAACCGAGTCAGTTTCATAACTCCGTGCCAATACAACTAACAAAAGAAACAGAATGATACTTAAAACAGCCTACATCAGCAAGGTAGTCATATGAGACACTGAGTAGATGTTTCCCTCTGCTATAATTGATGTAAAAAGGGGTGCTGTCCAGTGGCTACAGAGAGTAGATCAATGTATTATCATTTGTGCTGAGCTAATAAATACAGCCACTGGCAGACTGGCACATCCTAGCAAAGATTTGGCAGCTCAAGGTTAGTGGCTATTCTTGTCCATATCCACTTGATTTCTCCCTTCTTTTTACTGACAGTAACAGTAGTTCCACAGGCCACGGGCAGTGCAACAACAGATAATGATGTGCTTGCCACCATGAGTTAGACAGCGGTGGAGGACAGGGCTATGCACTATTGCAGTCAAAACCCCTTTAACAAGATATGTTTCTGCCAAGACTGAGGCTGAATCAAAAGATGCTTCAGTTAATGATCTGCTGTGCTGTTGATACTTACCTGTGAAATTCAAAAAATCATCAAGAAAGTATGTGTTTTTTATAGTAGACCTTGAGCCTTTGCTACAGAATTTTCACAAGGCGATTTTTAAAAAATCTACCAAATGATATCACAGATCTGGTATTCAAAATCCTGCATTTTGTTAAGCAGGTCAAGTATATTGACATGGACATTGATGACCAGGTAGTCCAATCATGATGTCATTCAGATACTTTGACCTAATGAGGAAAAGGAAAAGACTACTGTGCTGTCTTTTAGCAACAGGTAAAATAGCTAAAATACTGAACTGGGCATGGAGTAAATTATAAAGTATTTATTATTTTATGCATATAGGTAAAAAAGCAGTCAGTGTGCTTCACCTCTGTCCATCTCTCTAGGCCCAAAGAATCAAGTAAGTTTTTCAGAAAAGAAAATGCCTAAATCTTATGACTAATACTGTTTCTCTGTCCTCTTACTTTTAAAATATAAAGATTTAAACAATTTTCATTGATGTAGTAATTAGTCATTGAAAGATACAAAGAAATCCTAAATGTTAGTGAATAAATTCTATATGATTCAGTCTAGAACATTCACTTCACCAAATCATCTTTGTCTTCTTCCTTCATAGCAGAGGTCTTTGGAAATTTGGGTTCTGGTCAATCAGAAGCCTAAATCAAGATATACTGCAAGATTGATTAATCTGGACATGGTTAAACAATATTTAGCTTTGAATTCTTACACAGCTAACAATATCAATATATATAATATATATATATATATTTAACTTGCAGAGGGATGAAATAAAATGACTGACATGCACTGACAAGTTAAAAAATAAAACCTGAGGTAAGAGGCAAATAAACAAACCAAACAAACAGAAAGATAATGTCTTTCTTTCATACAACCATCTTAAGTGTTGGATAATGTTAGACCCACGCAAATATTGACATTTCCCATTACTATTTTAATTGCACACACCAAAATTCCATATTATTTGATGATTTTAGGACTATAGATTAGAGACTCATATTTTTAAGGAGTAGGGTAAAATTAGAAATACAGAATATCTATAGATTCTGTTTGGAAGTCTTACCTCTAACAAACTAATCATCAGGCTAATTTTCTTGTCTATTTTATTTTTTTTATAAGGCAAGCATTTAACAGTCTGTATTAGTACTGTATGTCATAAAGAATTAGCTGAATGTCAGCAATTTGAAAAATATAGTATTACGAATATTGAGATTGAAATGGAAAATCAGTAAGCCAAAGTCAGAATCCACTTTTACCCATACCCAGCCTTTTCCACCAATTTAAGCATCCTTCAAATGTGGAGCTATTAGAGGAAGAAACTGTCAGCTGATATAGCATTATTCACACAAATCTGCAACTATGCTCAGAAAAATAGAATCTAAATCTCTTTCAATTTACACTTTTGGATGCATTAAATACATGTGTTTATATATTCCATAATATCTGTGAGGATGGGATAAACATTGCTGACCACCATTTTTCATAAGTGACAGATGTGAAAAAGCTAAGGCTCTTGCCCAGAGTCACAGAACTAGTGAATCATGATGTAGGATATTTCAATACCAGCTCAAGTCAATACGCATCATGGCTATTTTATTGGGATCTAGTCAAGATGCAAAAAAAAATAGTAAGTATCAATAATTTCATGATCTATTTTTTCTTATATTTTTCCTCAATATATGTTTTTATTTAAATTAGAAACATGAATGCTTCATATGTCAATCCCAGCTCCCTCTCCAGCCCTCCTCCCTTGTAACTCCGCCAGCCCCTCTAGCCCCCCCACCCAATACACATATCATTCCCCAGGGAGGTGAGGCCCTCCTTCAGGAGATATCCAGAGCCTGTCATTTCATCCAGGGCAGGACCTAGGCCCTTCCCCATGTGTCCAGGCTGAGAGAGATTCCCTCTATTTGGAATGGGCTCCCAAAGTTCATTTGCATGCCATGGTAAACACTGATCTACTACTCAAGGCTCCAGAGATTTCTAAGGCCTCCTCACTGACGCTACACTCATGGAGTCTGGATCAATTCCCTGTTGGCATCTCAGCCATCAGTCTGGGGTTCAACAGTTCCCCCTTGTTCTGTCAGCTGTCTTTGTGGGTTTCACCAGAACTGTCTTGACCCTTTTGCTTGTCACTCCTCCATCTCTGTCACTGGGTTCCAGGAGTTCAGTTCAGTGTTTAGCCATGGATATCTGTCTCTGTTTCCATCAGTCACTGGATGAAGGTTCTAGGTAGTCATCAATCTTATTGTCAAGGAGGGGCTATTAATGTAGTCTCTCCACTATTACTTACTTTTCCAGTTGGTGTTATCCTTGTAGATCTCTAGAGATCTCACTAGTGTCAGTGAGATCTCCAGAGCTCTCTCCTCAAACCTATATTGACTCAATCTATTATGCTATCTCTCATCCTGCTCTCCTCTATTCTTACCTCAACTCAACCTTCCTGCTCCCCATGCCTTCTTCTCCTCTCCCCTTATCACCCTCCTTTATATTTTAATCTATAAAAATTAAGACCTTGTGTGAAACCCCCCTATCTTGAACAATGATTTTATAACACTGCTTAAAATATTAAAAGTTTTAAATTCTAATGTAAGTTTGTGGAAGGTCAATTACATTTTCATTAGAATAATTTTTCTTTACCTTTATGTCTTATATCTTCATTACTAAATAAGCATTTTTTTAGTAAAAATTTGACTCAGGTGATAACAATACAAAAGCAGAACATGAAATTGGGAGTGTAGGGCTAGGTTGGAGGTAGATAGTGGTAGATATGCATGACCATTTTACTATGTATAGATGAATGAAACATTCAAAGAATAAGAAAAATTCTTAAAAATTGCCTATATATTTTGGAATTTTAGAACTATACATTTCAAACGATGTTAATTATCTGAGTTGCCAAAGTTAAAGTTAATGAGGCAATATTCTGTGCTTATTAGTTTGGTGAATAATGTACATCAGTCAATTTCTATCTAAGAATCATCTCCCTTTCCTAATTGCACCTCAAATTTATATTAAGGAAATAGTTTGATGTTCTCCCTTTTCAATCATGTTAGAAGAAATGAACAAATGATACTGAGCATACAGCATACCTCCTCCTTCTGCTTTTAACTCTGTATGCCTGGTCTGCTCTTCCTGAAATAATGGCCAGTTCCCCTTTATGCACATTGACTCTTGGCCATCTGTAATAAGGGAGGAAGAGCATGAGAAGGTAATTTATCTCAGCAGGCCATGACTACAGTACCTCATTTTCTCTATTATGCATGCTGCTCTCCCAGCTTTGGAACAGTTTGTCCTTGTTTTCTAGCCCATCCAAAGTCATTGCCTTCAGTCCATTTTTCTTTTTCTGCTTTCTGTACATCCTTCCAATATATCGAGTTCATTCAACTTCCCAGAAGCCATCTCTGTTAATTACAAATATGAATTCTAATGTGTATCTTACAATTTCCTTGTTTCTAAATGTTGTAAGGCAGAGAGGGAGAAAGTTATCCTTATGTGAATTCTCATACTCATTTCATAAGGTTCTTTGATTTGTGATATATACTGTACTTCCCTAGTGCTTCATATCTGCTCTTGTCATCTGAACGTAACTGAAACAATATCAAGCTTAATGGATTTGGACTATCATTTCTGATGTAAATCATTTAATAAAACACTATTCATACAGACACAAACCAAGATGTATAGAGATACATACATGATGCAATGCTGACATAATTTATAAAATTATCCAGATTTGGTAGCAAATGAACAAATCACCAGAAACATTTTCTTTATGAGGTGCATAATTTGATATTAAGCTTCACAAAATAATTACAGAATGAGAGAGTTCTGGAAATTAGAGTAAGAGGGCAGGCAGTATCTCGCAAATAGGTTTTATTTTTGCTATGAATGTAATATTCACTAATAAATTAAACATCAGAAGTAACTGCCCCTATCCTGAGATTTCCTGAGGGGGGAAAACATTTTCGTTTGTTACAAAAAGCTGCCTAACACTCTGCCTCCTGTTATAAAGTTCTCCTAAGCAACAACTTGTTTCTAAATTGAAGGTTGAGAAACTGTTTCAGCTGATGAGCATTAAAACTTCCATGCCCTGACGTGGAGTTTAAAAAAACTCATAAGAATCGGTTAAATATATAAGAGATTCCTATTGTTGAATGAGGTGATGTTATGTAGCTCAGTGTTTAAAAATTTACAAAGCCAAGGTCAACCTGAGAAAGGTTTGGGCAGCGTCATGGAGCTGATTAAGGGCTTCTTCTCACTTCAAAGCTATAGTCTATTCACAAAGCACATAGTTTTGACCAAGAACTTTTGTGGAGTTTTTAAATTCTGATGACTTCTCAGATTGCATTACTTAAATTTTATAAGGTTCATGGTTTTCAAATGTATTTAACTAGTCAGGTTTTTAAAAATCATGTTCCTAAACATTGTGTATATTTAATATTTACAATAATAATTATAACTTATCAGACTTTGCATGAATGTCTTATTTTTATTTATCAACAACTTTATACATATATGTTTTCAATCATTCTTCCTAGCAAATGCCCTTTTAATTTTAATTTTGTGTCTTGTCTTGTTGTTGTGTTATGATGCATTGAGTTTTGTTAGGATTGTTTGCATGGGCATGGGTTGGGGGTTATTCCATGGAACATGGGTAAATTACCATTTGCTATAACAACAAAAGAAAACAAATAATTTCTCCTCCCCCAATAATTATTAACTGCTAATATTTCCTCAGAGAGAAGTGAGGCATAACTCCTCACCCGTTGAGGAATTTTGAAGGGCCCCATCTTGTGCAAGTCACCACAGCCACAATGAGTTCATAAATGCCAGAGCCATATAATGACAACATACCTCCTAATAATCAACTCCTTACATTGTTTCTGTCACCTCTTATATGATATTCCATGAGTCTTGGAGGATTTATATAGATGTCCCTTTTAGGGTTAAGTATTCAGTAGACATTTAATTGTCAGTACATTGAATATTTATTTATTTATTTATTTATTTATGGGATTTTTTTTTTTAGTCAGGGTTTCTCTGTAGATTTGGAACCTGTCCTGAAACCTGCTCTATAGACCAGGTCAACATCAAACTCACAGAGATCCACCTGTCTTTGCTTCCCAAGTACTGGGATTAAAGGTGTGCAGAACCACCACCCGGTGACCACTTACATATGAGTCTGCGTTAACCCTTGCTTTCTAAAAACAGGCAAAGCTGAACAAAACTACACAAAGGTGAAAATAGTATTATTCTACAGGCATAAACATACATATTTTAAAGGTTGTTCACTAAACAAAACTGTTGCAGGTTTGTTTCCCTCTAGGGCCTATGACCTCCACAATAGCTTTCAGTTTTCTACAAGACTTAGAGTAGCAGGTATATATTTCCTATTACGGAACAGAAGCAGTTAATTATAACCATAATACTCACCCTATTATAGCCATTGCTTTGTACTGACTGCTAGGTTAGTATTTGGTTTTCATCATTCACAATTGGGTAATACCATTCATGAATTTTCCCCAGAGTTGACTGCATTACATATTACAAGCTTGCCAGCAAGGGGGGACATTCTATCTTAATTGCAGCCTGATTTCTCTGTTTCTTGTAACTAAATTGTGTGGCATATTAAGCAATAAGACTCTTTATGTAGTTCTGGTGTACATGAAGAGCAATGACAACAACCTGTGCTGTTTTGGGAGCTTCAAAGCCCTCCCTAATAAGTAACTAATAGGGAGTTATCCAGTACCCAGTATTTTGAATTTCACTAAATAACCTACAGCTTCTGTGTGTATCATTATCTACTCACTCAGAATATTCTTTCTGTGTCTCTCCCTCTCCTCCCTTTCTCTGTCTTGCTCTGCCTCTCTCTCTCTCTCTCTCTCTCTCTCTCTCTCTCTCTATCTCTGGCAGTTGGTATAGTTTATGTTAAATAGAGGTATCCAAATAGAGCACTTAATGAGCACCCTTCAGTTTATAGTATTATTTTCTTATTATATTTTAAATAGTTCACAAAACAGTATGTTTCCAAGTGAGTGTTTCATACATCCTTTGTTTTGGTTAACTCTCCTGCCCATCCTCTGCTTTTTTATTTCTTCACTTCCATCCCTCTTTAAGTACTTTTCTAACCTCAGCACTAACCTCTATTACATGTGTGATTGCCGTGATTCTGAGCCAGTTACTGCTTTCCTTGAACCTCAGGCATCTCTTTGGTTTTAAGAATTATGTTCCACTGAACAAGGCCAGATTATAAATAAATATTGCAGTCATGAAGATCCCTTAAGTAGAAAAGCCTGTTGAAAATATAATTCAATAAATATTAATTAAAAATAATATTTTAAAAAGAAAAAGTAATGATTTTGCAGACGTTAATGAAGAATACAAAACTTTCATAGGCAGAAAACCTAAGAAAATAATAAGCTCATATAAAGATGCCAAGAACATAACTCCAATGTTTATGTAAAAAAAGAGTATGGCTTACAAAAGAAAGAATATAAACAAGAAGAATATTCAATAACATAGTTTCAATACTTGGAAGCCATTGTCTTGAATCCTTGAGGACTGATATTTTATTAAAAGTCAAAAGAAGACTGAAAGCATACATAATACTAGAAGTATCTTGGCTCATTAACTTGAAAAATGAAGGATAATTAAGATAAAACAAAATTCACAAATTTAATGAGCATGACTTAATTAATTTAAACAACAGACATATGTGCACTATAACCACTAAAATGAAGACAGAGAATAGTCTCATCATTGCTTCTTCGTCTTTCTCTGCGAAGGCTACTCTATTCTACAAGTATTCACAACACTGCTTAAACTTAGGTCACTACATTTTGTCACATTTTAGAATTTCATATACATGCTGCTATAGAGTAAGCAGTGACTTAATGTCCAGTTTCTGTAAGGTATTTAATATTTTTGAGAGGTAGTTGTATTTGCCTTGTATCAATATTGTTTTAATTTTATCGAGTTCTTATTTTTATTTAAATTAGAAACAAGCTTGCTTCATATGTCAATCCCAGCTCCCTCTCCCTCCCCTCCACCCCTGCCCTCCCAGGCTCCCCATTTCCCCTCCTAATCCCCACTCTGATCCCCAGGGAAGGTGAGGCCCTCCAGGTGAGATCTCCAGAATCTGTCATTTCCTCAACAGCAGGGCATAGGCCCTGCCCCTAGAGTCCAGGCTGAGACAGCATCCCTCAATTTGGGATGGACACCCAAAGTCTATTTGTATGCCAGGGATAAATATTACTCAAGGCTCCATAGATAGCCTAGGCCTCCTCACAGACACCTACATTCAGGGGGCTAGATCAGTCCCATGCTGGCCTCCCAGCCATCAGTCTAGGGTCCAAGAGCTCCCCCTTGTTCAGGTCAGTCGTTTCTGTGGGTTAAGCCAGCCCAGTCTTGACCCCTTTGTTCATCAGTCCTCCCTTTCTATCACTGAATTCCAGGAGTTCAGTTAAGTGTTTAGCTGTGGTTGTCTGCCTCTGCTTCCATCAGTCACTGGATGAAGGTTCTTTTTTTTCCCAGACTCTCTGGCAGTTGGATTGTATGCTAGCACTCCCCTGATCCATGTATAAAATCCATGAGTACATACCATGTTTCTCACTTTGTGATTGGAGTACCTCACTCAGGATGTTTTCTTCTAGTCCTGTCCATTTACCTGCAAATTTCAAGATTTCATTGTTTTTTTTTCCACTGAAAAGTACTCCATTGTGTAAATGTACCACATTTTCTCTATCCACTCACCAAATGAGGAGCATCTAGGTTGATTCAGGTTGTGGCTATTACAAATAATGCTGCTATGAACATAGCAGAACAGATGCCCTTGTTGTATGAATGTGCATCTTTTGTGTATATGCCTAAGAGTGGAATTTCTGGGTCTTGTGACATACTGATTCTCATTTTCCTGAGGAATCTCCAGTTGGCTGTACCAGTTGGCACTCCACCAGCATAAACTGTCATGGGTGTTTTTTATTTAAGCCATTCGGACAGGAGTAAGATGTTATCTCAGAGCTGTTTTGATTTGCATTTCCTGGATGGCTAGGGATGTTGAGCACTTTCTTAAGTGTCTCTCAGTCATTTTAGACTCCTTGTCCACCAATCATCTCATATTTTAGATAATTTATATAAACTGTGCTTTTAAATACGTTATTTAAATAATTTGAATTAAAACACTAACAAGAAAAAACTTTATTGTGTAAAAAAGAATAAGGATAGTTAATTTTATAGGGTGAAGCACCTTTTAGTGGAAAGGGGCTCCTCAAGAGTACTTAGGTTTATTTATCTTATTTTATGTCTGTATTTTGCCTGAATATATATTTGTGTAACACATGTATACCCCATGCCTGTGGAAGAAGACATTGTCCAATCCTGAGGAACTGGCATTACAGGTGGATGTGAGCTGCCACGTGTGTGCTGGGAATCTTACCTAGGTTCTCTGGAAGAGCAGTCAGTGCTCTTAAGAACTGATCCAACATTTCACTCCAATGGAAATCACTTTAAAATCATGATTAGGCAACTTCACTCTGGTTTTCACATATAAAGGATGCTATATGTGTTCAGACAAGTGGATAAGCCATGCATGGAGTAGAGGAGCAGGAATTTATTCTGGAGCAATACAAAATAAAAGGCATAGCTGAATTCTCTGTCTCTTCAGAACTACACCTTCATGATTTAAATCAGTTCTGAGACCCTGTCAAGTTAACATCAATCATGTTTGGCATTCAAATAAAAAATACCAGTCAGATATGATAGTTAAAGAAAAGGCTGAAGGAGATCATTAAAATGATGAAGTATATGAAAATTCTTTATTTTTCCCCTTCTAATAACAAAACTTTTCAAATAACAGTTTTTGTATTTCTTTAAATACTCAGGGCCTTGAAGACCCAGTTCCCAGTGTATCTCAACAAATATATAAGCTGAGAAGCATGCACTGCATGAAGAAAAGGTAATAGTTGCCTGCTTGTAGGGCCATACACCAGTTCCAAACTGAACTATTGATTGTATTCAGCTAATAGATGACTATACACTTCAGCTGAATGAGAATAGAAGCCAATAAATTTGTTCTTCTTTTTCTTGCCCTAATACTTGGTGAGTTTATGTACAGAGTGTGTTTCAATGAGATAGTGAGGGAAAGTTTGGTTGATACCACATGATAGTGTCCTTATTACTACATCGACTAGATAAGAAGTCACAGCCAGACATGGTGGCACACGCTTTTAATCCCAGAAATTGAGAGGTAGAGACAGGTGGATCTCTGTGAGTTGGAGGCAAGCCTGGTCTACAAAGTGAATTCCAGGAAAACTGTGGATTTTATATAGAGAAACTCTGCTTGAGAAAAAAAGAAGTCACTAGATTTTCATATCAAGACTATCAACATATGATGCTGTAAGGATATACAATAGTTTTTAGTTTATTAAGTAGACAGCAGATCAGAATTAGAGAATCACACAAAAAGAAGATTAGAACCAATATTAGGAATAACCTCACACAAGTCAGGAAGGGCTCTACAATTGATCCCCAACCCATTTCAGAAAACAGCCATTCTAAAAGGACTAACTTGTGTGGTAGTACAAAACAAAGCAAAGAAAATAGGAAAAAATATCTAAAGAAATTGTGCCCTTGACTTTAGTCTTTCAATTAATCAGCTAATTGTCCTAGTTTCTGACAAGTGGTATAAAAATCCTACTTTTAAAACTAATTGTCCTAATTTTTTTATTTCTTCTTAATACATATTATATACCTGTGAATTTGTAGCACCAGAAGTACATTAGAACCTATGTCATCTGTATTTAGCAAAGTGATATAGATGAAAGGAAACTGAATTAATTAGTAGAAAACTTGACTCTGTCATCAATAAAAAATGTGTGGGTAGAGGGTTTTGTGAGCCCCCCACTTACTATGAACAAGCTCTCAACTCAAATTGTTTTACCTGTGAAATCAGATGTTAAATATACTAACAATACTAATAGGCAAGACACATATTTTCAATGTAAAACACTGCACCATATTAATTATTCAAAGGGAAAATACAATATAATAAAAATAAAATAGGGTGACTAATAAGAGATTTGGAGCAAGTGCTCACTCCCCACTTTGATGTAGACATTAGGAAGATAAACTTTTTTGGCTAGATCAATCCCAGGGTACTTGGTTACGTTGCTTATCAGGAAACCTACGTGTGGACCTTTATAAATCCTCTACCACCTTAAATCTTGCCTGGTCCTTACTTGTGTTCCCATTTCCATAGTCCAAGATCTTCCCATGATTCACCTGGATGACTTTAAAGATCTCGTCGGGTTTACCTATGGTTACTTGCATGTTTTGTTGCCCTAACTATCTCTCTTCAAACTCAGCATTAGCCTTGTTGAATGCAAACTTAGTATGCTCCACTTTTTGCTCAAAAGCTATTTCTCATGACCTAAAAATAAATTCAAAAACTCTTACCTATGACAACAAATGTCTTCAGTAGTTCAGTTTCATTTCCTATAATGGCCAGTGACATAAAATGACCTAATATTTCAGGTAAAGTCATATGCCTTTTTTTTAAATCATGAGTTGTCCATGCTTTCATTCCTGCTGCTTGTTCCTGGAAATTTAAAGATGCTTTGGTCCCAGTGTTCCTATAGACTCCTAGTCCACAAGTGTGATTGGGGTGGAATAGAGGTGAGAAGCTGGAGACATTGAGTAATGGGGCATTCTGTGGATAGGTTAACTGTGCTCCATTATTTATGAAAGGTCTGACACAAATGTTTACTTACTGAAGTACAGAAAGAAACACCTCACAGACTTTCTACTTTCTCACATTTTTTTTTACTTCTAAAAAGAAGGATTCTGCAAATTATTACACTATTATCAATATCATCTTACAAACAGATAAAAGATGGAACCACAAGGGTCAATCCACACCTAGCGAGCTTTTTCCAGTCAGTCAGGATCTGCTAATCCAGGTCCTTGAAAAAATATTGTTAGAAAATAATAAAATAAAACAAAGAAATGACAACCACACTTCCTTCATTCTATGACCAATGTGATCACTTCAGTCTGATCTCTGCTGTCCATTTTTATCTCACACCAGACTGTGAGCATTGGCATTAGAATTTTCCCTCTGCTGTCAGCTTTCTCCCTGATTCCCTCATTGGGCTTAAGTCCTCAACCATGGCTGAACTTCGGTGTATCTTAGCTAACAGGGCTTTGTCTGGACATGTTACTTATCAGAGTACCTAGAACACATTTTAATGTCTGAAGTTGCTTCCTTCCCTGTTTATTCAGCTATGGTGGAGGCTGCCTGACTCAATGTAAATTGCTTTAAGGTAAGATGATCTTTGGTTTTATTGCCTGCTGCTGTATTCCCAATTCAGAACATTGAACTTTTGAGATACAGAAACGATCAGTGGGTGGATGCTAGTCTCTATAGACGTAGAAAATCTGATAGTTGTATAGAATCTAATAGGCTACAAAATATAAATAAAAGGAATTTAAGGAAATAAAAGTGGTTTATGTAAAAAAAAGTCTTTGAAAATGCTCCCCATATGAGAAATGATCCCCAAATACAGCCCACAACAGAGTCTGTATATGAAAATTGGGTTTCAGAGTTTCCAAAACCCTGCATATCTAGAAATGAACTGATTCACTAATGGAGGGAGGAAGGGTAAATAGGTGGAGATGTGGTTTTTCCCTTGTAACACTGAAATAATTGAGTTTATAGTTTTAGGCTCATTAAAATCATTGTTGATTGTACCACAGCATCAAGACGTCTTAGGAAAAGACCATTAAACGTTTCCCAAACTTTCCATTTACTTGTTCTTAGCTACATCATTGATTTCATTTATTTTCTAAGATGTAGGTTTTTTTCATTATTTTATTCTTTTAGAAGTTGTCACAAATCTTTTTCATGTAGTGAGTTACCAGATAAACTTGTTTTCACCATAAACTATCTTTTCAAATTATGTTTTTACTAGAAGGAAGAATTTTTGACATAAAGTTAAGTAATTGATGGGTAAAAGGATTTGTTTGGCATGTCTTCTACTTCCTATAGTCATTTCATGTGCTTCATTAAAACATACTGATTTAGAACCAACAACATAGATTCTTGATAACATGGACACAAAGCTGAAAGATTAAGCAACAATAAAATATTAACACAGTCACAGTGGTACATTAATTATATACAATTAGATTCAAAATTCCTATTTATTCCTCTTTTAAATACTTTTACTCAGAAACCCTTAGACCTAACTAATCTCTATATTATTTGTATGCTTAAAACAATCATATATCTTCTTTAAAGGTAAATCTGTGTACACATGCAAAAGATGATTATCCTCCTAAAAAAGAGAAGGCATTATTTACTTCAGATCATCCAGGCAACACTGCAAAACACAGATGTGATTCTTTGTTTTGTGACAATCAAGAAAAGGTTTGAAGCACAGCTCCAAGGCCTGAACCATAACATGAACTTGAGAGTAAAACTGAGACACACAAAAAATGAGGTCTTTAAACAGTCTAAGCAAGGAACTCAACAAGATTTATTTATGTTTAGTGAATCATCTAGATGTACTGTCTTAGACGGGATTTCACTTGCTGCAGTGAAACACCATAAGCAAGTTGCTTTGGGAAGGGCTTACTTGGCTTACACTTTTACATTGTAGTCCATCACTAAAGGAACTCAGGGCAGGAACTCAAACACTGAAGAAACATGGAGCCATGTGGATGTAGAGGTCATAGAGAGGTGCTGCTTACTGGCTTGTTCTTCATGATTTGCTTAGAACCTAATACCACCAGCACAGGGATGGAAACACCCACAATATTATAGGCCATCTCCCATCAATTACTTATTAGGAAAATTCCTTATAGCTGGATCTTATGGAAACATTTTCTCAATCTCTGTTCCCTTCTTTCAGTACTTACTTGGGTATCAGATTGTTTATGGAGATATGATTGAATCATTGTGGTTTTGTTTTTATAAATAGTTCTGGGTAACACCAACAATAAAACAATCTAGCAAGGATACTTGACATCACTATTTATGAATGGAACTCATGATGCAATTCATTGTAAATGACAGGGTGATATATTTATCAAAAGTCAAAAATTAAAATAAAAGTTAAAGGAAATTTAACTAACATTCCTCAGGCAAATAAAAGGAGGCAATAAATGAAGAAGGGAAAAACAGTTGCCAAACATTTTGTTTCTTTAACTCTTATAAAATAAAACAGGTTTATCTGGTAACCCATTACATGAAAGAATGTTGTGGCAATCGCTGCAAGAATAAAATAATGAAAAAAAAAACCGTAGAGCTTAGAAAATAAACAATACTAATGATATAGCTAAGAACAGTAGAGTTTTATTAATTTTTCTATTTTTAGGCAAAATATATTAGAAAGAGTAAAAAACTTTGATCAAAACAACTATTGAAGTTCTTCAGTACAATACAAATAGAGTATCAAAATGACACTTTACATAGATTTATGACTTAGGAAATGAACAAAGGATATGACATACTATAGCCTCTGCCCTTCCTGTGATTTCCCTTGGGGCAGTCACTGCAAACCAGGTTTAATTTTTTTCTTATCTTTGATGTGAGCAAGGGAAATAGAACTAAGGTCATTAATAAAGTTAAATACTTTTTTTTGTAAGACACTTAGGAGAATTTGGGAGATGTACACCTCATATCTACACATTTGAATATGAGAGAGTTGTTTATACTGGGAAATGAGACAAGAATTCAGGGAATCTGTAAAGTAACATTAATACATTAGCATGAATAATAACAGAATGATCTCATACTACAGTGTGTGTGTGTGTGTGTGTGTGTGTATGTGTGTGTGTGTGTGTGTGTGAGTGAATTTGGAGTCACATATATACTGCCTTCTGAAAATAGTGCCATCCAATTTTCATGAGTGCTAAAATGTTTATTGTATTATTGCAAGGAAACAAATATCCAGTGCACTTTATTACAGACAATCTTGCAAATCTACCCATGTATCCTACATATAAGTGATATGTGGCACTCATTTTGACTGTTTAAATAGAGTTGGTGTTTCATTATTATTACAGAATACTTAAGGTAATAAGTTTATGTTTAGTAGTTTTATTGTTTTAATCATTTACTGTTTAATTGTTTTGGAGGATATAGTCTATAATTGGTGTGTTCTGTTGCTTTTGGCCTGCAGCTAGTTAGCACAAATTCCATTAATCTCTAGGAGAGATCCACCTACCTCATATTTAAGAAGCACAGAAGAAAAGTATAGACACAAGGTGGCACTTTCTCCAGCTAGGGCCTAACCCTAAAGTCTTTATATTAGACTTCATTTAACCACTATGGATAACAACATTTTGGAACACTTTTAATTTGGAGCCTCTAGCTGCAGTCAGTATTGAAACTATTTCAGTGTGTTAGAAGTAGTGAGTGTCAAATAAAAATGTAGATTTATATGTGTCTATAAATCAATATTTAATGAGAAGCAATTCATAGAGACTGGCACTTTTGGAAGCTACTTCTCTATGATTTCATCAGATATGACTCCCATCAATTTAGATACCAGAAATTTGAAATGATTAATGGCCAGTAGTCTATGTTTACTTTTTATATCTTGATGCTAGGGCTTAGTGCTTAGTGTATACTTATTAATGAGTGAATAAATGAGAATGGAAGAGAATTGCTGAGCAAAGAACAGCCTTTAACATTCTCTAGAGAATCATCATAATAGCTTCATATATTCAGAAGAATTTTCTAACAAATCTGAAAGCTTATTACCATCTAAAACACATTTTCCTAAATTGGGGTTCTGTTTTCTAATTGTGGCTGCTGCTGGTGTTGTTTGTGAGGCCTCAGAACAAATATCCCCAGAGGCTTTCTTTACTTTCTCCCCCTATTTCTTAAGTGGGAGTTGCTTAAGAAATCAATCTCTTTCCTGTGGCATGGTAATATCTGAAATGCTATAGCCTACTAAGTGTTAAGATTGTAATCCGCTTAAGCTCACAAAGGAAACAGTATGTGTACAACGCACTTTAGCTCAAGCCAGCATAGCTAAATATCAGATCCCCAGAGAAACATCATAATGGAGACATCTACAGACAAGGAACTCGTGTTAGTTTTGTAAAAGTCTCCTCCAGTCACCATTCATACCTACTAACATATGCTGTATTGTTGCCAGCACAGAGAAATAGATTTCGTTAGGCTTTTGCTATTTGCAATCCCAACTTTATTATATTGTATTTTGGTGAAGCATTTGCTCTTTGCTAAGTTCTTGATACATTCCTGTACCAAATCTTTTTGCTAATAATTATATAACAGTTTAAATTTCAAGGACTTAATTTAAAATCTCTGTGAGCAAACTTCAGATTGAAGGAAACAATTAGTCTGCCAAAGAAATAGAAATGACTTTTAGACAGCCTGAACTAGTTACACATGCTATGGGTATTTATCAAAAGGGAGGAAGCAAGACATATTGAGGATACTAATGAGTACAAATGAATAAATTAGTGCACTGCCTTAGATTTCCTCAGAAATCCTGAACCCATTCTAATAGAAAAATATAAATATCCATAGAGTTCGCAAACTCTTCAGTAGGGCACATGAAGAGTATTTTCTATTGTAACCAAATATATTTGATTTTACTTAAAGGAGAGCTTTCTTTCCAGTATTTTAGCCATTTCTCTTTTCCTTTAATTGGCGAGACTACAAGCATACTTCAACATATGTCTTTTTCCCCTTCCCCACTTTTTTCTTGCCATGATAGTACACTGGTACACTGTACAAAAATCTAAATCTTGTCCTTGTGTTTATTGGTTTCTTTACAACAACATAGCAGAGTAAGTACTTTTTATGTATTCTACATCCTTTGCAGCTTTTCTATGAACAGTGTGAAGGGACAAGTTAATTGATAGTAAATGAATAATGTAATGGAAAACTTTCTCTTTGTCTCTAACATATGTGATAATACTGACTTTGACCCCTCAGTGTCCTTGCTGCCTCAACTCATGCCTGTGGTGTCAGAGTTAATGAAACTACTTGTGAACAAGGGATACGTCCAACAGCACAAATAACACAGTAAAGTTACAAACCAGATTCTCTATCATCAAGCTGGTAAAATGATGACCTTCCCTAGGCCCTTACTTAACACTTACAAGGAGTTCTAGGAGTGTACCAAGGCAGCGTTCACCATGTGTGATCCCTTTGGTTTTAAAGCATTGGCCAAAAGCAAGCAGGAGACAACCTACCCAACTGGAAGACCTTGAGCTTTTGTGCATGCGGTTTGTGAGCAAGCAGATCATTTGAAATGTTGACCATGAAAAATTGCATTTCAACTTTGCTACACCTTAAGTATAGGCAACTGCCTGGTTGTCTCAACCTAGAGATTGTTTTGTTGTCATTAAAAGACTGTGAGCATTCCTAATGTCAGCTATCTTCAAAAGGCAACATGGACCTTGATTTGTCAGTGTTCCCATAGTTTTTTGTAGTGAAAAATATAATAATTTTTTTGGATTAAAAATATTATTTTACATGCCAATCCCATTTACATACCAATCTCTCCATGCTGCCTCCCATGCCCCTTGCCTATCCCCCCATTCCACCCCCTATCCCCGCCCCATGGAGAGTGAGGGCTCCCATGAGGGATCATCAAAGTCTGACACATCATTTGGGGCTTTTCCTAGACCCTCCCTCACATATCTAGGCTAAGAGAGTATCCATCTATAATGAATGGACTCTCAAAGCCCATTATTGCACCAGGGATAAATACTGGTTCCACTGCCAGAGGCCCCATAGACTTCCCAGGTCTCCCAACTGACACCCACATTCAGGGGGCCAGATTCAGTTCTATGCTGGTTCCCCAGCTGTCAGACTGGGGTCCATGAATTTCCACTTGCTTAGGTTAGCTGTTTCTGTGGGTTTCCCAGCATTGTCTTGACTCCTTTGCTCATCATTTCTCCCACTTTCTAACTGGATTGCAGGAGTTCGGCTCTGTGCTTGGCTGTAAATCTCTGTTTCTGCTTCCATCAGCTATTGAATGAAGGCTCTATGTTTGCATTTAAGATAGATATCAATCTCATTACAGGGGAATGACATTTAAGGTAGCCTCTGCGCTATCCCTTAGATTCCTAGTTGGGGTCATACTTGTGGATTCCTGGATACTTGCCTAGTGCCAGATTTTTCTTTAAGCATATAATGTCTCCCTCTAACTAAAGTATCTCTTTTCTTGCTCCCATTCTCTATAACTCCCCTTGACATGATCGTCATAATTCCTCATGTTCTCCTCCCTCTAATTTTTACATCTCCGATTTTATTGTTTTACACATGACAAGCAAAGTTTGATAGCAAATAATTCAAGGGTGACCAAGGTAAGTGATATTTTCCTACAGAATGATACAGAGTTAGATTTAATTCTTTCTTGTGAGATAGTATCTAATTGTGTATGAAGCTCAGGCTGGCTTCTATAGTCTTCCTTGTCTGTTTCCAAATGGTGGAGTTATATGTGTGTGCCACCAAATAACCCTGAGATAAGTTTAGAAGTCACAAAGTAAAGAGTCAGGAGAAACTAAAATAACCCATTAGAAGTGAGCTTTTACTCTGAATTTCTTAATAGTAACTCATAAAGACAGCATTTCACACTAAAGGAAAATTAATTTTTAATTCACAGATATAGCATAAATATTCAATACAACATTATGTATGACATAACTGCAAGGGCTAATGTTGTGCTTTAAGTGATTAAGAGATCTAGAAAACAAAATACCTCTCACCTGTGATCTCCACTTACCCAAAGAAAGATAAACCTGCAAATTCCAATTGCTTAAAGGCACATGCAAATAAGTGCATGGTTTCATTCAGTTCTCTAGGAAACATTTCAGGATACACACAGTTCATGGCAAAGGAATACAGCCAATTACTACTTTACAAATTTAAAAAATTCTTAATAATATAAAATTGTAGAATTGTGTCACTGAAGGAAGAATTATGATAATGGCCTTTAAAAAGAAGTCCAAATCACCTCATTCATATTTAAATATCTGAATTTAATTTAGACATATTTTAGAATAAGTATTCTTCCATAGTGTTTTGAATTAAATTGATGGTTATTAAATCCTCACAGCTATGTGAAGTTCAGTGGTAGACTATTTGCATAACACGTTTGAGGCTGCGATTTTAATGCTTTGTAACAGAAAAAATAAAATTAGTATTATTTATAAAAGCTTTGCCCTTTCAAAATAAAACATACATTTGTTTTACAGCATAACATATGTAATATCTAAGAAGCAATAATTACAGGAATAATTATGTTACCACAGAGACAGTAACCTAGAAAAGAAGGAAGGCATCATTATGCTATTTACTTCCCAAATAATGTTCAATTTCAAGACACAATGCCTCAGGTATTGATTTGTACTTTTTAAATATTAAATGCATGTTTTTTCTAAAACAACACAAAAATAAAAATCTGGACTTCTAAGGATGACCACCTTAAAAGAAATGTCTCTGAAAAATATTATCATGGACACGTTCAAACTCTTAATTTTTGAGATTATGTGCTCTCTAATTCTGCAGAAGAAAGAATTCTTAACATTTTTAATAATGTATTAAAAACATAAAACGTTCATATAAATGGAATAACATATTTCAAACATGTAGATCATTTTGTGCCATGTGGAAGCACTTGTGATCTTTGTCTAGTGAAAACCCCCAAATTGTTTTGCTTTTCTTGGCATTTTGAAAGGTGCAGCCCATTATTGTCAATGGTCAACCTCCTGGACAATAGCACCAGCATCTGATTTCTCTCTTAACTGGATTTTCAGCAACAGTTAGGTGGCTACAAATGGCAGGATTCTATTGTTTTATTAAGACTGATCAAGAATTTTTGCTGCTGTCCCATTCTTCATGTCACCAGGACTCAACTATTACCTGGTTCAGGTGCAAGCAAATATTTTATTCCTTTGCGAGACAGAAAAGGAAACCAAACCCAAGTGTTCATTTTGATCTTCTCTTTCTCAAAACTGTCGTGAAAAAGATCTCATGTCATGTTCTAAGATGAAAATTTATGTGGAAAATCCAGGTAATGTGGTAATGAATGCTATTGAATTATCAGTGAACTTTCCTGGATTGAAATTATGTTTTTGGAGATTCTGCTTCTTGAGAATTTCAGTTGGAAGAACATTGAGCATATAAACTATTACATTAAACCTGACTTTGTTGCCTTTAATCATGTGAGTAAAAGGTTACCAAAGTGCCTGGAGAGTTTATTATAATCAAATTTGTAGCTGACAAAATGGGTATTTTCTGATTTTCCCCAAGGAGCTAGTTAGCAGCTTTGATACCGAAGCTGAGAGCAGAAAGATAAATGATCAGGGACTGTCTGAGACTCAGAATCATATGTTAACACCAAAGGTTTAAAGAAGGATTTTTCTATCACCTGGCAACAAGCCAAGGAAATAGTAAGAAATTGCCCCACTTGCTTATTCTACAATAAAACTTCGTTACCAGCAGGTTGTAATCCCAAAGGTATTCTCAGGAAAGCACTTTGGCAGATGGATGTTTTTCACTTCCCAGAATTTGGCAGTTTGAAATATGTACACCATACCATAGACACATTCTCAGGCTTCCAATAGGCTACTGCCCTCAGCTCTGAAAAGGCTGTTTCTGCTATTAAACTCCTCTTAGAGGTGATGGCTGTTATGAGTATACCTGCACAAATAAAAACTGACAATGCTCCAGCTTATGTCTCTAGCAAATTGGAGCAGGTTTCAAATATTATAAAACATGTAACTTGTATACCTTACAATCCCACAGGACAAGCAGTGGTTGACAGATCTTACTGAACCTTAAAAGAAATGCTTCATAAACAGCCAGGGGGAATAAAGACCCCCAAACACAGGTTATATAATGCTTTACTAAAGTTGAATTTTCTTAATGCTAATGAAAAAACACAAACTGATGCAGAAAGACACTTGACTACAGAGAAAACTTCTGAGCTGAACCAACTGATGTATTTTAAAGATGTTATGACCTCAGTCTGGAAACCAATATATGTGTTACACTGGGGAAGAGGTTTTGCTTTTGTTTCCACAGGAGAAGAAAAACTTTGGATTCCATCAAAATCAATCAAGAAAATGGGGCCTTATTTAATCAACTACACCTGGTTTTACTTGATACATCTGAACTGCCCCACATCTTCGACTTCACCTGACAAACACCATCCTGAAACCGGTCTAGGACTGCATCACTTGACACAACTCCAGTACAAGGAACTGATACAGTACATCTTCTACAATCTGACCAGAACTTGAGATAAGAGCTTCAATCAAAATTACAATTCCAATCAAGAACTTCAATCAAGCATCTCCTGCCAAACAGAGACTATTTAGCCTACTTAAGACTCTTGCTACGATAACATTTTCTTCGCACAGGTCCCCATGAGATTGTCATCGTCCCATTTCAGCAGGAAGTAAATTTGAGAATTCGACGGCCCCTCTCCCTACTATTGATATTAGAGGATAGTTTTCAATTATTTTAGGGTTGGGATTGGAAGGAGGTGTTCAGACTTGGGAATCCCTTTCAGGTAAGTTTAGAATTTATATGGGATAGATATGTTTAGCTTAGGATATAAGTAGATTATAACTTACTTATCACCCTCTATGTATATATGTTGTATATGTTTGAGTGTGTATCAAATTCAAATCTTCTGTTTAGACTAAAAGGGGAATTGTAGGGGTGAGTCCCACAAAGCTATCTGCCCATAAGGGCGGGGATAGGGAAATTTAGCACAGGTGAAGATAAAAGGAAGTGAAAGAGGAAATGAAACTCTCTTCTCTTCTCCTCCTTTTGGAAGCCTGCCATGCTTCTGACTCCCTAGCTTATGTTTAAGTTCTTTCTCTGGTAAATACATATATTATATTCCATATTGCATTGACCTCCCATGTCACTATTGTAACTAACAGGCGAGGGAGCCAAACACAGATTGGTTTATGAGACACAACAGTCATTATTAAGGACATAAGTCAGCATGAAGATGTCTCTATTCACCATCTTCTAAAATTACTTCATGATCTCTTGATCTTCAGTAACTATTAAGCATTGGGTAGAAAACAAAAAGCTAAGGGAAATTTCAATTCAGGTTTTGCTATAATTGAAAATATGAATTAGAGAGAGAGCTCAGTAGGGAAAATGCCTGCTGCAACAGCACGAGGACCTGAGTTCAGGTCCTGAGAACTCATATAAAAGCCAGGCAAGACAGTGAATGTCTATAACCCTGACCCTGGTAGTTCAAGAGGAGGGAAAGAGGAAAAGGGATTTCTGGAGCTCAGTGGTCAACCAGTGTACTCAATGAATGAGCTTTGGAATCAGTGAGAGAATCCATCTTAAAAAGAAAGGAAGGGAGTGATCAAAGAAAATTTTCTAACATTAACTTTGACATCTATACACAGTTGCACATACATACACATGTACCTGCACAACACATACATGAATACTAATAACACACACACACACACACACACACACACACACATCTGATATACATTTCTAACAAGGAAACAAGGACGGAAAGGTATTTTAATTTTAGTTTTTATGGCATATAATTACCTGCTACTCAAATGCACACATCTCACAATGGTTTAATAGGTTTTAGTAGCCAAGTGTTTCTGGAGGATATCTATATCTATATATATATAGAGAGAGAGACAGAGACAAACAGTGAGAGATTGTATTTGTAAAATTAAAACAATACAACCATACCTATTATAGTCAACACATGCTCACATCTTCAGAGATACATTTCACTTAAGTTGATTTCTTGTTCATGTAAAATCTACTTCAAGGCTAGAGAAGGGACATAATCTGTTAAGTGATTTAGAACCTCATACTTTTGCAGAAGGTGCCAACTTAAATACATCTCACTAAAGTTCATCATGGATACTGACTTCCTATGAGACTCTAGAGAAAGATTCTGTAAATTAGAGGGGAACTTTTAAAAAACTGAGTCTAGTAGTAACATATGCCATTTTGATGAACAATCGATTATCTATAAAAGTCTTTCAGCATAGATAATCTGAAAAGAGGCGAGTCTTAGAAAGAAAGATATGAAAATAGACATTTGTTTTTCCTGTTGTTGTTGATGTTGATATTTTTGGTACAGGATCCCACTATGAAATCATAGCTGGCATGAAATTCACTATGCAGATCAGGTTGGCTCACACTCACAGACCTTCCTGCCTGTGTCTTCCCAGTGCTGGCATTAAAGGCCTGTACCAGTATGCCCAGAAGGAACACAGTTATTTTTTTAAACTGGCCAGTCTGTTTGGTGATCTAATTTTACCAATGTTATTAGGACTTTACATTTACCATGCTTTTTAAACTTATGATCCTCCTATATTATTTTGGTTCCATTCACAGGGCCAAAATCCTGCCAAGATTATGGATGTAATCAGATTTGTGGATTTCTGATCATTTTAATGTAAAGAAAGAAAGTCACTATGAACTATAGGTAGCAATGACCAATGGTGAAATAGGTGTTTGATGCAGGCACTGATTTCTGGAGAAGAAAACTTGCACAAATGTTAAAATATGATATGATATTGATGACTATGACTGGGGATCTTTGCCTTTGTGTAGTGTGTATCTTTCCTCACCATTTTTGTCCTTGTTCAATGCGCCCTCCATCAACATCTTTGCACATATTCAGTGTGTCCTTCCTTGACATCTTTATCTTTGATGCTGTTACTCCCTCAGCCATACAAGTTTCTCCTAAGGTTTACTTTTATCTTCTACAATAATATCTCATATCACCTGCCAATAAATGGAGGAACTTCCCTGGAGATCCCTTAAATTATAACACTAAGCCTATATCCAATTATTATAGACTACAAAGCTTGCAAAAAGTTCACCATTCTGCCTTAAATTCAGCAAGAATATCAATTGAAATATATGAACTAAAATTCAGAGGTGTTCTACTGAAGCCACACTCACCAGGCATTTGTGCTTTGGTCACCATTCCTCACACTCTCTCTAGCTCCTACGAGGTTCTCCATGACATAATACATAGTAAATCCTTTCATGCACAGTAACTTCTACATTAATCTCTGTGCTAAGGATCCTGACTCAATGCATAAAATAAGCCCTCTAAATGTGTTTTAAGTCCCTGCTATCCCTAGACAAGTTTAACACATGCAGTGAAGCTGCCAAGGCTGCATTTATAGTCTAGACAATATGTCTACATCACCTATTTATAAAGAAGACTTTTTTTATTTGCTTCTATACTGAGAGTCCATGGATCCCTTTATACCCATAAGTACCATGTAAGAAAAAGATAGGGATGACTATCAATGAAAAGAATAAAGCCAGAGAACAAAATACCAAGAAGAAAGTCAAGCCCAGAAAGTCAAATAATAGAAAATATGGTGACAAAAGTTCATCATCAAGGACTGATGTAAATTAACTTACATCAGTGTGTGCATAGGTAATTGCAACTACCTGTGAGTAATGTTTCTGAAGCACACCATTGATATGTGAAGAGATATTGACCTACCCAAGGGTAGCCTACTAAAAATGGAAAAATTTTAAAGGTACATGACATTGTTAAGAAATATGAAGAAAAAATTTAAAACCTATCATCTAGTATATAACCATAAATATATTAATCGTTGCCAAATTTATTAAATATTCTGTAACAAAAGTCAGCTGTCATGAATATATAACTGGTAAACTAATATTCATAATTGCATGTAAGTGAAAGTGGAAAAAGTAACACAATCTTGAAGAATGACTCTTACTTTATTGAATGAGAAATGGATATCTATCATGTATCTATGGCAAATAAGAAAATATGGCAAAGAGGAGCAATACAGAAAAGCCCAGTGAAGAGTCACATCTAAAGCCTTGTAAATATTAATATATATATCAAAGAACAATGTACCAATGAAGTTAATATATATCTTATGAAGACATAATAGAAATATTTTCTTCAAACAAGAGAAATCATACTAGTCAAGAGGAAAAATAGAAAATGAAATATATTATTTAAATATATTAGAAATTACATATTTCCCTTAAATTAGCAAAATAAATATTCAAAAATGCTGCATATAATATACCAGTTATATTTTACTTACATCATATCTGAATGCTATCTAAAAGAAATACACCAAAAATATTTAGAGAGATGGTTAATATGAGGAAATATAAAATTGAAGTAGAAAATTAACATGTAATCAAAATGAATGGATTTATGGTGACATAAGTAATGTAAAAATTGTTCCGACATTTAGTTTTAAAATTTTTATTATTGTTGTACCCAAATTTTAAAATGTACTTAATTAGTAGCAGAACAGGATTAGTTAATCCAGAATATGTAACAACATTAGACTTATGTGAAACTAACAAAATAGAAATGTATATAACAAAAGTTTGCAGTAATATAAGAATAAAGAATATTATGTAAGTATTTGTATTATGTATTTGTATACCTTATATAGAAATGACTACAATTTATGTCTTACAATGTAATAGTTATATAAGTTTATAAGAAAAATTAATGTCTCCTGTAAAATAAACACATATATGAATAGGTTATATTAATAATTAAATATTCTCTCAACTTTTTGAAGTTAATGTCTAAACAAGAAAATAATTTTAAAAATCCATATTTTAATTATTAAATATGATTACAAAGGTGAATGAATGATAGCAGGAGGTGGTAATGCTTGACTAAATCAAAATAGATGGGAATAAGATGAAGATAACTTGGTAAGAAATGTATCTAAGTGCACATTATTAAAAAACATAAGACTTTTAAATTAATCAAGCATTCACCCCAATAACTAAGAGATTAAAACAAAGATAGTGGCAAACAAAGTAGAATGAAATTAAGAATGAACTTCAACAGAGAAAATAGTGAAATAAAAGTAAACATAAGATGAATAACAAATTGAAAACTTGTCCCTCTTATGACCTAAATAGAATATACATAATGAAACTATGAGAGAAGACATGAAACATTTCCAGAAATGAACTATTACTCAATATTCCTCATCTTTACAAATGTATTACAACCAGGCATTGGTGGCACATGCCTTAAATCGCAGTACTCAGGAGGCAGAGACAGGTGGATATCTGTGAGTTTGAGACCAGCCTGGTCTATAGTGGGATTTCCAGGACAGGCTCCAAAGCAATACATAGAAACCCTGTCTCAAAAACCAAAAACTGAAAAAAAATAGATGTGTTTTATAGTACTGTTTGGAATGAAGGTTTTTATCAAGAAATATCAAAATGTATCTTAGTAACAATGATAAATTTTTATTCCTGTAAAGGGCAAACTCTTATTGTATAGGCCAGACAGCACATGAAGTAGGTGGATCTTTATGAATCCCCCAATCACAAAGCCGTTGTCAGTCCCGGCTCTAGTCTCAGATCAGACATCATCTATGTGGTACCAGCCAAACGTTGTTCCTTTCAGTTAAATATAACTCAGCTGAGTGTCTTTTCATGTCCAGTCCTTTGAGTAAACATTGAATGATGTCTTCTAAACTGAGTAACATTTTAATATGGAAAATTAGTGACAGTTTTTAAAAATTATTCTTCTCTTATAAATATATCCAGACCAAATCCTCACCTCTTTCTCCTCCTCCAAACCTCCCACCTCCCTTCTTCCCCAGATACACTACTATTTCATTTCCCTTCAGAAAAGAGCAGTCCTCTGAGGGACATAATTTTAATATGGCATAATATGATGCAATAAGACTAGGCATAAGCCCTCGATGGGGGCTATTATTTTTGTTTCTCACACTGTTTGAAGACCCCTATTTAGGATGATATTTCTAAAATAAAATTTAAAGTTTGATGAAGTATACACAGCATATTCTGCCTTTAATTCAAATATATTGGAAACAATAGAATTGTTTGAAATAGAATTGTATGAAATAATTTCACAACTTGTACAGTGTATAACAATTTGTGATTATGACAACTTTCAGTTGACCAAGTTGTTATGAGTCATTGCAAAGACCTCAAAGTAAAGTGCATAATAGAAACAAATATTAACAACTGGGACTTCTCCAACAAAATGCAGTTTGCAATGTAGAACAGGAACACGGCTATCCTCTGTCATATGTGTTCACTTTGTGGTATTAAATAGTTTTCAGTGTTATAATACTAGTCAGATACATAGTTCAGAAAATTGCTTATCTTACAAATGCTTCAATTTTAAAAGTCCAGGAACCCTTATGGGTTTAATTATTTTAGTGCATTGAAATCACTAGATTCCCCCCTTTTATTGAGATTAGAAGGAAATACTTCAATGGAAACATGTGTGTGTGTGTGTGTGTGTGTGTGTGTGTGTGTGTGTGTGTGTGTGAGTGTGTGTGTATGTGTCTGTGTGTCTGAACTATATATATATATATATATATATATATATATATATATAGTGGACTGTCTGATTTCCTACCTGTCCTTCAGCAAATACAATAAATTCATCTCACCTTGTTTTACAGACTGCTCTACTTACATCTGGTGTTGCCTTATCATAGGCCAGGCATATTCACAGCCTTGCTGTGTTCTTCTGCAGCTTAACACTGCCTGCCCTGATTTTGGAGGCAAGTGAGGTGAGGTCTACATTATACAAATGAAAGTGAATTTGCCCATACAATATAGATCATGTGCTCATTTCGTTATATCTGAATATAAAACTTTATATTAATGTAATGGGGCATGGTGGCACACACTTCAATATTGTCACTTGGGAAGAAGGCAGAGTTGTGAATTCAATGACAGCTTGTTCTACATAGTGAGTTTAATGGGTAGCTAATGTTAAATGGGGGAAACCTTGTATTGAAGAACAAAACAAAACAGAAACCAAGCCCACTGAATAACAATTTAAAAAATCCTTTATACTAAACTCAGTTAATAGTCACTTTTCAATATTTGTAAAAACATTTTCATCCAAACAGTGAATGTTCTTTAATATTCAAAGTCATTTGTCCTCTTAAGCTAGTTGTGACTCAGAAGGTACTCTCTCGTGGTTCTTTGTAACCAAGAATGACATTTAAACTCATTTCACTTAAAACACAGGTGGAGACTGGATGCTTCTTTAGATGGAAACTTGATGACATTATACAACATTGAAAATTCCCAAATTTCTAATTAGCTCACATTTTTTTACCTGAGTAATCTTTCGCAGAATCTCCTGAGGGAAATCTTACTCTTTCTAATTGGCAGAAACTTCTATTTACAGTTTAATAGACATCAGTTGTCTTGGCTGTGATAATGTGCAATGACAAAGGCAACTTATAGAAACATATGTTGGGGTTTACAGTCTGTAATAGTAATGGCAGGAAGCAGGCATTGTATTGGTGCAGTAGCCGAGAGGTTACACCTGTCTACAATCCTGAAGGACAGAGAGAGAGAGAGAGAGAGAGAGAGAGAGAGAGAGAGAGAGAGAGAGAGAGAGAGAGAGAGAGAGAGAGAGAGACCAACAGCTCATCACTAGGAATGGAATAGGCTTTTGAAAATTCAAAGCCTATCCCCAATGACATGCCTTCTCCTGCAAATCCATACTTTCTCTACATTCCCAAAGAGTTCTATTCACTGGGGACTAAGCATTCAAATATTGGAGACTATGATGCACATTAAGACTTGCTTATCTCTTATTATCTACCACCCAGTCTCTTTTCTAAATATGGTGGAATATGAGTAAGTAACTAGCAAATTTTGCTCTTTATGTATTAACTTGTTTCATATCTTTCTTGTAGAATTGTATTTGCATTATCTAACAGTTCCAGTAGAATACTGTTACTGGTGTCATTTTTAAATAGTGTCTTCAATTAATGTGCAAGACTTGTCCTATGTTATATAACTTCTTATTACTTTATTTAGCATAAGTTATTTTCAAGGTAATGTTTCTCTTTGTTGGGGAAATTTTTTAAGAATAAATAATACCCATCGATTTAATTTAAAACTAAACTAAAAAAATGAAATCCCCAAAAGTCACATAGGTTTATAATTTATACATATATATGACTTTTCTGTATCATAACCTTCATCTCTTCATATGCTCTCAAAACATCTGAGCAATATGAGATTTTATGAATTCCTAAACTGTTAACTACAACAAATCTTGCAAAGTCAGAGAATCTTTCTGATCATTTTGCATAAATTTGCAATATATGTTCGATGGAATGCTCTTGGAGATTTGTACAATAGGACTTATGAAGTGGCAAAGGCGACTGACAGAAATTTCATATGGGTTTTTAATTGAACATATAAATAATGATGAAGTCCTCAATGTGACTTGTTAATTTTTATTGTTTTCATTATATTTGAAACCATGTCTCATTCTGTAGTCCAGGATGACTCTGCAGTCAACACTACCTTCAACCTCATAGAAATCCTCCTGAACCACCTTCAACCATACAAAACAGCTTGCTTTGGATTTTCTTTGTAGATAACTTGTTGGCATGACTGATTAGGAATCTCCACCTGGTCTCCCCTTCTCTTTGTGCTTCTTCCCCTTCTCTTTGAGCTTCCTCCTTTAAGCAATTCTGCCATAGCTGCAAGCTGTGCAATTATCCATTTCTCACTCCATTTCAATCTTTTTCTTCTTATTAAGCCAGTAGGGAAATGTTAAACCCCTTAGGCACCTGCATCTATTAACAGGAAGAGGAGATTAACTGTCACTGTTGCAAAGATTCATGATTAGTGAGCTGCTGGCAGAGTTCTTTTTTATTTTCTCCTTTTTAGCAACAGAAAGTCTTGGGAACACCATACAGTGACTGCTGCAGGGCCCTGATTGGGTGCAGTTTGGTCATTAGTGCTGGATCTTGAACTGTCATTTTTAGAATTCCAGAGAAAACATTTAGGTTTAATCTAGGACATATTATAAAGGAGAATACAGTGTTGTGTGGCCTTTAGAGGGAATTTGTGTATCAATAAGAAACAACAACATGAGATGAGTATGTAAGACCCCTTCTACATCTAACCCAAATTGTTATGTGCTCTAGAATTCCAGTAAAAATGAGTATTTTATTTAGTAAGTTATGATTTTTTTCATGGATAATAGAGAAATGGTGAACAAATACCTGAACAGGATTACCAGAAAATATTCATGAAATATTAAGTATGTGTATGCCCCAAGCATTTCACAATATTTTTATTTTTATTAATTTTAATTATAGGGACAGAATCTAAGTTCATTAAAATATTTTTAATCACAAAATGTTTCTCAGGGCCTATCATTCATTTTTGCCTAGTTCTCTCCACAGAAAAAATGAAGACGAATTATCAATATTCCTACGTTTTAAAACCACAGAGAGGGATTAGGCAGCATAGTGCACTGATTCTCCGTGAAGTGTCTGACATGACAACTTGAAGTTTGCTTGAAGAAATGTGACAAATACAACATTGAGAGTCACACTCTAGCTGTAATGAACCAGAAACTCTTGGAAAGGGAAAAATTCTGTGTATGCCTTCCATTGACCTTGATGCACAGCAAAATTTACCTCACAATTTGTGCTGCTAATAAGAATATTATGTCTGAAGAAAGCCGCTGTTTGAGTTTTAATCTACTTCTCAGGTATCTAAGTGTTAAGAGAAGCTTATTCTTTGTGAGGAGCCTTCCCGCCAGCCTGGTTCTAGAGCTGCATCAGTCCCAAATAAACACACAGGAGGCTATATTAATTATGAAGCTGTTGGCCTTGCTTGTTTCTTACTGGCTAGCTCTGACTTAAGTAATTACCCCATAATTGTTAATCTAAATATGTCTCTTACCGGAGAATAGTTCCGGGCTTCCTACCCCATGGCGGTTACATCTCGAATCCTGTGTTTCTCCTTCCCAGAGTCCTTCTGGACTCCTAGTCCCTCCTATCTTGGTTCCCTATTGGCTCAACCGTGCCTTATTGGCATAAGACTTCCCCAACATCACCTCTTTTCTGTTTAAACAAAAAGAAAGGTCTTAACTTTAACATAGTCAAATTGTATATAACAGAACAGTTATCAAGTAAGAACATAGTTACAATATTTTAGCAAGATTTAAAGAAAATATCATCCATCCCATCCTTGTGAGTCCAAAGTTCTAGCTTATCCTTTATCATAACTATGGAAAACTATAATTATAAATATCTATCTTCAACTCCATCAAAGACCACAGAAGGATAATATATAAACACTAGGATTGACAGAGACATCTTGCCACCTGAACAGTCACCCAAAGTTCCTCTGTAATGTTGGGGCATTCATCTTCAGCCCATAGGCCACAGTGTGTCTGGAACACTTCTCAGCAAAGCAGGAAATTTTGAACTGTCCATCTGCATCAGCAGTCTGTCAGTCATTTTTCTGTGTCCTGCAGAAAGTCTCGTAGACTCTTTCATGAAGCAGGAACCCTGAAGGACTATTTGAGTTCAGCAGTCACTTTCCTGTGTGTCCTGCATATCCAGATTATACAGCAACAGTCAAGCAGTCCAGGCAAAAGCAGTTTCTTCCCAAATGGCTAACCTTGCCATGTTGAAAGCAAACTCCATAACAAGTTTCTTCGATGCCCATCTTCCTCTCAGACATAATTGGTGCTGCCAGGAGCAGACATTTCCCATTGTCAAGAAAAACCCTAAACCATTTTAAATGCCATTTTCTGAAGGTCTTCGAAAGGTTTGAAGACTATCTATCTGTCTCAAATACATCTCTATATATCAAGAAAACCTAACTTACCTAACTATAAATTCTGATTATTATAAGTAACTATCTATAGTCTGTATTCAATTATGTATTACGTTTTAAAAGATCAGTATAAGCACAATACTTAATCAAAAGGAGAAATATACACATCATAAAATTGACCTTGAATTTGTATCAATAAATGAAAAACAATACCCATACCATAATTCCCCTTTTTACCATTAAAAAAGATGGGCTGTGATCATTAGCCAATTATAAACAACCCATTTAAATGAAAACAAAGATTTATAAATGAGGACGTCGCTCATTCCAAACTGCTTCATGCTGGAAGGGGGCGCTGTTCATACCATGGGGATCATGACAAAACTCAGAAACCTGTATAAGTCCTTATTTTTAGGGTCTGTAAGAATCCATCATCTTAGCTGTTTCAGTTGTTGGAACACCTGGTCCACTGCTTCTGGTGGTCTTTGTTCGTCAAACCACAGAAGCCTGGAAGGAATCCTCAGCTTTTCATTTTCTGTAGAAACATAAGTAAAATCTCCTTTCCCAAGTAACATATCCTTATACTTAAATTTTGAATTCAAGGCATTTTTAAAAGATATAAGTTGAATTAATTCAGCAGCATTTGTAATCAAGTGTACTTTAGTAGCTATTCCTTCCTTAGCAATGAAAAAACTAAAAAACACAATAGCATACAGTATCCAGACTCTCTGTGTATTTACGTGGCTTATTTATTTATCTATTATTACTTTATTTATTTTACTTTTATTTATTTTTCTTTGAGACAGGGTTTCTCTTTGGAAATCCGCCTGCCTCTGCCTCTGGAGTAAATCCTACCTGTGTGCGCCACAATGCCGTCTTTTGTATTTATATACCACTTTGCCGTTTCATTTTCTCTCTCAATCTCATGTATATTTTTAAACACATTCTAAACCTTTAGAGGTTTTGTTTATCCAAGTCTGACTTTACTGTAAATCTTTATGTTTTTCTGGCCACGTGTCTTATCTGTAAAATCATGGCTGTTTTAAACTGCCAGTTTTTTTTCAAGATGGCGGGCGTAAGCGTGACTACAGCTTACTGTCTCAGTCTGACATCCAGCAAAAGCTGCCGGCTCAGACATGTGGTCACTGCCACTTCCAGCTGTACGTATAACTTTTCAATTGTTAGCAGAGTCTCTTAAAAGAACCTTGCTGTTTTTTTTTTTTTTTTTTTATGCCAAGTCAAGAAGACTCCGGTAAGTGAGCCACGTGAATCTCGGCTTGTTGCTAGCAAAACAGAGCCCACCTGAGAAAATGCTGCTATGAAAAATCTGTGCTTCTCTCTGTTCTTCAGTTTCTAAAATTCCTTTAAAGCTTTTGTTATTTTGCGTGGAAATTCAATCCTGCTTCTGACAACCATTTTGTAAAGAGAAGCTTGTTCCTTGTGAGGAGCCTTCCCGCCAGCCTGGTTCTAGAGCCACATCAGTCCCAAATAAACACACAGGAGGCTATATTAATTATGAAGCTGTTGGCCTTGCTTGTTTCTTACTGGCTAGCTCTGACTTAAGTAATTACCCCATAATTGTTAATCTAAGTATGTCTCTTACCGGAGAAGAGTTCCGGGCTTCCTACCCCATAGTGGTTACATCTCAAATCCTGTGTTTCTCCTTCCCAGAGTCCTCCTGGACTCCTAGTCCCTCCTATCTTGGTTCCCTAATGGCTCAACAGTGCTTTATTGGCATAAGATTTCCCCAACATCTAAGTTTCTCCAATCTTCAGTTTCTCCATCTAAGGCTTAGGGAAATTTGTAGATGTGACAGAAAGAGAGTAAGGGCCAGAGGATCAGGGAATTTGATGTGAGACTCTGTCTCCAAGTAATGTCAGAATCATCACCTATAAACTAGTACCAATGCTAGTGCATAAATTTGAGCTGAACAAGGGCATCAATAGACATGTCAAAGAAGATGGGGAAAAAAGACCAAGAAGCCTCAACCCTACACAAAGAACTATAGGCAACTAAAGAATAATGAGAGTGGGAGAAACTATTTTCCTTGGGAAGGAATATAACAACTGTTTGTCCCCAAACAAGTGGTCAGTTCTGAAAACATACACACAAGTAACAATACCCAGACTCACCAGGTTATATCCAGGAATATATAGATGATATAGATGTGAATATACATACGATATAGATATGTGTATATAATATATATATATGTATACATTACATATTTTCTGGTTAAATCTGTTTTGCTGAGGCTATGTCCTTATAGCTAACCATATATATAGATAGAAAATATATATATATAATAGTTGTATGCATATACTAACAATTAATGAAAAGTAACACAAAATTAAAAGAGAATAAGGAAAGTTATGTGAGTTGGTTTGGAGGGAGAAGGTGAAGGAAGAAATGATGTAACTATATTTTAATCTCAAACAAAAGAAAAATATTGAAGATACGTTAACAGTTAATGCTAAGGATTCCCTTTCATCTTGAAGTTTCCAATCCTCCATATGTAAATGCTATAGAGTAACAGCTTTCCATATTAGATCACTTCGCATTAAAATAATGACTGAAACTCATTGTGGTAATTTTGGATCCATATCCTACCTGAGTAGAGTTATGCAGATTGTTTTTCCTCACCTTTTAAAATGACTCACAATTTTTTGTTGGAATTTGTATACTATGCAGGGTAATTGGAACTGAGGTTGATAGGCATCTGGGGTGGGATTTTACATTAATCTGCATGGAGCACAGGTTATGCCTAACGTTTGCTGCTGACATTAAATTTCTTCCTGTAGTACCTTTGATCGTACTTCTCTTCTAGTCCTGGACTTTCCTGAAGAGTTCTATCTGGACAGAGTGCATGTTCACAGATGTCACTGAAATAGTCTTGTACTGTTTTAACTATGGTGCCTCTCAGTGCACTGGTGAATCATGAGAGAGAAGGAGCATATTTTCTGACTAAATCTGTTTCACTGAGACCTTATCCTTACATCTGACCTCCTTTCTTTGTTTTCTTTTTCACCCAATGTATTGAGCAGGCATGCAAACTATAGTATATTTAAAGAAATGACATCCCCAAGTAAGGCTTTTATTGTGGAGATGCCTTGCCCCATTTCAAAATACCCTTCCTTCTGACAAAACTGCTAAGAGATCCATCCTGACTATTCATTATGTGAATCTAATGAAATCTGTACAAGTAAAACCCTCATAGATACAGTTCCCCCACCAAGAACTGTCTCCCAGGAGATTGTTGCTTCCAGTCTATTATTACTACTTCTACTACTATTGGTAACAATCCGAGAAAACTACTATTTAGGGGTTCTTAGCAACTTGTGGCTTGAAAAATAGTATATTGGGGGCTGGAGAGATTACTTAGTGGTTAAGTGTACTTACAAATCTTTCAGAATACTTAAGTTTACATTCACACACCCATACTGGGAGGCTCAAAATCACTTGGAATTCCAGCTCTGTGGATTCCTATGCCTCTAGCCTTCTTGGGCATTTGTAACATGCATGCCTACATTCATAAATGAACACACAGAAATACAATTAAAAATAAAAGAATTTACAAAATATTTAGTATAGTAATACAATATTTGGGCACTGTAGGACCAACAAATCAGGAGGCAATAGTCACTCAAACAATAGTCACAGTTCCTATAACGAACAGGATGATTATGCCAAGCATCAAGCAGGAAGAGAAAGGGAGACACTTTTTCCATTGATTTGGAAAAATTGAAACTATAGGGCAGTAGTTCTCAACCTTTTTAATGCTGTGATGTTTTACTATAGTTCATGTTGTAGCGACTCACAACCATTAAATTATTTCATTGTTACTCTATAGCTTTATTTTTGCTAAATCATAATGTAAATATTTGATATGCAGGATATCTGATGCACTACCCCCCTCTCACAGCGATCTCTGCTGTTGGGGCAAATGTACTATTAAATTCATGCCAGTAAAACCCAAGTCCAACAATTTATCAGACACACCAGTCATAGCAAAGGATGTAACCCCTTATTTGGACACAATAAACTGATGGACACTTATCATTACAATGATAAGGCTCCAAAAAGACAGGAACGTCTGGCTCAGAATGGCTCACTGCCTTTGACACAGCCTACTCATCTGTCTCCTCATACACCTGCACCATTCCAACCTGATTTGCTTTTTCCTGCTCCTGATCTAGTTCAACAAATTACTTACCAAGTGAGTTCGCATATTCCCTCTCAAATTTGACCAGCAGCTAGATCCATATTCAGTTCTAGCATAATTCTCTCCCAGGAATGATATGGCTCATTGCTTTATCTATATGGACTCTTTTTCAGCCCACCTCTGAAACCTCTTGAATTCTTCTGCATCTGCTTTAATTGTATTCATTCTATTAACATATATGTCTCTATCTATCCATCTCTATCTATCCATCATCTTTCTTTCTACCTAGTATCTATCTCTATATAAAGAGAAGGGGGTCCTGTGTGTTTTTTCCTATTAATTAGTAATTAACTAATTACTAATTAGTAATTACTCAGCCAAACTACCAAGGGAAAAGGACTTTATGATAAGTTGCTATCATTATATCTGCTAACATTTGTGAATTGTTAGATACTCAATTCTGGGATCTCGCAAGACACAAACATGTTTGGTAATGTTTCTGGTATAATGCACTCATGTCAACAAGGAAGCTTCAGGACTGTTGGTGAAGTCCTGTGTATATGTCAATAAAGCACTGTCTGGCCAATACGAATCTAGATAGGTGGTACTAGGAATCCAGGAGGATTCTGGGAAGGAGAAACACAGGAGAGTCGACATGTAACGCCATGGGTTAGGAAGCCCGGAAACGTCTCCGGTAAGAGACATACATAGATTAACAATTATGGGGTAATTACTTAAATCAGAGCTAGCCAGTAAGAAACAAGCAAGGCCAACAGCTTCATAATGAATATAGCCTCCTGTGTGTTTATTTGGGACTGATGCGGCTCAAGAACCAGGCTGGCGGGAAGGCCTCTCTCAAAGAAAAAGCTTCTCTTAACACAGGACTAAAGGAATGTGGATGGAAAAAAACTGAGAACAAACTTTAAATGTGGGTTCTCTGGGAAGCAAGGGAGTGGGAGAATGAAAGAGCAAGCAATTTCATGGTCAACTAATGTGAGTCATCTCAGTAGGCCCTAATGCCAATGCACCATCTCTGAATGTGTGGGTAGAGGTAATTACGGCATATGGATAATGGCCAAGAATGTGACTTCAGAAGAGGAGGTGTTTGGGCCACAGCTCTGGATCAATATGTTTGCATTTAAATAATATGCTGGGGTGAAGTGTTGACTATAATGAGGACATGGCTAACCATGTGAAAGTAAATGGCCTCAGGGTCATCCAAGGTCCCAACTTTCAGAGTATCTCAGAACAGATAATAAAGAGTTTGTTTGTTTTAATACATGATCTAGAGACTTTACAAAGGCAAATCTCAGCGTTTATGATATTTAAATATCACTCTGTTCTGCATGGCAATGGTTAAACTTGTGATTATGATCCTGATGAGTTCAATAAATATCTACTTTTCATATTGTTAAACCTTTTTTCTGTTGCAAAGGATTAATGTCTTCTAAGGTGTTTCATCTCAGATCTAAAACTAGATGTCTCTGATTCAAATTTAATTATTCTAGTGATGTTATATCTATGACAAATCTAAAATATTGATAATAGCTTCCAAAGCCTAAGGATTATGCTGGGAAAGTTTTTTTTTTGTCATGGAAAATTTTACAGCCTAAGTGTGATAGTAGGCAATTCATTCATACAATACTAAGTACACTATTTGTATTAAGATTTAAGATAACATGATTAAAGTGCTTTGTGATGAATATATTTACTTTTATTAGAAATTAAGAAGAAACTATTTTCTTTAGTGAAGTAATAATTCAAATATTACTGAAGGCACTAAGAAATGAATCAGGCATTATTTCTAAGTTGTGTTTTTCAGAGAGACTAAATTAGGAATGTGAAGACTTTGGTCTAAAATAATTAATTATTACATAGAAAATAGCAACAATTATATCTGAATTTCCTATTATGTAAACTTAGAAAATACTATGCATATAATTTACAGTATAATTAAGAATATGTTTAAATTCCTGTAGCAAAGTATTCCAGACATGTAGTTAGGCATATAGTATAACTGTGTTAATTAATTGCTAATTTATATTCAGTTAAAGTTTCTTTTTGTGAAAAGAGGGATTCAGCCTCATTTGATAGTGTAAGAATGGTACAAAAGTTCAGCAACCACAACCATGCATTGCAATTTATTTACAACATAGATGTTATATTAATTTGTTAGGAGTAAGAGGTCAGTGCTTACAACAACTGCAAAGAGATACAATATTAACAATATGCTCATATGATATAAATGTTACTAATATCGTTTCTTATCATTTATCAAACTTCAATAAAATTTAACTTTTAATAGAGAATTCATGTTTGCAATTTCTATTTGCAACTTGGCTAAATTTTTTCAGGCTCTGAATAGCAATTAATTTTCTAATGTAGGTAAAAGTGAATTATGTTAATGGTATTAACTGAAGAAATATATAGCACATTACATGTTATAAAAGAGAGAAAGCACAACATTTTAAAATATCCTATTATAATTAAGTTTATGCACTTAACTGTTTTAAAACAACAGTTATGTCTTTAAAGATTGAATTTTAATTATTGAAAAAAATGCTTTCTTTCATCTTTGAAATTTGACTGCAAATTAAATAGAGTATAATCATATCAATTTTATTTAATTCCCATAATGAGAGGAGCAAAATGTAAATGAATAACTACATGGAATGCTGCCATAGTTTGATTATGTAAATTAAATTTTGATGTAGAGTTATTAAGTAATTTTCTCAGATGTTAATGTTTAACAGAGTAAGGCTAATTTTCTTTTCCTTGTTTTGACTAATCAATGCTACTTTTATAGAAAATTTTGAAACTCTTATTTAAGCCTTAATGAAGCCAGTTAGTCTCTTGAAGAGAGTAATAAGATGTCAGTTGTTGAATAGTAAATAGAATATTCGAATAAGGCAAGCTATTTCTTTTGCATGTGCTCTTTCTCATTCCAATTAAGGAGTAGAAATGCACCTTTTATTACTGTAAAAATACAGAATGAAATATGATAAAAGATTTTTGTGACAGTGAAAGAAGTATAAGAGTGAGAATCCTATGCATTTTGAATTTATACACCTTGCATTGCAATAAAAAGAGAAAAGTAAGCAATTTTGTTTATAGTTACTCCTTTCTATAACTGGTTGCAGCAAATCCCAATATTTTCAGTGTGAAAAACGCATTAAAAATCATTTTTGTGAGCCCTTCCAGGCCCCAAACTCTGGCGATCCCAGCTAGGCCACTACTGGCATCCAGAAGGTCCACCCACACAGGAAAGACATCAGCCCTTCCAGGCCCCAAACTCGGGCGATCCCAGTCAGCTTCAGGAAGGAAAGTAACCAATGGAGACAGAAAGACCCCACCAACACCCACTGGAAGAAGAAATGGGAAAAAGACAGAATAAGAGCTCACTCAGCAGTCAAAAGACCAACATGACTCCACTAGAATCTAGGGAACCAACACCAGCAAGACCTGAAAAGCACTACATAGATGAAGCAGAGGAGACAGACCTTAAACATCATTTTATGAAGATGATAGAGACCCTCAAAGAAGAAACGAGGAAATCCCTTAAAGAAATAGAGGAAAAAACAAACCAAAAATAGATGAAATGTGGAAAATTTCTAGAAATAAACAGATCTCTCAAAGAATCTAAAGAGTACCAAGAAAAATAGCCAAACAAATGAAGGAAACAACTCAAACAGTTGAAGGATTGAAAGCTGAAATAGAAACAATAAAGAAAACACAGAACGAGGGGATGCTGGAAATGGAAAAGCTGGGCAAACAGTCAGGAACTACAGATGCAAGTATCACCAATAGAATACAAGAGATAGAAGAGAGAATCTCAGGTGTTGAAGACTCATTAGAGGATATACAGTCTTCAACCAAAGAAAACCTCAAAACCAATAAATCCCTAACACAAAATATCCAGGAAATATGCAACACCGTGAAGAAGCCAAACCTGAGAATAATAGGTATAGAAGAAGACTACTATATCCAGCAAAGCTTTCAATTACCATAGATGGAGAAAACAAAATATTCCATGACAAAGCCAGATTTAAACAATACGTGTATATGAATCCAGCTCTACAGAAAGTGCTAGAAGGAAAACTTAGATCCAAGGAAGATAACTGCACTCACAAAGACACAGGCAATATATAATCCCATGTTACATAACACCAAAAGAAAAAGGGAGGAGAAACTACACAAAATAACTTCACTACTAATAAAGTAAGCACAAACAAGAATCATCAATCAATGGTCATTGATATCCCTCAATGTCAACGGCCTCAACTTGCCTATAAAAAGACACAGACTAGCAGAATGGATAAGAAGACAGAACCCATCCTTCTGCTGCATACAAGAAACACATCTCAACATCAAAGACAGACGGTATCTCAGGGTAAAGGGTTTGGAAAAGATTTTCCAATCAAATGCACCCAAGAAACAAGCGGGTGTAGCAATCAGAATATCTAACAAACTAGACTTCAAATTAAAATCAAAAGAGATGAAGAAGGACATTTCATATTCATCAAAGGAAAAGTCCATCAAGATGAAGTCTCAATTTTAAACATCTACGCCCCACATACAAAGGCACCTACATTTGTGAAAGAAACATTACTAAAGCTCAAGTTGCACATAAAATCGCACACACTAATAGTGGGAGACTTCAACACTCTGCTCTCACCGCTAGACAGGACCTCCAGACAGAAAATTAACAAAGAAACAAAGGAAGTAATAGAAGTTATGACCGAACTGGGTTTAACAGACATCTATAGAACATTCCACCCAAACACAAAGGGATATACCTTTGTCTCGGTGCCACATGGAACCTTCTCTAAAATTGACCACATAATAGGAATCATAGCAAATCTCCACAGATACAAAAAAATTGGAATAACCCCCTGTATCCTCTCAGACCACCATGCATTAATACTAGAATTCAACAATAACACAATTCGCAGAAACCCCACAAACTCATGGAAATTGGACAATGCTCAATTGTACCATCCCTGGGTAAAGAAAGAAATTAAAGACTTCCTGGAATTCAATGAGAATGAAGACACAACATACGCAAACCTATGGGACACTTTAAAAGCAGTGCTAAGAGGAAAATTCATAGGACTAAGTGCCCACATGAAGAAACTGGAGAACAGTCATACTAGAGAGTTAATAGCACAGCTGAACGTTCTAGAACAAAAAGAAGCAAACTCACCCAGGAGGAGCAGACGCCAGGAAATAATCAAATTGAGGACTGAAGTCAATCAAGTAGAAACCAGGAGAACATTGAGAAGAATCAATGAAACAAAGAGTTGGTTCTTTGAGAAAATCAACAAAATAGACAAACTTCTGTCCAAACTAACCAAACGACAGAGAGAGAGCATGCTAATTAACAAAATCAGAAATGAAAAGGGGACATAAAAACTGACTCTGAGGAAATCCAGAGAATCATCAGGGCATACTTCGAAAACCTGTACTCCACGAAATTTGAATATTTAAAGGAAATGGACAATTTCCTGGATAGAAATCACTTGCCAAAACTAAATCAAGAGCAGATAAACAATCTAAACAGACTTATAACCCCTAATGAAATAGAAGCAGTCATCAAAAGTCTCCCAACCAAAAAAAGCCCAGGCCCAGATGGCTTCAGTGCAGAATTCTACCAGAAATTCAAAGAAGAGTTAACTCCAATATTCCTCAAAGTATTCCACATAATAGAAGCAGGAGGCTCACTGCCAAACTCTTTTTACGAGGCTACTATTACCTTGATACCCAAGCCAAACAAAGACACAACTAAGAAAGAAACCTATAGACCAATTTCCCTCATGAACATTGATCCAAAAATACTCAATAAAATACTAGCAAACTGGATTCAAGAACACATCAGAAAAATCATCCACCCTGCTCAAGTAGGCTTCATCCCAGGAATGCAGGGATGGTTCAACATTAGAAAATCTATCAATGTAATCCACCATATAAACAAACCACACGATCATCTCACTAGATGCTGAAAAACCCTTTGACAAAATCCAGCACCCCTTCATGATAAAGATCCTAGAGAAATCAGGGATAACAGGAACATACCTGAATATAATAAAAGCAATATACAGTAAGCCAACAGCTAACATCAAACCAAATGGAGAGAACCTCAAAGCAATTCCTCTAAAATCAGGAACAAGACAAGGCTGTCCACTCTCTCCGTATCTCTTCAATATTGTACTTGAAGTCCTAGCTACAGCAATAAGACAACAAAAGGAGATAAAGGGGATACAAATAGGAAAAGAAGATGTCAAGCTTTCACTATTTACAGATGATATGATACTTTACATAAGTGACCCAAAAAACTCTGCAAGGGAACTCCTAGAGCTGATGAACACCTTCAGCAAAATGGCAGTATACAAGGTAAAATCAAAAAAATCAGTGGCCCTATTATATACAGACGATGAAGTGACTGAGAAAGAAATCAGAGAAACCTCATCCTTTACAATAACCATAAACAGCATCAAATATCTGGGGATAATGTTAACCAAGGAAGTGAAAGACCTGTATATCAAGAACTTTGAGTCTTTAAAGAAAGAAATCAAAGAGGATACCAGAAAATGGAAAGATGTCCCATGCTCTTGGATTGGTAGGATCAACATAATAAAAATGTCAATCTTGCCGAAAGCAATCTACAGATTCAATGCAATCCCTATCAAAATTCTGGTACAAGTCTTCACAGAGCTGGAAAGAACATTAATCAACTTTATATGGAAAAACAAAAGGCCCAGGAAAGCCAAAACAACCCTATACAATAAAGGAACTTCAGGAGGCATCACCATATCTGATTTCAAGCTCTATTATAGAGCTATAGTCCTGAAAACAGCTTGGTATTGGCACAAAAATAGGCAGGTAGACCAATGGAACCTAATTGAAAACCCTGATTTTAACCCACACACCTATGCACACATGATTTTTGACAAAGTAGCTAAAACTATACAACGGAAAAAAGAAAGCATCTGCGACAAATGGTGCTGGCATAACTGGGTACTGGTATGCAGAAGATTGCAGATAGATCCATGTTTATCGCCTTGTACATAACTTAAGTCCAAATGGATCAAAGATCTCAACATAAATCCAGCCACACTGAAACTTTTAGAAGAGAAAGTGGGAGATACTCTTCAACGAGTTGGTACAGGAGACCACTTCCTGAACATAACACCAGTGGCTCAGACACTGAGTTCAACAATTAACAAATGGGACCTCATGAAGCTAAAAAGCTTCTGTAAGGCAAAGGACACAGTCAGCAAGACAGAAAGGCAGTCCACAGAATGGGAAAAGATATTCACTGTCTCCACATCTGACAGAGGGCTAATCTCCAAAATTTACAAAGAACTCAAGAAACAAGTCTCCAAAACACCAAAGGACCCAATCAAAAGGTGGGGTACAGAACTAAACAGAGAATTCTCAATAGAGGAGGCTAAAATGGCTAAGAGACACTTAAGAAAGTGCTCAACATCCTTAGCCATCAGGGAAATGCAAATCGAAACAACTCTGAGATACCATCTTACTCCTGTCAGAATGGCTAAAATCAAAAACACCGAAGACAATTTATGCTGGAGAGGATGTGGAGAGAGGGGAACACTCCTCCACTGCTGGTGGGAGTGACAACTTGTACAGCCACTTTGGAAAGCAGTATGGAGATTCCTCAGGAAAATGGGAATCAATCTACCACAAGACCCAGCAATTCCACTCTTAGGCATATATCCAAAGGAGGCAAATTCATACAACAAGAGCATCTGCTCTACTATGTTCATAGCAGCATTATTTTTAATAGCCAGAACCTGGAAGCAACCTATATGACCCTCAACTGAACAGTGGATAGAGAAAATGTGGTACATTTACACAATGGAGTATTACTCAGCAGAAAAAAACAATGGAATCTTGAAATTCGCAGGTAAATGGATAGCACTGGAGGAAACCATCCTGAGTGAGGTAACCCAGTCACAAAAAGACAAACATGGTATGTACTCACTCATATATGGATTTTAAACATGGATCAGGAGAGTACCAGTCTGCACTTCCACTGACAAAGAGTCTGGGAAACAGGAAAGAACCTAAAAGATATACATGGTCCTCAAGAGAAGAGAAATGAGGCAAGACCCTCTGAACAGATGGGAAACATGGCGAGGGGTCGGGGGGAGGGGGACCTGGGAAATAGAGAGGGGGAGAAGTGGAAGAGAGAATAGGACAGTTGGACTAGGACGTGGAGGAACAGGAAGGTCGACTGGGGCGGGGGTAGGTTAGGGGGAAGAGGGAATCATAGGTTAGAAGACAGATCAGGCACCATTGTGACCTCTAGTGATCTAAATGGATGACACCAATTGGCAAGCTAAGCAATAGTGTAGAGACCACCTCGAATGCCTATTCCTGATAGTGAAATTGATGTCTATGACCATCCTCGAGCCTTCATCCAGTGACTGATGGAAGCAGAGGCAAACACCCACAGTTAAATACTGAACAGAACCCAAGGAACCCAGCAACAGAGAGAGAGGAGCGAAGAGCAAATTGGCAAAGAATGGGCTGGTAAAACCAGCAGAGACAGCTGATGTGAACAGGGGAGAGCTCTTGGACCCCAGACCGACAGCTGGGAGTCCAGCATGGTACCGATCCAGACCCCCCTGAATGTGAGAGTCAATGTGGAGGCCTGGGCTACCTATGGGGTCCTGAGCAGTGGATCAGTGTTTATCCCTCTAATACTAACAGACATCGTGTGTCCATAACACAAAGAGGGTTGCTCTCTCTGCCTGGACTCTTAGAGAAGTGCCTGGACCCTACCCTGAATGAAATGATAGACTCTAGATATCCCCTATGTGGAAGGAATTGGCAATAGGGTGGGAGGATGGGGGCGATGGTGTGGGGGGGTGCGGGAGAAGGGGAGGGAACTGGGATTGACATGTAAAACAAGCTATTTAAAATAAAAAAACAGCAGAGAGAAGCAAAAAATCATTTTTACATAGTAGTTACTTGTTCTATTGTAAAAATACATGAACTGAAAACACAAAATATAGATATACTTAGGCTAGTTTTCAAAAGGAAAAATATTGGAGCTGTGAAGGTAGGCTTTTCTGTCCCACCAGTCAGTTCCCAAATAACCATAAAGAGACTTATTAATTACAAATCTTTGACTGAAAGCTTAGGATTGTTACTAACTAGTTCTTACAACTTAAATTAACACATTTTTCTTATCTACATTGTACTACATGGCTCATTACCTTTCTTTAACATTGTGTGTTCATATTCCTTCTTCCTAAGTCTCCTGGTATCTCTGTCCTCCTTCATCCCAGAGATCTCTCCATGTATGCAAATCTTACCTAACCTCTTCCTGTCTAGCTATTAGCCATTTAGATCTTTATTAATCCAATGAAAACAATGCATCTTCTCGGTATACAAAAAGACTATTCTACAACATTTCCTGTTTTGTCTAATTAAAAAGAAATGTTTACCTTAACACAGTAAAATTATATACAAAAAATAAATATCAAGAATTACACTTATATATCAAGTCCATTTGTATTTGGAAAATTCAGATAAAATACTCTATTATCTATATTATCATTGTGAGTTTAAAAATTTACACCTAATTTACTTTTTGCCATAATTAAGGAAATCTGTAATTCTATTTAGTCTTTAGCTCCATCAAAGACCTATAAGGATGTAATATTACCTAAGGATTGGGACATCTACTTGGATAGTCACCCAAAGCTTTTATGTAACATTAGGGCATCTATCTTTGGTCTATAGGTCTACTATATCTGATAGACATTTCTGGGAAGCAAAGAATTTTGAAGGACTTCCATACCATGCCTTGGCAAAGTTCTGCAGCTGCTTTCTTTTGTGGTTTATTTATGCAGTTTGAGCAGCATACTGTCAGCAATTGAGACAAGCGTAGTTTCCTGCCCAAATTGTTATCTTTTGTCACAAAGAAAGCCAACTCCATATGGAGGTTATTCAAGTCCTACTATCTTCTTTTTAAGTAAATCGGTGCTGTCAGGAACTGACATATCTCATTGTAATGAAAGGCCCCAGGTTATTAAACATTGTAAATAACATCTTTTGTATGTCTTTGGAGTGTCTGAAGACACTCTATCCATCTAAATATATCTATTTAACCTTGAAAACTTATCTAATATGACAACCAGTTTGCTTATTATATGTGACTAACTACTAACATGTGTTTCTTAATTATTCATTCCATTTTTAAATGAGCAGTGTAAGCACAATATCCCAAACAAGAGTAAAAACATACATATAACACACATAACTGTAAATATGTATAAATAAACCAAATCCATACTTATATAAAATATTTTGAGATTAACATTACATTACACTTTGGATTAAAGTATTTTCAATAATCTATTTTCTCATCATTTCTATAATGTATCCCCTTTTTTCCTTTAGAAATATATCCTTGATTCTAACTCATTTTTTATGCTTTTTGTGACAATTACCAATAGCAACTTGGAAGCCCTCAAATGACGACAAATATTCCAAACACAATGAATAAGAACAACAACAGCAAAATCCACCCCATCTCTTGGGAATGTGGGCATTCTTTTCTCTAGACTTGTGATTTTCTTGATTTCTGTAGTATCTATTCTTCTGTCCCTTTTCATCTCTAATTTTTATCTTGTATATCCTGTCTCTACCTTTTAGATAATGTTGATAAGAGTTTGTAAATCTTAGTGATTTTCTCAAAAACAAGTCTGTTTCATTCATTCTTTACATTTTTGTTTCTATTTCATTTATTTCAGTGCCAAGTTTTATAATTTTTTACTATCTACATCTTTTGGATATGATTTCTTCTTTTCTCTAGAACTTTCAGGATTTCTATTAACTTGCCAGTATGGTCTATCTCCAGTTCTTTATATATAAATGAGCACTTACTGCTATTAATTTGTCTCTCTGAGCAGCCTTCATTGTGTCCCATATGTTTGGAAATGCTGTATATTAATTTTTAGTCAATTCTAAAATGTTCTTAATTTCTTAATTTCTGTCTTGACCCATATTTTATTCAGTGGAGAGTTGTTTACTTTACATGAATTTGTAAATTTGTGTTGTTTCCGGTGTTAATATCTCTAATCCATGGTGGTTTGATAAGATGCAGGTGGTTCTTTCAATTTTAATGTATGCTTGAGATATGCCTTATGCTCAAGTTTCTAGTCAAATTTTGTAGAAAATTCCATGGGATGCAGAGAAGAATGTATATTGTTTTTTATTTTGGTGAAATGTTCTGCAAATATTTACTAGGTCCATTTGGTTTAAACTTCAGTTACATCCAGCATTTCTCTGTTTACTTTTATTGTCTGGATGATATATCTTTGATGAGTCCATAGTGTTCTTCTTTATCTCTTTGGATGAGTTTTGGTTTGAAGTCTATTTTATCAGATACTAAAATGCCTAAACCAGTTAGAGTCTTACATCCTTTTTCTTGGAATTTCTTTTGCCTTCCCTTTGGCCCTAGGTTATGTCTCTCCTTGATGTTAAAGTTTGTCTATTGGTCAGGTGGTGGTGGAACATGCCTTCATTCCCAGCACTTAGGAGGCAAAGGCAGGCAGATCTCTATATGAAGTCCAGCCTGGACTACTAGAGCTAAATCCAGGACATGCTCCAAAGCTACACAGGGCAACCCTGTTTAAAAAAAATCATGTTTAATGGAGGCATCAAAACATTGGATCCTATTTGCTTATACATTCTATTTCTCTCTCTCTCTCTCTCTCTCTCTCTCTCTCTCTCTCTGTGTGTGTGTGTGTGTGTGTGTGTGTATGTGTGTGTGTGTGTGTGTGTTTGTGTGTGTGTTTTAAGTGGGGAATTGAGACTGAGAAATTAATGACCAATAATTGCTGCTTCTTTTCTTTTTGCTGTTGTTGATGGTGGTGGTATGTATGTGTCTATTTTCTTTTTATTTTGTGACTCTGGGTTTCTTTATTCCCTATGTTTTCTTGTATGTGATTAATCTCCTTAAGTTGAAGTTCAGCTTTTAGCACCTTCTGTAGGGCTGGATATGTAGAACAATACTGTTTTTTTTTATTTTTATTTTAGAAACAATCTCATTTTATGAAACAATCCCACCATTCCCTTGCCCTCTCATCTTCCCATATCACCACCCCCCTCCCACTCCATCCCTCACCCAGTAAGAAAGGATAGTGTTACCATCCATAGAGGATCATTGAAGTCTGTCACATCATTTGGGGAAATGCCTTGGCCCTCTTTCAAGTATCTGGGCTGCAATCGTATCCCTCTATAGGGAATGGGCTCCCAAGGACCATTTGTGCACTGCAGATAAACACTGACTCTACTGTTAGAGGTCCCATAGACTTAACAGGCCTCCTATCTGGCTCCCACATTCAGAGAGAGGGCTTGATTCAGTCGAATGCTGGTTACCAAGTTCTATGACTGGGTCCCTGTGCTCTCACTAGGTTAGGTCAACTGTTTCCATGGGTTTATCCAGCACAGTCTTGGCTCCTTTGCTCATCCCTCTTCCCTCTCTACAACTGGATTCTGAGAGTATAACTCAGTCCTTAGCTGTGGGTGCCTGCTTCTGCTTCAATTAGCTACTGGATGAAGGCTCTAGGATGGCAATTAAGGTAGTCATCAATCTCATTGTAGGGGAAGGGCATCAAAGGCAGCCTCTCCACTACTGAATAGATTCCCAGCTGGGGTCATCCTTGTGGATCTCTGAACATTTCCCTAATACCAGATTTCTCTTTAAACCTATATTTACTCCCTCTGATAAGGTATCTGTTTTGTTGCTCTCCTCTTTTCTTCTCCTGTTTCAGTCGTATGGTTCCCTCTTGTTCTCCTATTCTTCTCCCTCCTCCTCTTCTTCCCTTGTCTTTTTCCTACCACCCTCCTGTCTCCACCCCTTTCCCCCATCTCCCAATTTCCTCAGGGGTTCTTGTCACTTAACTCTTCTTCGGGGTACCATTCTTCTTCAGGGTACCAGGTGTTTGTCTCTTAGGGTCTTCCTTGTTTCCTAGTTTCTCTGGTGGTGTGGATTATAAGCTGGCAGTCCTTTGCTCTATGTCTAATATCCACGTATGAGTGAGTATATACAATGTTTATCTTTCTGTGACTGCCTTACCTCACTCAGGATGGTTTCTTCCAGTTTCATCAATCTCCCTGTGAATTTCAAGACTCCATTGGTTTTTTTCCACTGATACTCCATTGTATAAATGTACCATATTTTCTCAATCCATTCTTCGAGGCAGGGTCATCTAGGTTGCTCCCAGGTTCTGGCTATAACAAAATCCCTTCTATGAACATAACTGAACATATGTCCTTGTTGTATAAATGTGCATTCTTTGGGTATATGCCCAAGAAGGAATTACTTTATGTTGAGGTACACTGATTCTAAATTTCCTGAGAAATATTCATACTGATTTCAAAAGTGGCCACACAAGTTTGTACTCCCACCAGCAATGGAGAAGTGTTCCCCTTTCTTCTTATCCTCTCCACCACAGACTGTCATGGGTGTTTTTGATTTTAGCCATTTTGATGAGTGTAAGACGGTATCTCAGAGTTGTTTTTATTTGTATTTCCCTGAAGGCTAAGGATGTTGAACACTTTCTTAAGTGTCTCTCAGCCATTTAAACCCCTCTGTTGAGAATTCTGTATTTAGTTTTGTGTCCCACTTTTTAATATTTAGTTTTGTGTCCCACTTTTTAATTGAATTTTTTGGCATTTTTGTGGCTAGCTTCTTGTGTTCTTTTTATATTTTGAAAATCACCCCTCTGTCAGATGGGTGGTTGCTGAAAATTTTTTTCCCATTCTGTGAGCTGCCGTTTGGTCTTGTTGACTATGTTCTTTGCCTTATAGAAGCTTCTCAGTTTCAGGAGGTCCCATTTATTAATTGTCAAACTCAGTGTCTATGCTACTGGTGTTACACTCAGGAAGAAGTCTCCTGTACCATGAGGGACAATGGTCTGTAGTTCTCTTTCTTAGTTGTGTTTACATGTGGCTTATGTACCAAGGAAATTGTAGGCGTCTAAATGAGTTTTGCAATATATCTTCTGCTTCTATTGTGTGGAATAGTTTGAGGAGTTGTGGTACTAGTTCTTCTTTGTGTTTCTGGTAGAATTCTGTACTGAAACCATCTGGCCCTGGATTTTTTTTGTTGGGAGATTTTTGATGACTTCTTTTATTTTGTTGGGGGTTATAGGTCTATTTAAATTGCTTATCTGTTCTTGATTGAAATTTGGTAATCAATAGTATCCATTGTCCATTTCCTTAAAATTCTCAAAAAATGGCCTGAAAATTCTCTGGATTTCCTCAGTGTCTATTGCTATGTCCCCCTTTTCATTTCTGATTTTGTTAATTAGCATGCTCTTTCTCCATCTTTTGGTTAGTTTGGATAAAGGTTTGTATATCTTGTTGATTTTCTCGATGAACCAACTACTTGTTTCACTAATTCTTTGTATTGCTTTCTTTGTTTCTATTTTATTCATTTCAGCCCTCAATTGGATTATTTCCTGGTGTATGCCCCTCTAGGGTGAGTTTACTTCTTTTTGTTCCAGAGGTTTCAGTTGTGCAGTTAATTCTCTGATGTGGTTATTCTCCAATTTCTACATGTGGGCCCTCAGTGCAATAAACTTTCCACTTGGCATTACTTTCAAAGTTTTCCATAAGTTTATATATGTTTTGTCCTCATTCTCATTGAATTCTAGTAAGTCTTTAATTTCCTTTTTATTTCTCCCATGACCCAGGAATGGTACAATTGCACATTGTTCAATTTCCATTAGTTTGTAGGGTTTCTGCAATTTGTTTTGTTGTTGAATTCTCATTTTAAACCATGGTGATCTGATAGGATACAGAGGGTGATTCCATTTTTATGTATCTGTTGAGATTTGTTATGTTGTTGAGTATGTGTTTGATTTTAGAGAAGGTTTCATATGGCACTGAGAAGAAGGTATATTCTTTTGTGTTTATATAGACTGTTCTATAGATGTCTGTCAAACCCAGTTGGGTCATAGCTTCTGTTAGTTCCTTTGTTGCTTTGTTAGGTTTCTCTCTGGCGGTCCTGTCTAGTGGTGAGAGTGGGGTGTTGAATTCTCCCACTATTAATGTATGAGGTTTTATGTGTGATTTGAGCTTTATTAATGTTTCTTTTATGAATGTGGGTGTTGTATTTGGGGCATAGATGATCAGAATTGAGTCTTCATCTTGACGGACTTCTCCTATGATGAATATGAAATGACCTATTTCATCTCTTTTGATTGATTTTAGTCTGAAGCCTCATTTTTTGGTTATTAGGATTGCTATGTCAGTTTGTTTCTTGGGTCCATTTGAAAGGAAATTCTTTCCCCAAAACTTTACTCTGAGGTAACTTCTGTCTTTGATGTTGAGATGTGTTTCTTGTATGTAGCTGCAGGATGGATTCTGTCTTCGTATCAATTATGTCAGCCTGTGTCTTTTTAAAATCAAGACTATTGATATCAAGGGATATTAAGGATCATTGATTGTTCATTCTTGTTTGTTTTGGATTTCTTGTTGTTGGTGACATTCTGTGTGATTCCCCTTCCCTTTTTCTTTTTGTGTTTGGTAAAGTGGGATTATCTATTTCCTTTATTTTTGTGTGTTTAGTCATCTTCCTTGTATTGGGGTTTTCATTTTGGTACTTTCTGTAGGGCTGGATGATAAGGTAGCAAGATAGGTGGGACTAGGAGAGAAGAAGGATTCTGAGAAATGTTGAAGGATTTGCCATGTGATCTCAGAGGAGACAATCCATGAGTCTATCTTTCTTGGTAAGATAAGACCATATATATATAATTATGGGTTGACACTGAAGTCATTGCTAGCCGATTAGAAGCCCTAGACATTGACCAACAGTATTGTAACTAATAGAGTCTCTGGGTGTTATTTCTGGGCTCTAAAGCAGTGACAGGACCCAGGCAAGAATCCCACAACTGCTGTATCTTGTTTTCTCCATCTATACTGATTGAAAGCATTGCTGGGAATATTAATCTGGGTTGCCTTGCAGAGATTTTAGGTGACTGTGCCGCTGACCAGTCACAGTAACCTAAAGGCACATATGGATTTGGTAATAAAAAATGATGCAGGAGAGACACATGCTCTCTTTCTGGCTTCCAGTACAGTATTGGAAAGCTGCTGACTCACCTGGGTCACCAGTTTCTCTTGTAAGTACTTTCCACAATAAATAGTTACCTATTTATTTTACAGTTTGGTGTCAGGAGTGTTCAGAACCTGGCTACAGACACTGAAGAAGGGGCTGCTCTACCTCAGCCTGAACACTACTTCCCCAGCTGGCTCGTGGCACACATGGGCCCTCCTATCACTGAGCGGCATCCAGCAAACAGACGGTTCCCCATCACTTTGCAATTTCCCAAAGCTCGGCAAGGCACGATTCCTGCCAGCCCTGTTACTGCTCACAACTTGATTGAGCATATTAAAAGTCACTGCATTCACCTGCTGGTAAGGTTCCGAGGTCTCCTGAGATTTCACTAGCAGCCACATTCTCCTTTACTGATGGCCTACTGAACTCAGCACGTTCCTCTCAGCGGGTACCTGAAATCTACACGAGGCTGGTTTCCCTTTCTTTTAACAAAAGCTTGCTCACTGAATTTTGTTAAAAAAGCTGTTCAGAAAATTTTTTCAGATTCCACTAGAAAAACACTGAGACCTCACAACAAAACGGTGCTTGGCAGTATGCCTCCACAACCTACTGGCCAAATGAAGTTACTGCCAATAAAAATTCACAACCCAGCCGGAAATTGCCAAAGGTAAGGTTTGAATTTTATTAGCATATACTCTGGTGTTGGGGAAGTCCTGTGTATATGTCAATAAAGCACTGTCTGGCCAATAGGAATCTAGATAGTTGGGGCTAGGAATCCAGGAGGATTCTGGGAAGGAGAAACACAGAGAGAGTCGACATGTGAAGCCCTGGGGTAGGAAGCCCAGAACTATTCTCCGGTAAGAGACATACTTAGACTAACAATTATGGGGTAATTACTTAAGTCGGAGCTAGCCAGTAAGAAACAAGCAAAGGCCAACAGCTTCATAATTAATATAGCCTCCTGTATGTTTATTTGGGACTGATGCAGCTCTGGAACCAAGCTGGTGGGAAGGCTTCTCTCAAAGAAAAATCTTCTCTTAAAAATCTGGTAATAAGATTAACTGCTCTATACGTATGGCGAATAACATTCCAATACAGGACGTTAGGACTTTTCTTGTTTCTTGCATGGATGAGATGTTGGAAGTGGTTGAGGACCTACCTGGAATGTACATTTTATCTGCTGTAGTGGTTATCAGTTTGGTGATCCATATAATTTCATTAAAGAAATGGTTCGAGAATAGGGCAAAAAATGACAAACTTATACAAATCATACAGTCATCACAGGACGGTTATGAAAACCTAGTACAAAGGATTCAGACAATAGAAAATTCCTTAAAGAATAGTAAGAAAGGTTTGGTAAAAATATTCAGAATATTCAAAATGATATTGCAGATCTGACAAACAGGTTGAACAATATGGAAAATAAAAATGAATTACCTTCAGGATAAATGTGTTCCATATCTATTGATTCCACAGACAGAACAGAAAAACTGGAAGATAATGTTGAAACACTTAAGCAAAAAAATGTCCTGTGTCTGATGATTTTAATAGCAAAATACAAAAACTGAAACATAAGATTGAAATGTTAACAGAAAAGATTTGTTCCATGTATGATTCTAATGAGAAACTGGGAGATAGAACACTATCTGGAAGGCAGCATACGTGCCATTCAGATAATTTCTAAATATGAGAATATTAAATGTTTGGAATCACATATAAATAATGAATGCAAAAATGTATGATCCTATGAAGTCCTTGGAAACTTATTTGACCCAAGAACTTCAAGAGCTCATAGAAACAATGATATAGATTGCAGGCCTCAGAAGATGTCCCATCTGATACTTTAGAATCAGAAATACATGCAACTGGTCATGACATACACCGGGAAGATCTCACTAAGGTTGATTTGCCTTCTCCTATGGTCTTCCCAGTATCCATAATGGAAAAACCAGCAACAAAGAAACACCCAAATGGCTTCATTGCTTATCAATGGGAACCTATACAGATGAAGGTCCTAAAGGGAATCAAAGAGGTCATCTTTCTTATGGTCTTCATTCTGCCTATGTCAGGGAGCTCCTAAACTCCTGGGCAACTGCAAATAGGGTGACCCCTAGGAATTGGAGCCAATTGGCCTCAGTGGTGCTCAAAATTAATGTCAAATACAATGGAGAGCTTTATAGAGGCAAGAGGCAAATGCCCTAGAGCATCAAGGATGAAAGAAAGGCTATGAAGCGCCCAAGACAAGATTCTTAATTAGGGTGCTTATGCTGACCCACAGGCTCAGGCTGAATATGATGAGCACATATTGTCTTTATGCCATACAGCTACTTTGAATGCTTTGAATAAGGTTTATTAACAGGAGAGACAATGCAACCCTATACCAAAGTGAGACAGGGCCCAAGAGAAAGGTTCACTGAAGTTTAGACAGGTAACAGATTCAGAATCTAGACAATTCCTCAAAGAATCTTTGGCATATGAGAATGTAAATCCACAAAGCAAGCAGGTACTTTGGCCCTTAAAAATAAGATCTGAACCAGTGGAGGAATATGTCCTATATTTATAGCTAGCATTGAATTTAAATGTCAGGATACATAAGCTTGGGCAAGAGAAATGGTTTCTATAGGTTTGAAGAGGCACCAAGATACCCTATCCATGATAATATAGAAGCTTGGGTAGGGGAGGCAATCTCCAGAGGTTTCAAAAGACATAGAAATGCTAAATGCTTTAACTGTGGAAGAATAGGACATATGAGTAGGCACTGTAAAGAAAGCATTCCTAGAAATAATGTTTCTCCCAGGAATGCTTCAAACAGAAGGCCTCAGACTTCTGGTTTGTACAGGAGGTGTGGCAAGGGCAGATATTGGACCAATGAATGCTGGAAACCCTCTATAATTGGGAAACTCTTCGAAGGGTCTCTTGAAGTCTCCCATGTCAAAAGTGGTCAGGTCATTTCCAGTAACTGTGGAGGACAGTTTCTCCCAGGGCAATTAGAAGATTCATTTCTTATTGAAAAGTGTATGGTGCTGGATGATAAATTAGCTACAGAGGATGAATGAATTGTAACTGGAAGAAATAAAAATCGTCTATTTTGGCAAAGTTCTATACAGGATCACAGACTCAAGTTACCAGTTAAAGTGAATATTAAGGTGATTACTGGAATTTTAGACACCATAGCTGATGACACCAACATAACTCAAAAGTCTTGGCCAACCAGATGAGACCTGAAAGGCATAAACATTAAATTCTTAAGGATTAGAACCCTATCTCAAGTAAAACAAAGAACATGATGGATTCACTGTATTGCACTAGAAGGACAGAGAGGAAGATTGAGGCCATAAGTTGCAGATATTGCTATAAATCTGTGAGTCCATGATCTATTACAGCAATGGAATACACAGATTAGCATTCCTGATGTATCAGATATGAATCATAAACAAGCTCTTTGTGGTAGATAATCTATTGTAAGGCACTACAGAAAACAGATACCAAACATACAGGCTTTACAGAAACAGGATGCTAGTGCCATGCCTACAGAGGAACCAAAAGCAATACTCTTAAATTGCTAAGAAATGAACTTGTCTGGGTAGGTCAATGGCCTATGACCTCTGAGATATTAGAGGCTTTGGAAAAGTTAGTTCATGAACAGCTAAATGCTAGACATATTGAAGAATCAACTAGTCCATGGAATTTCCATGTATTTGTTATCAAAATGAAGTCTGGTAAAAGGATAATGCTTAGTGATCTGGCAGCTATCAATAAACTCATTCAGCCTATGGGATCTCTACAGCTTGGGATGCCACTACCTTCAATAATACCTAATGGATGGCCAATTATAGGAATAAATCTAAAAGACTGATTCTTTATTATACCTTAACAAAAAAAAAGATAGAGAAAAATTTGCCTTCACAATACCTACCTATAACAATTCTCACCCAGTACAAAGATTTTAGTGGAAGGTGTGGTCAAAAGGAATGTTAAATACTCGAACTTTGTGCCAGTATTTTGTGCAAAAACCTTGGAAATAATCTGTAAACAATTTCCACAATTTATCATTATATGGACAACATATTGCTGTCTGATTCAAGTAAAGGTATGTTGGAAAAGATGTTTGAAACAGTAAAGGAAAATTTGCCACGTTGGGCATTACAAATTTCCCCAGGAAAAAAATGCAAAGAGGAGATTCTATTAGTTATTTAGGTTATAAAATAGACTTACAGAAATTTAGACCACAGAAAGTACAGATCTGAAGAGATTGTTACCAGACTCTTAACGTTCTTCAAAAACTACTGGGGTAAATCTCATAACTACAGTCAATTATTGGAGTAGAAGGGCATAATTTAAAACATCTGAAAATGACCCTAACAGGAGACAAGACATAAATAGCTGAGGCTGAAAAACAAATAGAATGGGTGGAAAAGAGAATATTAGAAGCACATGTGGGGCTTGTAAATCCAAAACTGTACTGCATTTTGGTTATTTTACCATATAGAGAATACCCCTCAGTAATTTTCATGCAGAGGGAAGACATCATACTAGAAAGGGTATTTCTGCCACATAAACAGAATAAAAAACTGAAAACATATATAGAAAATATCTCTGATTTGATATTAAAAGGTAAGTTAAGGCATCATCCCCAAAGAGATTATTGTGCCTTTAACAAATGAGGCAATTTCCTCCTTTAGGACAGATAATGGATATTGACAAATGGCTTGCAGTAACTTTTTGGAAACCATTAATAACAATTATCCCAAAACAGAGAGAATAAAATTCATAAAGAAAACAATTTGGATCCTTTCACGCCAAGTAAGAAAAATGCCTATCTCTCGAGTTCTCACATTCTACACTGATGCAAACAAATAAGGTAAGGCAGGTTATAAATCAGGAAATTTAAGTAAAGTATTCAAAGCCCTTACAACTCTGCGCAAAAGGCAGAGTTGTACGCCATTCTTATCGTACTTAGACTTTACAGAGCCTCTCAATATAGTTATGGATTCTTAGTATGCAGAGAGTTGTCTTACACATTGAGACTGCAGAGTTTGTTCATGATGGTCCAGAATTAATCTCATTGTTTTTAAAATTTCAGGAAACCATCAGAAATAGAACTCATCCTAAATATATAACACACATCAGATCCCATATGGGTTTGTCAGGTCCTCCAGCACAAGACAATGATGAGATTGATCATTTATTAATAAGTGTGTTGGAAGCTTCAGAAATTCATAAGAAACACCATATCAACAGCAAAGGTTTAAAGAAAAATTTTTCTGTCTTAGCAATAAGCCAAGGAAATAGTAAGAAACTGCCTCACTTGTTCATTCTATAATCAAACTCTGTTACCTGCAGGCAGTAATCCCAAAAGTCTTCACAGAAATGAAATTTGGCAGATGGACGTTTTTCACTTTCTAGAGTTTGGCAGTTTGAAATCTGCACATCATATCATAGACACTTTCTCAGGCTTCCAATGGTCTACTGCCCTCAGCTCTGAAAATGCTGATTCTGTTATCACCACCTCTTAGAGGTGATGGCTGTTATGGGCATAACTGCACAAATAAAAACTGACAATACTTCAGCATATGTCTCCAGCAAATTGGAACAAATTTTCAAATATTATAATATAAAACATGTAACTGGTATGTCTTACAATCCCACAGGACATGCAGTGATTGAGAGATAGAACTGAACCTTAAAAGAAATCCTTCATAAACAGCCAGGGTGAACAAAGACCCCTAAACACAGATTACATAAGGCTTTACTAATATTGAACTTTATCAATGCTAATGAAAAAGGACAAACTGCTGCAGAAAGACACTGGACTACAGAGAAAATTCTGAACTGAATCACAGGCATTTTTCAAGGATGTTATAACCTCAATCTGGAATCCAGGATATGTTTTACATTGGGTAAGGGAGTTTGCCTTTGTTTCCACAGAAGACAAACTTTGGATTCTATCAAAATTAATCAAGATTTGATCTGAACAGAAGATACCTCAGGAGGAGGAAAGATGACAGCTCATCTACAAGGTAATATTCTACTATGTGTAAGGAGACCTCATAAAAGGAAAGAGAAGTGTTTTGATTTTGTCTTCACAGGAAAACTCCGCTCCAAACAGCAAAAAAAATCTGGTTGTATGGATACCTGAAGAAGAAAGGATAGCTAACTTGAGAACCATCAAACAAACATTAATTCATTGAGTGGTATCAAGTCTAAATCTCTCTAGATTGTTTTTATAATATCAATTTCCCTTTGATTCTTAATATGCTTTAGTCCCCATTCATTTAACTGAAGCTGGCTTTGGAATTGGATTGGCTCTCCTACTCCGAATTCAGAATTTCTGTGTTGTGTCAAAGAGCCATTGATATAAGACAAAAGAAAGAAAAATTAGGGTCTGTTGTCTGTGTATACTCAATTCCTTTTCTAAATGTCTAATCTCCTTCCTGCTTACTATCTTCCTTATTCTTGCTTTCCCTATTATGCATATATATAAAAGCTGAAGCCAGGCGGTGGTGGTGCACGCCTTTAATCCCAGCACTCGGGAGGCAGAGGCAGGCAGATCTCTGTGAGTTCGAGGATGGGCTGGACCGATAGCCTCCAAAACAATACAGAGAAACCCTGTCTCGAAAAACAAAAAAAAAAAACAAAACAAAAAAAGTTGAAAATTTCTTTGCTAACATTAATGTTTGAGTTTTCCAGAGAACAAGGAATTTCCTGACAGCAATCTTCAAAGGTTTTTGAAAGAAAATGGGGCCCCATTTCATCGACTCCACCAGGTTCGACTTGACGCATCTGAACTGCTCCACATTGTTGACTCCACCTGACAAGTAACATCCTGAAACCCGTTTGGAACTACATCACGCGACACATCTCCTGACCAAGGAAATGACAGAGTGCACCTTCAACAATCTGACAAGAGCTTCAATTAACACTAGAACTTCATTCAAGAATATCAGTCAAGCATCTCCTGCCCAACAGAGACTATCTAACCTACTTAAGACTCTTGTTACACTAATATTTTCTTTCCAAAGGTCTCCATGAGATTTTCATTGTCCCTTTTCAGTAGGAAGTAGTTCTGAAAATTCCACACCCCCTTTCCCTACTGTTGATATTTCAGAATAATTCACATCTGTTATTCTTAGTTTTCAATAATAGGGTTGGGATTGGAAGGAGGTATTCAGACGTGGGCATTTCTTTCAGATAAGCTTAGGTTTGGATGGGATAGATATGCTTAGGATAAGATATGGGTAGATTATAATTTGTTTATCATCTTCTATGTATTTATGCGTTATATATGTTTGTGATATTTTGTTTATTGACACAATTTAGTTTTGTTTTAAGTTTAAATATCTTCTTTAAACTAAAATGGGAATTGAAGGGAGAGATTTTAGTTGACTGTTCCGCTGACCATGCCCACTTTGGGCATGGCTAGAGGTACACATAGATGTGTTAATAAAAGGCAGTGCAGGAGAGCTGCATGTTCTCTTTCAGGTTTCTGGTCTGGTATCAGAAAGCTGCTAACACACCTGGGTTGCCAGTTTCTCTTGTAAGTACTTTCCACAATAAATAATTACATACACCTTCATCAAGTGTGCTGTTGATTTTACAAAAAAGCTTAATGAATTTGATTATTCATTCAAACAGAATTCTAGGGAATAGGTGTGGATTTTAAGGGTGTGGGATAATGGCAGAAAGAACATAAACTTTTGTTAAGTTATAGTTATTAACACAAGTCCTTTGTGTGAACATTCTAGTTTTAACATGGAAGGACTCACAGTTTAAAAGTGTCAAAGTTTCTTGAAATGGTTGGGTGAAGGACTGATTAAAAGATTAAAAGATAGCTTACTGGAACGGAGTTGGAGATGCCTAATGTCCCATGACTTAGGGTTAACAAATACAGATATTAAGGCTCAGGGAAAATGCAATTCTAGAGTGGGTAGGCTGTATAAAACCTGGTTCTCCACAGTGAAAAGACCCAGAAGACATGCCCTTCACTAATCCTGTAAAATGCAAAGAGGTGGGAGGAACACCAGCATGTTTGAAAAGCTTTGTTATCACTGTTGTTCTTATGATAGACCTTGTGTTTGGAGATGCTGCTGATCAACTTGATGAATTAAATCAATGGGTTTAATTGTGCCCTGAGGTAGCAGCTCTCAGTTGCCAATTGATTTACCAAATGCACAGGCATCATAGTTTTCATAATGGGAAACATATACTAAGGAATGCCCATAATGGCCTAATCCGTAACTGCCAAGAGAGGCAAAGTAAACTTTATGGTGGCATGACTTCTATGGATGTTTGGTACTGGTTAATTAATCATGGTGTTTCCAGGCAGGAAGTCAAATGAATTTTTGTTTGATCTTTATAACAGAAAAATTCTCAAACAAATGAGAGAAATGCTACATTTTATCATTACCAAAGGGAATCTTGACCAGTGAATCAATTTCCAGACTTGGACCAGTTTTCAGATCTAGAAACCCTTGAATGAAGGGATGACTAGTTCCTCTAAAGAAGGCCTGAAGGTTTTACTGTTACCCTTTTCCCAATCTTTCCACAGAAGAACACATGGCCGTTTATAAAGATAACTTTACACTAGGAGAAAGGAAACAATCCAACTTTCTGGGGTCTATTGAATACTTGTTCTGAATTAACACTGATTTCTGGAGGTCTCAGGAAACATTGTGACCCTCCAGTTAAAGTAGTAGTTTATGGAGGTCCGATTATTAATGAATTTTTGGCTAGAGGCTGGCTCCCAATAGGTTCAGTGAGTCCTTGAACTCATCCTTGGTTATTTCCCTAGTCCCAGACAGTAAAATTTATATAGATACACTTACAAATTGGCAAAATTCCCACATTTATTCCTTGACTTGTAGAGTGAGGGCTATTATGGTTCAAGGGGTTAAATGGAAGCCTTTGGAGTTGACTCTGCCAAGGAAAATAGGTAATCAAAAGCAGTATCACATCCATGGCAGAATTGCAGAAATTAGTGCCACCATCAAGAACTTGAAAGATGGATGGGGTGGTGATTTCTACCACATCTTTCTAGAATTCTCCTATCTGACCATTGCAGAAGACAGATGGTTATGGAGAATGACAATTGACTATTAAAAATTCAATGAGATAGTGACTTTGATTGTAGTTGCTGGACCAGAATGTGGTTCTTCCTTAAATAAATTAGCACATTTCTTGTTATGTGGTATATATTTATGGGTCTAGCAAGTGCTCTTTTCTCAGCAACTGTCCACAAGGACCATGAGAAGAAAGACCAGTAGGAAACCTTTACAAATTTGGCTCAATGATATGTTAACTCCCTGGTCCTGTGTCATAGCAGTAGACCAGTTACTGCATGGAAAGGAGAATGCTTTGTATTTACTGGAGTAGATGCTTATTTTGGTTATGGGTTTGCTTTCCTGCACAAAATTCTTCTGCAACACTAACATCTGTGGACTTACAGAATGCCATCACAGCATCCCACAAAGCATTGCTTCTGACAAAGGAACTCACTTCACAGCAAGAAAACATAGACAGTTGGCCAGTTGACCTCATGATCGTGGAATCCACTGACTTTAACATGTTCCCCATGATCCTGAAGCAACTGACATAATAGAAACATAAAATGACTTTTGAACACACAATTACAGAGCCAGTTAGGGGGAATCAGTCTGAAGAACTGGTGCAGTGAAGTCGAGAAAGAGCCATATACTTTGATTCATCATCTGTTATAAGGTGTAGATTTTCTTATAGCCAAGATCAATACATCTAGGAATCAAGGGGTAGAAAAGGGAATAATTCCCCTCATTATCACCCTTAGTGATCCGTTAGGAAAAATTTTGCTTCCTGTTCCCATGACCTTAACTCTGCTGGCCTAAAAATTTTGATTCCAGAGAAGGAGCACTCTTTCCAGAAGCCTCAACAAACATTCCATTAAACTGGAATGGACTTCTCCCTTGCCCCTTGGGCTACTAATGTCCTTAAGCCAACAGGCTAAGAAAGGAATAACAGTGTTAGGTAGGTGATTGATACAGATTATCATGGGAAAATTAGATTGCTTCTTCACAATGGAGATATGAAAGTCTATTTATGGAGTGCAGGCCATCATTTAAGTCCTAAAATGGCGCTTGATCTTCCTAATGCTGCGGCCCTTTAGTATAGCTACTCATGTTTTAGTTACCACCAATCATAAAATTATTTTGTTGATACTTCATAACTGTAATTTTGTTACTGTTATGCATCATAATTTAATTGTCTAATATGCAGAATATCTGATATGGGGCTTCTATGGGAGTTTTGACCCGCTCACTGAGAGTGCTGTTTTAGGATATCTGTTAGTTCTACTGTGTTTTGTGATTAAAGACAATGGGAAACTACAACAACCCAATTTAGGCAGGAAGACAAAGGGCACAGACTTGGTAGGAATGAAGAAGGTATGGTTCACTCCTTCAGGAAAAGAGCCAACATTTTCTGAGGTTCTTACCAAGAGTAGAGGAAACACAGAAAGGTTAGGTAGCTGTGGAAGGTAGTTATAAATACCAGCTAAGACCATGTGACAAGTTATAGAAAAGAGGGTTAGAATTTCCATGAGTTCTTCTGCATTAAGAAGGTTTTAACAGATATTTGTGTTTTCCTTTTTTCTTTATCACGTAATATAAAATCAAGTAGGGGAATATCAGTGGTTATCACATTTAATTTGAGATACGAAAATAATATCCCTCTAGGGAAGTTGCCACCTATTCTAAATTTATAACATGTTTGGGGTTATAGTAGAGATAGTTATATCATGTTAGGCATAATTGTGACTTGGTTAAACACATAATGCATTTGCAATTATATGTGGGATAGTTGTATCATGTTTAAGCATGATAATGTTATTGTGGGGACACCAGACCTTGTTCAGAGACCCACTTCCCCATCAGCCTGGGAGTAGGCAGCTGTAAGACAATGTTTACTAAAAACATGTTTCCTAAAAACAATACAATGCCTGGGGCAATAAGTTCCTGAAAAGGGCTGGCCCACGGGAACCACCCTGACCTTGACCTTGTCCAAAGACTAACCGCCTCTTCTGACACACCCAGATCAGTTTGTGGTGTCAGAGCAGAACCAGCCAGGGTAGAGAGAGAGAGAGCAGAAGCTTTTCTGGAGGGAGGCCTTTCTTGGAAAGTTTTCTTGAGCCTTTTTGGGGCCTGCTTAAAGTTTTCTTTACACTGTTGAATGAGTCTCTGTGTTGTCAATCCCCGACACCCTCCGCACTTTCTCAGACACAGGCTGGGCAGCGGACACGGCAATAATGACCTGATTAGTGTTTTGATTTGGAGATATTATTTTGTGTCCAATGATAAGAGATAGATATTTGATGGCTACTCCTGGTTGTCAACTTGACTCCATCTGAAATTAAAGAGTTTTGCTTAATTTGAAGTAGAAAACCCAATTCTATTTAAGGAAGAAAGAAAAGCCTTTAGTCCACACCACTTGAACTAGAAAAAGAAATGCCCTTAATCCTGCTCTCATGTTAGAAAAATACACCATTAATTTGGATTACTTGGGCTGAGAAAATCCCTCTCTAATTTGGGCCATTTTATGTTTGAAGCCTATTGAAGAAAATAGAATAAGAAATATTTTGCCCTTTACCTGTTCGCTCTTACCTTGCTAGCAATTCTGACCTTTGCTGGCATTACAGCCTACTTCTTTGGGACTCCAGTATATATTAAAGATGGGCTGAGAAGCATCCAACCTTGTGGACTGAGAAACTATTAGATTCTTGGACTTTCTGTTCATATCTAGTGATTATTGAATCAGCTAGACGGTCACCTATAAATGACTCTAATATATGTTGTGTGTTTCTGTGTGTGTGTGTGTGTATGAATAGAGAGGAGAGAGAGAGTATCCTATTTATCACATATGCTTTGTTACTCTAGACAACCCTGACTGAAACTCACCAACATTCAGTAAACTCTAGACTGAGTTCCAGACTGAAAATCAATGATGCCCCATCAGACTATTTGTAGTAAAAGCCAAAAAAAATAAGCACCCACACAACAAAGCTGATAGCAGACAGCCATACTAAAAGTAACCTACGACCTAACTCTAGCAGCTTAGATCCGCCAGTGGGGGAATAAAACATACATTAATGTCATTATACATTCTGGTTCACCACAAAGGATTATGGCTGGATATCACTGAAGTAGAAACTACAGCAACCATACGATCTCTTGGTAGATAAAGAAAACACTATTAAACAAAAATCGAGGCAAGGCACAATAAAAATGAAACATAAAATTTCCTAGAATTGAATGAAAATAAAAATAGAAAACACCAAAATCTATGGGACACAATGAAGAAGTTCTAAATACATTTAATCCCAACACTTGAGAGGCAACTGTAAGCAGACTTGTTAGTTTGAGGTCAGCCAATCTATGTAGAGAATACCAAGACAGCTGGGGATGTATAGTTAGGAAACAAAACAACAACAACAAATTCCAGAGAGGTCTTATATAATAATTTAATTCTCTACCTAGCAGCCTTGGGAAACAAGAATAAACAACACCTAGATAATTGATAATACAATAAGGAAAATTCATAACAGTCTCACTGCCAACATTCTTCTAAGTAGGAAAGTACTTAAGGAATTACACTATAATCAGGGACACAATGTCCTGTCCATTATCACCATTTCTTTTTTTTTTTCATTGTCACCATTTCTGATCAACATTGTGCTTGAAATCTTTTTTCTTTTTTTAAAAATGTTTTTCTTTTAATTTTAAATAGCTTACTTTACATGTCAATCCCAGTTCCCTCTCCCTCCTCTCCTCCCCCCTTCCCCCCATCCTCCCACCCTATTGCCAATTCCTTCCACATAGGGGATATCTAGAGTCTATCATTTCACTCAGGGTAGAGTCCAGGCACTTCCCTAAGAGTCCAGGCAGAGAGAGCAACCATCTTTGTGTTATGGACACACGTTGTCTGTTAGTATTTGAGGGATAAGCACTGATCCACTGCTCAGGACCCCATAGTTAGCCTAGGCCTCCTCACTGACTCTCACATTCAGGGGGTCTGGATCTGTCCCATGCTGGCCTCCCAGCTGTCGGTCTGGGGTCGCTTCGGCAGCACATATACTAAAATTGGAACGATAAAGAGAAAATTAGCATGGCCCCTGTGCTTGAAATCTTAAAGTTGTAAGAGAAACAAATGACACAAAGGGGATACAAATAAGAAAAAAAACATTCAAAATGTCTTTAATTGAACATTATATAATTCTATCCACAAAATTCACTAGAGACCCCACCAGAAAACGTTTACAATTGAGCAGTATATCAAGCAAAGTAATAGGATAGAAAATTCCAGGACCTGAAAAATCTCATCTCTAATAGGTATCATAGTGAAGGAAGTTTTTGATTTGAAAGCTCCCTCCCTGAGAAATAGCGTTTAAGGTACCAGATGGCTCCATACAAGATTCCAAAGGAGGGAAACAACTAACAGTCCCAACCAGATACTGGCCACAACATGCCTAGGAACCACAACATTCAGAGTAACAACCCTAATTTTTTTTTTCTCGCTGGCCTTCAAGTAATCCAGGATATCACCCAGGAATAAATCTTGTGTGATGGCATTCTCATTAATCAGCTGTATACCGCTACCTTTGGGTTGCCTCTATGTCACTTCCCTAGTCTAGATTACAGGGGCATTTGCATTTTATCAATTTACAAATGAGAGACTTTGTAGCCAGAGATCTGTAGTGCTGACCACGCCCATTTGGGTGTGTTCACAGGTATGTAGAACATACTGGGGATAAAAGAGCTAGGGGGATGCTTTCTCTTTGGGTTCTAGTTGCTGGTCTGGAGAACAGCCTGCAGACCTTTGGTCCTTGGCTTTCTTGACTTCTCATGTAAGTGATTTCTCCCTTAATAAAATATCACAGGACATCCATATTTTGAGTAGCTTAATATTTCTGCATTAAGACTTAAAACAGCATTAATAAAATTTTGATATTTCACATTTAATTCAGAAAATTAAAGGCTGACATTAGCCCCATCAACCCAAGAACCTTCACTGGAAACAAAGCAATCAGGTTAGACTATGTAAATCAGTGCACGACATCTTTAGAATATCAATTTCAAACTCATGCGCCAAGCACTCATCACCATAGTTGGAAAACATACTCAAGCAGACTTGTTATAAATAGACAACTTAAGAACAGAAATTAACTTGCTTCTATTTTTGTATTGTATATTCTTTATAGAGGAATAGCACAAGTATGCAAAGATATATGTATATATAGAGATATAGACATGTTCATAATCTTTGAGTTTTAAAATATACATTTCTCAAATCCAGCTTGTGTGATATTATTTTTTTAGAATCAGCCACTCCATAAGACTTTTATAACACTTGAGGTGAAGTATACAGTTTTTTGGTTAATGTGTATGGTATCATTTATAAACTCTGTGGCTCTGAAAGAGATTTTTGGGTATGTAACACATATTTTAGAAAAATAATGCCAAATTTCACACACATGTACTGTTTCCACCCACAAAATCTTGTGAACTTGCATCACCTTCATGCTAATTAACTCAAAACTCCATATTGCAGTTTTTGTATTTAGATTCAAGTATCAAAATCATCCCCAGGAAGATTTTCTACTCTCTTCCCAAGTTATCATGATATAATTTTTTGACTTCTCATTACATCTACAAATGGCAAAGACATAGTTGCCCCACAGAAATTTGGGGACAGTAAAGTAAAACTCCTTAGGAGTTTTGAGCTTCAGGGCAACGTCTGAGCTTCTCTAGGGTGGTGTTGTTTGTTTGATGCAGATTATATTACTGACAAATTCCCATTGCTATAGTGAGTCTTAAGAGTTGGATATCCTTGGAAAGCAGATTTCCAAGACAATTTCTGTCTTAGAGTGAAATTTAAAATGACGTCTTGAAACTTTGATTTTGAAAAAATATATATATATATACATATATATGTATGTCAAAGGGGGACATATTCCACACAAAATTATAAAGGCTGCAGACAAGAACATGGAAAGCTGCCAGAGCTCTGATGGTTTAGATAATGAATAAAACAGAAGAATAGTCTATACACAGAAAGCTAGAATTTTGGATGATTATACCTCCTCAAACTAACAATCCCCCCTTAATAATCACTGTGCGGCCTTAATTCTATAATGTTACTATTGTTCTGCAAAGAATGGGAATGAATAGAAGCTGTGAGTATTTAATTAGCACTGTCTCTTCAAAATCTTCATTACAACATTACACTTCATAGTTTATTCAGGCTTCATTTTTATCTTCTATATAACTCTCTTAAGTCTTCAGATTCCTTTATACCACTCCAGCCTGGGAAACAGAAAGCATACTATTAATAGCTATTTCATACAAAGAATAGCTACTAGAGGATATGACAATAAGATTGCTAGAATGACTGAAGAATTAAGGCATTGTTAAACACAGCCTGTCTCCTCCAAACACTTCCTCCAAACTTGCATATGATGGAACTGACCAAGAGCCAATAAACAGCAATCAGCCTGCAACTACACAACGACATTATGATCACCCAAAGTCTCCTCTCCTACTGATTCTTGCATTTCCCAAACACTGGAGCTGACAAACATCTGCAGTAACTTGCTGTGCAGAAATAATATTGTTTGTTTTTCTTAAGATTCACACACAGAACAGATTTCCCTTTGGCCAACATTTTGCAAAGGAAGGCATTGCTGTTTCTAAATCATGTTGACAAAATAAGTATTCAGATTGTATTGTAAACCTTCCAGTACTTGCTTCTTTCCCTACAGAAATTGGAGCATATATATGTATATATACTTATATATACATATGTATATATACACATGTATATTCAAGAACATTAATTTTTTGTATAATTTCTTTAATATGTAAATGTTATTGATTTACTTAAAAATCCAAGGATCTGCTGTATCCTATTTTAAAAGCAACCATTTATGAGACTTAATGACTATTATTGCATAAAGAGTAGTTTGCAAAAAAATCTATTTTAGCATAAAGCCTTATATGTGTAGCACTATATTTCAAGGAGAAAGGTTAGGAGTATTTTCTCAAAAGCAAATTACTGCTTTTGAAAAAGCTCTTGAATGTCCTAGTCAGTTTAGTATAGTAAAGTTGCTACTCTACTTTTGAAAAATCACCCCTAACAACTCCACTGGAAAAGTAATGCTTCACAGGTGTTCCTGCTCCCACAAGTGATAACCCTCACTCACATTTTTAAGAAAATTTCAGAGCCATGCTGTGCCTCTTTTGGATCATACATACAGTTGTGAACTTGGAATATTTGCAACTATCTTACGTTATCTTGAGATATTTTTCTGTAATATCCTTTTTGCTGTGTGAAATCAATTATACAGTCTTGATGAAACATGTACTTTTCCTCTATGGAATGAAATTATGTGTGTTATGTGATAATGCCTCAGTCTGCAGACTCAAGTGTGTGAACTGAGATGGGAGATACATTTACCTGTCATTCATTCGTTTTTATTTGTCGTTGATAGAGGATAGCAAATTTTGTACTTCTTGATCAGTCACATTTGTGTATTTTCATTTTCTGAAGTTCATTGGTTCTGGTCACTAGATGTTGAGCTGGTTAAATGAACAAGTTAAATTGAATGAAGATCTTTGTATTTCAGGGTATGTTGCTCTAACTTGTTTACTTTGCTGAGTATAGTTTCCTAATATGTGTGAAGATATATTAGGGACTGAATTGTTTCTGAACTTATAAACAAAATCAGATATTGAAGAAGTAAACTCCAGTGGAACCATTAGAATGGGGCTACCAAGTTGGGCACTAATCTATCTCATATACAATTTCCAACTGAAAAAAAAACGTGTTGATAAGCGCCACCTCAGGAGAAAGAAAAGAGCCAACACTTTGGTTTGACTTTTATCATCCACTATGAGGAAATAATGGATTTTAAGCAACAGTTTGTGATTTCATACAATGGTCTCTCTGGAGAAGTCAAGATTTGGTGCTGTTTATACTTTTTGATATTTTGTTAATTTATTGTTCCTTTCTCTAAAATATATATATATATGCTTATATATATACACACGCACACACACTCACACACACACTTATTATTTCCAATTTAAATTAATTCCTTCCTGATCCTTCATTTCATTTGTTATTACAACTACTGCTTAGGTTAAATGATCATATCCAAAACTGTTTTAAAAATATTTGAACTTACCAGTACATCTTAGTTATTTGTAAAATATGAAATCAGTACACCACTATTTTACCTTAAGAGTTAACTTATATTTCTTTATTTATATAGAGATAGAGTTTGTTTCATTTCCTCAGTAATTTCTTGATCATTTTCTTCACATATGCAATATATTAATTTAGCTAACAATATGGCTTGTGTTGAGGTGGTCTATTATGGTTTGGATCTTCAATATGTTCTACAGGTCATGTTCTGTCATCCAGTGGCATTACTGGGACATGGCGGGAAGGAGCATGCTTCAAAGAAAATAAAGAGAACACTACAACTCTCCCTTTATTGTTATCATTCTTTACAGCACTTAGGAGGTAAGCATTGTTATTGTTATTGTTATGGTCTCCTTGCCATGACATGGTACCTCATCATGGGCCTGGAGAAAACTTCAAAAGTCACAAAAAAGATTATGGCAGTTTCTATGTAGTTAAATTTTGTAGGTGTTTTCTCTATAAGTGAACACAGACTAGTGTTAGCACTTGCTCCACAGGTCTTTGCAAACCTCATTTTCTTGAGTATACCACTCTTTGATTTATAAAGGAGAAACTATGAACATAATACAAGACCAGTCATGGAATTTACATGTTTAATAGTGAGAACCAGACAAAAGTATGAAATCCCATCTATTTGAAATTCTCCAAAAACAAAACAAAACTAATCCAAATGGACAAACAACAAAAATGGAAATGCATTCAAAGCATAAACCCTCCAGTCTTCGCTGGAAGTAGAATATGATCTAAGCCATCAAACTGGAGAAGAGTCAAGACTGAGAGCAATGTTGTTTGTGTATGAGGAGACATGGAGTCTCAGAATAGCAAAGCTAAAAGATGCAAATGAAAAACAAGATTTGTCTCCCAGGAAGCTTTCTTGCACTAAAGGTGACTTACCTTCCATTAGACATAGTACCCTTGATCCTCACTGGTCTGATATTTTGTCCAAGTGCCAGCAATGGAGGTGTCTTTGGCAGTAATATTTCTTCATCTAGAGACTGTGTATGCTTATTGAATCTGAGAATGACTGAATAAATACAGTTCTGACCCAAAGCTATTTCCCTTGTTTGGTCTTTACTGTTTGTGATAATGGAATATTTATGGTTCTTCTAGGCACATTCACACTTCACAGAGATTTTCATTTTCACTTCTCTGAGGTTGGAGAATTCCATGGATTCTCAAGTCTACAGCATCTGCTCTATAGCTATCTGAATCTTTGTCTACTCTAGCTTGCCTCTGGTACATTTCCAGCCTGTTGGTGTTATCATGAATTTAATCTGAAAAATCACACTTTTCAGCAATTTTCATGGGACTTGGAAAAGAATCATAAGTAAATTCTTTGAAACAGTCATCTTTGTTTATACTAGTATCCCTAGAGTATATCTCAATGGTATTAGTATTGTTTGTTTTTAAATGTTTACTAAATCAAAAAATAATTATTAATTGTAGTGCATTGATCAATAAGGTGTTTATGAGTGTACATAACATACTTTTAAAGCACAGGTTTCATTTCCTCCTATTCCCTTCACTCTTTCTATTTTACCATAGTTTTACTATTAGTTCCCTCTTTAATTTTGAAATGAATAAAACAACAGGTATCTCAATTTTTTATTTAATAAATAAAATAAATGAAAGAATAATGTGAATTATTTGTATTTCTCATTTAACACACATAAGTTAAATAAAGATAACTGACTTTTGTCATTCCTCTGTCAAAATAAAGACTGATATTTACAATTAAAGAAAATTTATTCTTCCATATGCCCTATGTTACCATTCATATAAAATAAAAATATTGAACTTGTCATTACTGAAAATGGATAGTGGAAGATTGGTTAAAAAATACTGCTATAATTAGGAAAGTATAAGAAGTTTTCCCGGTTTTTGCTTAATTGTTTGTGCTATATATAATAATGATATGCCATAAATTTCAATTGCTAGAATGAATGATTTTGTCATAACAAAATGATAAATATTTCAGGATATTGCTATGTGTAACTTGAATTTCACATAACAGAATGTATACATGTATCAAAACATAATGTTATCCCAGTAATACATATAATGTTACATTTTATATGAAATAATAATTATTTTAAAAATAGCATAGTCATATTAAATTCCTTATTAATTTGTTTGCCAGTGATCTCAGAGGAAGCAGCTGGTCTAGCTAAGATTGCATTTACTTGTTCTAATTCCTGGCTTCTCTTTGTGCCCAATGAAATCGGAAATCCATGACAAATGAGACTGAATGTTATTGAAGAGAATTATCAGAGTTAAAGAAAAGGACTACAAACTGTGAAGCACAGTGACATGGAGAGAATGGAACAGGTTCAGACAGAAATGAGAGAGAGGGGGAAGGCCAATCTATTAAAGGGCATTTCTAAGTGAGAAGGGTAACTGTCACTTCCTATCAATGTACACACCTCAGAGTCACACTTCCACACTCTCACAGCTTTCAGGAAAACACGATGGCTTGAGCGTTCGTTGCTAGGAAAACATTGATTGCATTTGTTTGTTTTCTATTTCAAGCAGACGATTTCTCACTTCGGTACTTTAAATAGTCAGAAAAGAATAATTAGTACTGCTCATCACTCATCTTTCCCTAAGCATGCTGCAAAAAAAGGAATTAAAAAGGAAGGCAAGAAATGGAAATGAGAAAATAAGCATATTGTTGTATATGGCTTGGTACTAATTTCTGAACAATCAATGTTGCCTATAACACAAAATATTGCCAATCATTCAGGTCATTACAAAAAATAAAGATATGATATTTAGAGGGGCTGAAGGTGGGAATGTGAATACAACAAAAACATATTGTATACATCTATGATAGTCTTAAAGACTAAATTAAAATTTAAGTCAGTATTCTGGACAAAGGACTATGGTGTAGATTGGTTTTAATCTTGTTGGCATACCTAGTTGCTGTGTCCTACTCAGGTACTCTTGAATTTTATTTGTTCTGTTTTCTTGTGAATCTCCAGCTCTCCTTATATGTAACAGTTTCTGTGATCTAGGCATAACCATGACAAACCTTATCCTGCTATGGTTGCTGTTCTTCCTGTTGGGTCATAATTATGGATGTTTGCAGGATCTTCAATCACTGTTTAAAGCTTGTGCTAAGAGCCACAAATTCACAGTTTCCTATGAGGGCACTAATGGTGGTCCAACAGCAGTCACTGAGGTATATAAATGCTAAATCTCTGTTACTATAGCTCATACATATTTGTAAGAGGGCTTGCAACTGGGTTTGCTATAGATTGCTTGAGTCAGAAGAATTTGGCAGCTGTGGTGAGTTCAGTCCAATGGTAGAAGAAGTTTGTCAGGGCATTGTTCATATGGATCCTGGAATCTTAAAGAGCAACTGATGGAGTAGAAAAATAGCATTGTTTGTTTTCACTGTCATCTGAACTATAACCATTTGTTCTTTCTCATGTGACTTCTGGATAGAAATACACCAAGAAATCATAAACCTTCAATTCTGAGGGTGTAAGGTAATCTATTAATGTTAATTAGCTATAGTTGATTGATTAGTGTATATTGTTCACGTCAGATATTCATGGTTTGTATCTGATTTTCTACCTGCAAGTAAAGCAACTCTCTGTAATTCATGTGAATTTCTACCCATTTCACTTTTGTTCTAATAGATTTTTCTTCATGATTTGTACAGTTTTAGTATACACTACATTTATATTTTAATTAGTTGGATTTTTCAAGAGGAAATTGTTTAGCATTCTTTTTGACAATAGATTTTAAAATTACTTTACATTATTTTATTTTAACTGATACACATATACAGTTTGTGCATAAACTATATCTGATCAAAGAATATACATAGTTTTTTGTTGCTTCTAAATAATGTCGCATATGAAAATGTTTTTTCTTTTTTCTCAATATAAGTTTTAATTTAAATTAGAAACATGCAATCCCTCCTTCCTTGTCTCTCCACCAGCCCCACCAGCCCCGCACCCAATCCCCACACCATTCACCGTGGAGGGTGAGGCCCTCCATGGGGGATCTCCAGAGTCTGGCATTTTCATTCAGGGCATTACCTAGGCCCTTCCCCATGTGTCCAGGCTGAGAGTGTATCCCTCCATGTGGAGTGAACTCCCAAAGCTCATTCATAGGTCATGGTAAACACTGATCCAAGGCCCCAGAGATTGCTGAGGCCTCCTCATTGACACTACATTCAGGGAGTCTGGATCAGTCCCGTGCTGGACTGTCAGCTATCAGTCTGGGGTTCAAGAGCTCCCCCTTGTCTGGTCAGCTGTCTTTGTGGGTTTCACCAGCACGGTCTTAACCACTTTGCTCATCACTCCTTCATCTCTGTCACTGAGTTCCAGGAATTCAGTTCAGTGTTTAGCTGTGGGTATCTGCCTCTGCTTCCATCAGTGACTGGATGACGGTTCTAGGATGGCACATAAGGTAGTAATCAATCTTATCATCAGGGAGGGGCTATAAAGGTAGTCTCTCCGCTATTGCTTAGTTTGCCAGTTGATGCTATCCTTGTAGATCTCTGGAAATATCACTAGTGTCAGCTCTCTCCTCAAACCTATAATGACTCCATCTATTATGGTATCTCTCATCGTGCTCTCCTGTATTCTTACCCAGTTTCAACCTTCCTGCTCCCCCATGTCTTCTTCTCCCCTCCTCCACTCCCTGTCTTTTTTTCTGGTACTCTCTACCCTCTCTCCATGTTCCCATGAATGAATTCGTACAGGAGACCACTTCCTGAACATAACACCAGTAGCACAAACACTGAGATCGCCAATTAATAAATGGGACCTCCTGAAACTGAGAAGCTTCTGTAAGGCAAAGGACACAGTCAGCAAGACAAAAAGGCAACCCAGAGACTGGGAAAAGATATTCACTAACCCGTCTCTGATAGAGGGCTGATCTCCAAAATTTACAAGGAACTCAAGAAGCAAGTCTCCAAAACACCAAAGGATCCAAATAAAAAGTGGGGTATTGAACTAAATAGAGAATTCTCAATAGAGGAGTCTAAAATGACTGAGAGACACTTAAGAAAGTGCTCAATATCTTTAGCCATTAGGGAAATGCAAATCGAAACAAGTCTGAGATATCATTTTACTCCTGTCAGAATGGCCAAAATAAAAAACACTAATGACAGTTTATGCTGGAGAGGATGTGGAGAGTGGGGAACACTGCTGATGGGAGTGCCAAATCGTACAGACACTTTGGAAATCAGTATGGAGATTCCTCAGGAAAATGGGAATCTGTCTACCACAAGACACAAAGATGCCCATTCATACAAAGATGTCTGTTCTACTATGTTCATAGAAGCATTATTTGTAATAGCTGGATCCTGGAAGCATCCTAGATGCACCTCAACTGGTGAGTGAATAAAGAAAATGTGGCACATTTACACAATGGAGAACTACTCAGCAGAAAAAAACAATGGAATCTTGAGATTTGCAGGCAAATGGATGGCACTAGAAGAAACCATCCTGAGTGAGGTAACCCAGTCAGAAAAAGACAAACATGGTAAATACTCACTCATTTATGGATTTCAGACATAGATCAACAGAATATCAGCCTACAATCCCAGTGGCAGTAACCCAAGAGATATGTATGATACCCCAGAGAAGTATAATGAGGCAAGATTCCTGAGCATATTGAAAATATTTTTCTTAAACTATCACTATGCTTACTTCTTCTATAAGTATTGAGTTTGGATAGAATCCCAACTTCTTATAACTTAATTTTTATCTGCCTTAATTGCCATATGATATCTGTTCCTTTCTTCTCATTCTTTGTACAGAAATGAAAAACTTATAGTAGATACTATGTGCATTCAAAAGCAATTCTATTAGAGTAAAGAAAAGTATGAAATGATAACATTTGACCAGTTTGCACTGCCTCACATATATTATTTGTATATGTGTTATCACACATATGATTCATATTTTTATTCCTTCAAATAATGCATTTGGAGGCTAATATATGTGTATAAAATGAATTAAAAATTCCATTTTCACTTGCTAACATACTTGTACTTCCTATTGTTCTGAGAGTACTTCATTTTTCCTGCAAATACATCTTTAAACACTGAGTTTGGAGAAATTCCTTTTTATGATATTGCTATTAAAAACAAATCTGTCATCATACTATCTAAATATTAGTTTAATAAAATGTAAAATTCAAGCTAATTATGTGGTTTTCTTTTCTTTTTTCTGTTAGACACAGAAGACTAACAATAATCATTGTTTTGTCAGGGGAACATCATTTCTAAGAAATCCTATGTACATGACATTTTGCCACTGACTGTCTTTATTCATTTTTTTAGAATTTTTAGTGTAAAAATAATGAGTTTCATAAATAGATCTCATTGTAATTTGTCCATGTTCACGTTCCATTTCTTGCCTTATCCTCTCCTTCTTTTGCCTTTCAGAGTATAGTTTATTTACTTAATATAATTATCTCTCTTTGTTCTTTGTACATTTTTCTGCAAATGACATAATTTCATTCTTCTTCATTGCTGAGATCCCATTGCTTATATATGCCACATTTCACTTAATCTCTTTCTGTATTGATGGCCTCCTATCTAGTTCCATAATTCGTTTAATGCCAATAGTCTTGCATTAAACTTGGATGTGAAAGTGTATTTTCTGTGGTACACTGACTTCAATTCCTTTATGTATTTGTCCAGACATATATAGATAACACATGTGTCAGTTTGTTAGTGTTCTGAAGAATCTCCATATTGATTTTCATAGTGGCTATACTGACTTGAACTTCAGCAGAGTATAAAGACTCTACCCCAACCTCATGAATATGTGATGTTGTTTCTTTACAAAAACAAAACAAAACAAAACAAAAACAATCAGCTATTTCCTGGGTGGATCCTAAAACTTTTTCTCGAAGTCAACTCACCCCAGGAGGTCTAAGCAGTCTGAAGGAATGCTTGAATTAGAAAATGTGAGTAAATGATCAGGAACTACAGTTACAAGCATAACCAGCAGAATACAAGTGATGGTAGAGAGAATCTTGAGTGTTGAAGATATAACAGCTGGATGGTCACTAGGATCTGCTTAGTTAATACCTTGGAAATGGGTGCAAGGAATGAGGAGAAGACATAGAAGTTCTGCTAGAGAGCTGGGGGATTGGACTTGAAGTTGAGGGAGAGGTGGGGATTTACAGTTAGTCTATCTGCTAGCCCTGGCAGGAGTGGTCTGTGTGTTCACAGATAGTGCCTGCTGGAGTTGGGGGCTGAGACAAAGCAGCAAGTTTGTGGAAGTTAGTTTGGAGGGGAAGACCTCTGTGATCCCCTGGAGATGGGAGTGTATGGGATACTACAGAGAGTGTTCTGCAGAGTTGGTGATGGAGTTGGGGATTTGATTTGGAGGAAATGCGGGAGACATGAATGTATGTAGGTAGCTTCTGTGCTGCTCGGCCTAGAGTGGCTTGTGCGCTCCCAGGAATTCTCCAATTTCTTAAAGTATAATTTTTATTTCTCTCCTAATGTTTCCTCTCCTACCATTTTCACTTACCCTTGTCCTTTATATTCTTATTTGATTAGTTTAATTAGGAGTCAACTTTGTTGTATTTACTCCACCTAAGTATGAAGACATGTATTCTTGTTGCATTTCATCTTTTGTGATTTGCTGTTATTTATATGCTAGCCAAACATTAGTGTCTTCTAAAAGATGTTAATTGTGTCTCTATTAATTAAAGTGAGTAAATAATTTGGGTATCATGGAGACATAATTTTTTCTAATACACAGGTGATTTTTCTGTTTCAGTATTTCCCTTAGTGTGACAAAAAAGACAGATATTTGGTTAAAGCTACAGATCAGAAATCAAAGCACCCAGTCAGTAGCTCTTCCCTCTATCAAGGCTGAAATTGTAGATCCTATCCTCCCTGTGACTGAAAACTAAATCTGACTGGAGACTAATTTCCACATGAGACCCATATGTCTGAAATCTCTTTACACTTTTAGACTGATTCAGTCTTTTGTAGCTCTGGGTGGCCTTTACCTCACAGATATCCATCTGCCTCTGTCTCCTGAGTCCTGGGATTGTAGGTGTTCCCCCACATCCTGGCTTCTATGGTTGACTAGTGTGGCTGGCTTTGTTTGCATTCTGATCTTCAGTGTCTTTATTAGAATGTAAACAATATATCACCTACCTTACTTCATGGAAAATCCCTTAGTTGTGTTGCATGGGTCTGGTATAGCAACTCATTTGAAGTTTCCAATAAAACACATAGCAATTATGAGCTTTCAGCTTGCCTGGAAAAGTAACCAAAACCTCTGCCCCTTTCATTTTTCAGAAAGAGGACATGTGCCTAGATCTTTCTTCTCACACTGCTGCCGATCCCCAAGCTCCTTGATATCTTTCCTAAATATGCATTTCTGTAGTAAGCAGAGTTGATTGTTCTTAGCTCCTATTTATGAGTTTCTCCTCTTACAAACTGGAGAACAGCATAGAAAAAATAAATACAGATCTCACTCAGAGGTCTTCTCTATCTAGGAATCAAAACATTCTAGCTCTTGGGGGTTTTCTGTTCAGTGCATTCAAAATTTTCTGTACATTTATAGAGTTTATATTTCTTATTTATAGTTTGTAATTCTTCGTTTATATTCTTATTTGTGGGAGTTTACATGAAGGGTTAAAAATCATTATTAGGAATAAAATTTTATTTATCAATATGAGATTTTTCAATGTGGGGTTTCTCTCCATGAGAAGTTTGTGTAATTCAGCACTCAATATCTATTTGCTTAACTTGATAAAATACATTATCTGGAAACATATACTGATAATATTTAAATTATAATAAAAAACTATTACCCCTAGAGAGTACTTGTGTTGTTATTTTGCTTAAGATTAGAAATTAGAAAAAAGGAAAAGGAAAGTGTGATGGGAACCAGGAATGGGAACTGGGATCTGTGCGATATAGCACAAGCCATGGAGAGCATGTTAACCATAGTCTATTATAGCGAGACTGAAAGTGTGGAGACAGACATGAGAGAGAGAGGAAAGTAAGGGAGGACAAGATGAGCGAGGATGAGAGTAAGGGAAGATGAGAGAGAGGGAGATTTAAGAGAAATATAAGAGAGCGCAAGCAACCATGTAGAGGTTGTCCTTTAAAAGGGGAAGCTCAAGCATATGTGCTAAGTCATTATGTAGCCTCGTAACAAGTGACACAGTGATGACATGGCCATGCCATTGTGTATGCCCTGCCTGTTGTCAGGGGGGCAGGGTCAGTGTAATGCCGGAGTTCCTACAATTTGTATAACAACAACATATATGAAAAAAGAAGCTATTTGCACAAAGGATCAACTAACAAAATCTAAACTATTATTTCATATATGTAACAATTAAAAATATACTTGTTTCAAATTATTTGTGGAACTATTGCTATCTTAAGTGGGAATAATATTTAAAATATTTTGAAAAGCTATTATAACCTAAACTATTCTAAAACTTAAGAGATGATGTAAATTCTATAAAAATGTATGCAAAGAGGCCAGAAGAGGGCACCAGATCTCATTACAGACGGTTGTGAGCCACCATGTGGTTGCTGGGAATTGAATTCAGGACCTCTGGAAGAACAGCCAGTGCTCTTAACTGCTGAGCTATCTCTCCTTAGAAATGAAAAAATCTGAAAAAAACAGAAATAAGCCTATTTGGAAGGGCATTCTGTTGTAAATATGTAACAGATTAATATGTAAATTATATACGTATTTGTGTTTCTGTGTTGTGAAAACTGCTCTAGGAATTAACAAATCTATCAGTGAAGAAGGAAGTATAAAATAGATTTATAAAAGTAGAAATAAGTAGATAAGTTAGAAAGCCCTTTTTTAGTGGGCTCTTCCATTAATTATGGGGAAAGTGTTAAAATCTTATTTTAATAAGAGAGTGGGTTACATAAAGTGAATAAAAATTGTTTCCTTCTATCAGCATTCCTTAGCTGCCTATAATTCCTTATCTAGGATTGAGGCCTCATGAGATTTTCCCTTTTCACAGCACTATATTGCTGGTGACATTGTTCAATTTTTGTTTAGGCAGCCATGTTGATGACACATCATGTGTGTAGTTTCTCTGACATTTCTAGGAGACACACTCTCACAGAAAATGCCATATTCCTCTGGAGAGAGAGAAGGGACAGGGTTTCACGGAAGAGTTTGTAGGGGAATAAAAGGAAGGGCAAAATGATATATTGAAATTTTAAAAGTGTTTTAAATGATAAATAAAATTATGTTCCTTAATCTATGACTCAATATTTTGAATTTTGAATTTTTTTGTGTATGAGTAAACAGTGATTTAAGCCGGGCAAATGTTTCTGATTGCATGTTAGTAGATTTACTAATAGGGCTATTGAAACTGAGATTAAAAAAGGAATACAAGACTCTCAAACAACAGGAAATAAAGAAATGAAACAGAAGTAAGTGAAAGCAGAAAACATGGTATGAATACACAAATCCAGCTCTGTCTCCATCACAGAGAGGAAAGCTTGAAAAACAAGTTAGGAAGCAATGGTAGAGAACATAGTCATTTGGAAATCGAATACTGTCTGTGAGAGGCAATGACACAAAACTTACCACATAGAATGAGTTCATTATTTGGTAATTGGGACATTCATTAGATGAATATTTACATATATCAATTTAAATGTCTGTTGAGGACTGAATTTATCCACATTAATTCAGAGACACTGAGAGCATTAGTAGCCAAATTCCCCTTTTCCTTAAAACCAGTAACTAAAACCCAGAAATTTCCTTGAAATCAAGGAACTTTATCTATTTCTAATGTCTTAAGCATTGTGAAACTCCCATACCCTTTCCTCTGTTGAAGACAGCTGGTTACTATAACAACCACCACTGCAGTGTTACCAACCACATACAAGGAAGAAAAACACACACACACACACAACTTCAAAGTCATTGGTGTTCCTTGCTCACAGAATAACCAGCTAATTTAGAAGTAGACAGAGATTTTGTAAGTAATTAAGAACATGAAAGGAATTTAAAGTTATTCTCTCTAGAAAGCAAGTTAAAGCACACCTACAACAAGGAACAGAGACTAAGTGGCTAGGTGAATTCCCCATGTTTTTTTTGCAATAGTAGGAAAATACTAGCACATTTGCTCAGAAATGCACGACTCCTAGATGACATGAGGGCTGTGGGTAAATAAGGGAGAGACAGCTTTATGTTAGAAAACAAGCTATAAATAGGTTTTCTCACTCTCCCTGTGTGTGACATGTATATGTGTATATATGTATGTATAAACATGTATGCATATATGAGTTCAAAAATGCAGCATGGTTATATAGGACTCTGGAGCAAAGAAAGATAACAGAATAAAAGGATGTCCACATTTGCAAGCGTTTAATAGCCCTTCCTAGAAAATGAAGATAATGTTTCTCTTGCCTTCCTTATCACTGGGAAGGTAATATTATAAAATCTTAGCAAATTAATTAAAAGCTATTAGGCTTTTATTAAATGTAAGCAGTATGTTTTCCCCTGAATATATGATATAAGAATTATATGTACATAATGGGTGCATTGTGATGTTTCAATATTGCTGTAATGTTTAAATCTGATAAACTATATCATCTTGAACATTCTTTCTTTACAGATAAAACGTTTAATATTATTTTCTTTAATTTCTGGAAGCACAGAAGTAGTTGTTGCTATTCACAGATGCTTTGCAATACAAAGGCACATTGAACTTCTTTCCCATCTCACTGTAACTTAACCCTTAGTGATCGTCTCCTCTCACTCCCTCTAGACTGAGATACTCCCAACCTCCAGGAAAACGATACTTTTATATGTACATACATATATGTGCATGGCTACTTTTACTTAATGAAAAGGTCTCCAGTTCCTTCCATGTTGTTGCAAATGGCAGAATTTTAGAGTTGCAAGTACTCCATTGTATGTATATTTATAATGATTTAATACTGCTGTTTTACCATTGAGTAGTAATGTGTGTCTGAGAACTCTATCATTTCATTCTATTCCCTCATTTCCTATTCTATTTTTATTTTATCATTTTCTATTTTGACAAATTTAAACCTTTTGGATTTAAAAATGGAAAGAAATTAAAACATTACCCTGGGTGTTCATTTTGAAAGGAGTCAATGACTCCAAGATGACCCAATGTGTTCATTATCAATAATAAAATGATGGTATGTCCCTTTAATTCTGCATTGGTGGATCAAAACAGGAATATCATAAGTTTGAAACTAGTGTAGTGCAAATAATGCTTTTAAGACCAGCCTAATCTACATAATGTGGTCACATCTTAATAAAATACAGAAACACAAACACACAAAAAAAATACTATTTGAAGTATCCATAGTATCTGCTTACTTGTACTCAGTCAGCAACCTACCACTTTTGTTAAACACCTAATTACATATTACCTTCTGTTACTAAATAAATATTTTTCCTTACACATGACAATATAGTGACCTAAAACAGTTTTCCTCAATTAACTGGGGCTATTTTTATATCTGTGAGAGTAAGCATAAAAATTACAACCTCTTATATTTAGCTCATCTTTTTTTTAATGTAAGTAGTCCGAATAACTCATTTTATGAGGAAGAAAATAACATCTGTGACCATCTTGTCACCATTGAATTCATGTACAACAAGTTCTAAACGATAACCTTATTTCTGTAGCTAAGTGGCAGAACTCTGAAAATAGAGGTTTCTAAGGAAAGATAGACACTTGTGAGTTTTAACTACACTGCTGATTGTACGCTCAGCCACATTCAGCAGACTTGTGAAACACCCCATGACTACTTGATTTGTTAAATAGAGTTGGAGAAAAGTGATGGAGAACAATAGGAAGTAAAGGGAGACAGAGATTTAGAGGGGTGTTTGGTTATGTATATTCAAACAATATCTGTGATTCATTTCACTGATTGTCTACCATGTTAACAAAGGCAACTGCAAAAATACCTAGTAGAGATTACACAGGCTACAGCTGAGATCCACCACTTTTGTGTTGGTAAAACAGGTTTGTCTATGAAACAAAAACAGTACCATATGTGCTGAACAGAGACTGTACAGTCTCAACAAAATAAAACACTGCATATAAGTCATTTTCTAACTAGTATACAAATATTTGGTTTTTATTTACTCTGTCCTTTTTCTGTACTAGGAATTCTCTTACTTACCAGATTATTGTTGATTTTCACATTTTCTAAGGGATCTTGAAGCCTGGATCTACATTTCTGCCTTGACCGTAGAAAAGATGGAGAGAGATTATATTTACATGAAATAACATGAGATTAATTAATAGTGGACTAAGGACAACTTTTATAATAATTTTGGGCAAAAATATGACATTGATGTAGGGACCCAGAACCTTTCATTAGTATGTTTCTGCAAAAGTCTCACCTCCAGCTTTGCTGGCCCTGGCTGCCTTCCACAGGGCCTTTGCCACTATTAATCCATGCATACTCTTGTAGGCATCATGCAACAGCTAAATCTCCTTAGCTCCCACCTCTAGAAGTATTTGTTTCTGCTCACGTACGGCTAAGAATAAGCTTTCTTTTCTTTTCCATCCTCCTTATAGACCATTCTGAGGCACCTTTCCAAGTCTGATTTAAATCGCTTCTTAGGAAATGTAGCCAGCTCACATCAGCCTTGTGTAATCTCTCGCTCAATATAAATCTTAACACAAACATTTATTATTCATTGAGCCCACATCTTCAGTTCCTGAATGGCATTTATCATTTAAATGAGTGTCCTCTCTATATATTGACTGAAGTAATACAGGGAAAGCAGCCTGATTAACAGCAAATTCCCCAGGAACCACCACTTTTATTCTTTGCTTCCTCCAAATCTTTCTCTTCTTCTTCCTCTTTTCTGAGCACAGTTGTAACAGTCATAACAACCAGCATCATCCATGTGCAAGTCATCATTGTGACTTCTCCAAGGTGTGGTGAAGGAGAAAGCTTATGGTAGAAAAGAGGGAGAAGTAAGTATATGCAAGGACATCTGGGAGAGTACAGAGTGGACATGACCAGGCTGAGTTGAGCCATGTGGAGTGAGAGGGATAGAAAGGGAGAGGGGGAAAAAGGAACCAGGTGCAACAGCCAGGAGGGTAAAAGTACAAAAAGCGTCAGGTAACCAAAATGTTTAGATGGTATAGGGAAGAATCTCTGGGGGAAGGCAGCCCAGGCCCTGGATGGAGAGTTCAGGATAAAGGGACAGGTATGCCAGCATAACTGTAACAGGTAAAGACTAAGGAATCCTGGGAGAACCTGGCAGCCAGATACAATTTGATGTGTTCTATAGGCATCTGTGTAGGCAGATTGTTCTGTCCCACAGCTGCTCTCAAATAAACATAGTGAGGCTTATATTTATTATAAATGTTTGGCCAATAGCTCAGGCTTGCTATGAACTAGCTCTTACAAATTAACCCATTTCTATTAATCTATGTGCTGCCTCAAGGCTTATAGCTCTATCCCATTTTGTGTGTCTCACTCATTTTCCATCTGGCTGGAAACGACTCTAACTCGGACCTTCTTCCTCCCAGAATTCTGTTTGGCTGCCCCACCTATAGTTCTTGCCTGGCTAATGGCTAATCATCATTTTATTAAACCAATTCCAGTAACAAATATTTACAGTGTACAAAGGGAATATTCCACAGCATACCTGAGCTATTTGTTCAGGGTTTGTAACAGGGAAGAAATATATGTAAGTGAGTTTAAATCCAAATCCCACTTTTTATTTGATTTAAATCTTTTGCTAAACACTTTTTTTTCTTTTTCCTTTCTTGTCTTTTCCATTTGTCTGTTTGTTTATTTTGTTTTTAAGACAATAAAACATGAGCTGTTCTGTATAGGTGTGAATGTTTGGATTTCCTAGAAATCACTCTATAGGCCAGGCTGACCTCCAACTCATAGTGATCCACCTACCTCTGCTTCTCAAGTGCTGGGATTAAAAGCACATACCACCATTCCTGGCTGTAATGTATTTTAAGATAATATATTAAAGCATCAAGAATGCTACCTCCTTTATTATGTGAGAACCAAAGTTACATTTTAAATTTTAATTATTGTTCCTTAGAAATACATGAAATAAAATGCCTCTGTTCTGCAAGCCCGTTGCCTAAGGACAGATAGTTCCTGAAATGCTCAGGGATATCATTTATGAGAGATAGCAAGCCACATGTTTTTACTCCCCTAAACAATCTTGAGTGACCCATCTGCACAGAATGTGCGTGAACACATGTGGGTGGGAGGTTCACAGGTACGAAATACTTTGGTATGTATGCTTGCCCCTGATTGGGCCTGATGGGAAACACTTAAGCTTAGCTGCTGCAAAACTTGATTCAGTGACATTTTCTGGAAACTCAAAGATGGACCTGGCCAGATCCAATCCACCTGAAATGTGTTTAAAGTTTGCTTCAAATTTGGCTTTAAATTGTGCTAGTGGTTTTATTCTAAACAGGTAGCATTAACAATTAACCTACAGGAAAAGTCCATTAATTTCCATCAATAATTCCATTTTGTACTTGAAGAAATAAAGTCTAGAAAACTTATCAAATGTCGAAAAACAAAACTACAACAAATTTAGTTTAAAGTTCCAATTGCCTTATATGCTGTTCAGAGGTTTCATCTGAAGGGCTTTAACAGACCCAAATAAGGCAAACATGGTGCTGGTGGTGTTAATCCCACAGGGCAAGAATAAGAACACTACCACAATTTTCAGCAAAATTTGAAGAAAGCTTGATTTTATTGATGGGCACCCAAGAGCTGACAATGGATTGCTTCCTAAGTCAAGTTAAAGAGAGCATCCATGAAACCATTTCTTTGGTCCCTTTAAGTTATAAGTAGTTACAGAAAAGAGACAGTGAAGCAATAAGGACATAAAGAAAAATTGCAAAAACAAAGAAAGAAATAAATGAAAACAACAAAACACCACCATGTGATTAGGGAATATGACTAGGGAGGGTCAGTGTATACTCAAAAACAGATCGGGCTCCATTAAACAGATGTGAAAAACAGCAACTCAGCTCTTAAAGTAAATGGAAAATAATTTTTAATGATACTGCATAATGACTTCTACCTTCAAAATGGAGTCAGGTGGGTCCCTTGGTGGGTGTAGTCCTTCTGACCTTCTCTTTTGCTAAACCACTAGACCCCTTATTTGGCTACTTCCTGTGCCTGACTCATTCCTGAGGCTGAATACCAGCGATCAGCTATCAAAATTCCTTAGCTATAAATCCCCAGTTGCCTTTGCCCTATTCAGGGTTTCCAGATTTATTTCTGTTTTGTTTTTTTATATTTAAATTAGAAACAAGGAGCTAAATAAAGGGGAGGTGGGGGAAGGGGGAGTAAGTGCATGGAAAATGTGTGGTCATAATGCATGGGAGGTATTCTTGCTAATGGAACAATAACAATATTCTTCCTATAACCAAACTGACTAAGTGGAAGTTCCAAAGATGAGTTTTAATTATAAAGAAATAAATAAGGGTTCAGATACACTGGGGTATAGCTGGAGGGAATATAGTTGTTCAGTAAGCAGGAAGACCCTGGATTCCATCCCTAGCACAGCAAACCAAGCATGGTGATGCATGACTGTAACCCCAGCACAAGGTAGAGAAAGGAAATGAGACACTCCTGCGTCAAAAACAAACAAACAAAACACCACGGAATTTGTTTATATTTAAATAAGAGGCTGAGAAAAGTAGATAAAGTTTGGTCTAGGAGCTTGTCACTATTAGAGGCTGTAAATTAATCCATATCCACTTGCTGGGCAAGAATAAGTGAAATGGAAGGTACCTACCTGTTTTGGATTTCTAGAAGGCATGCTCAGATGGATATCTTTCTTTCTTGGGAGCCTTGTCAATATCTCACTTTGAGCAGTAAATTTCTAAAATAATATATAAATCACAAGCAGAAAAAAATTCTTATTTGGCTGCACTAACTAACATATTCAATCAGGACTTACCAACTCATCCTAGCCAGACTCTCCCTTCTTCTCCTCAAAATCCACTTCTGCAGAGCCACCTGCAGCTCTTTTTGTCAGACTGAGCCACCCTATCTTCCATCTTGCTTAATAAAAGCTGTCTTTCTGTTGGATACTGGTGTTCAGCGTGGCCTGTAAGTAGTCTATAGGTCCCTTCTGTATCCAATAATGAAACAGAATGTGTGTAGCAGAAAAACCTGAGTTTTGTAAATTATAAATAAGAAACCAAAACAGTAGAAAAGGCAGTGACTGAAGCAGGTTATTAGGTTTGGAAGAAATGGAGCAAATGATTCTTCCTGGGGCTGAGTGCAGTTGCTTGGGTCCTCTCCACTGTGTACTCTGAATCTCCAGCTTTCAGGATAAAACTGGCCTGGTATTGAGCTTCCCCTTTTCTCAGTTTCATTTTGGTATTTTTCCAATGAAGGGTTTCTTTCATCTGCTCCCCTGGGATCTATGGCAGGAACTCTGTCCCCAAGCAGTTGCCTGCCCTAGATTTGTTCAATCTGAGAATTGTGACTTGACTAATAAAGAGAATTAACCCCAGATTTGATCCTTGCCTGAGTAAATGTAAACTTGGTCAGGAAAATGTAATATTTTCCCTTACAAAGTAAGGTTTCCAGGTTGATGGGTTCTGATGAGAGACAGCATCATGATTAAGTTAGGCACTTGAGTGAGCTCTCAGGAATGTTTAACACCAACAGACAACTAGTAGGGTACTAGTTATCTCAATGTCAGGTAAACTAAAAGGCCTGCTGTTTTCCATCAGAATGTTAGAAAGGACAGACTTGGACTAATGAAGCAAGCAGGCCACACAACCAATTGTCTTAGAAGATGAGTTTGTCTGAAGTATACCCAGGGCCTAGGAGGTTGTAGATGAATTCCAATTAACCATTCAAAATGAAGGTGTAACACATAAAAGAAAGAGGGAACCTCTCAGAGGCTTTGTGTTTTAATAGAGTTGACCTTTATGAGGTTGAGTTTTTGTGACAGGCTATGCCATAATAAAATCTTGAAGAAACAAGACTAATGTGTTCTAAAAATAGTAGCTGTAAACATTGCGGTTTTATAGACGCCTAAGCACTAATTCAGTTCAGAATAAACACAGGTAAGCTCTTATCACTCCCAGCCTCCCAGCCTCAGTGGACTGTGTAAATAAAGACTTCACCACCCCCTCCACACACACACACCTGTCTCTCTTGATTCACCTCCTCCTCCCAGCTCACACGGGTTGTATGTCTCAAGGAAAGCTCAACAACACAACCATCTCTCTTCTGTGAAGTCACTTGACTTTTGAAGGTGAGAGTCCTTCATTACTTTTATTCAGGACAAATTTATTCTCCTTGGTCTCCCACAACTGCTTAGGTAGGATGAAGTCTCATTTGCATAGAAGGCCAATGGCACAACCAGATTAGTATAGAAGTCAGGTGACATCTAAGATACACTTGAAATCTCAGCTTGCCAGAAAGCACTGTTAGAATCTTGTCTAAAGCAACAATTCTTCACCGCAGTTTTCCATTTCGCAAGAAAAATGTTTATTATAGCCAAGCACTTAATTACTTACTTGTTTGTTTTCTTTCTAAATCTGTTTGCTACACATAGTTTTCATAACCCTTTTTCTCCCCTTATCATACTTCCTTCTCTGTAATTAATGTATTTTCCATTAGCTAGGATAGCTCCATCAGATGATTTTCAAGCTTTCATTCCTCTACTATAGTCAGATAAAATCCTACTGTGTACTCTCCATGCCCACTTATGCCTAATATTACAGCTGTCAATTACTTGAGAATGAAGACGAAGCTTTCAATTTCCACTTCTGTAACAATTATGCATTGCAATTTTCTAGGTCATTTGCATGACCAATAAGTACTCCCTCTCCTCAACCTGAACTTCTTAAGTATCTGCACTTTACAATTGAATCTTAGAATTCTCTTTAAACTTTCTTTTCTCTTTTAAAGTTTCCAAACCACTTTGTCAACAAAACACAACAACTGGGTCAGAGATCAGCCATGTAAATGTGACTTAGTGGCTGGTTCATGGAGACACTTGCCAAAGAGCCTATCACCTAGCCCCAACTTTAGAGACTGTGGCAAAAAGAAATATGTTTTTAGATGATATGTGAAAGGATAGTTTACAGTGAAAACATAATAGTATTCTGTGAGCACTCTGTCTAATCCATTCAACATAGTTGTTAAACTCTTTTGTAATAGAATTTTTGTCAGGAAAGCATGTTCTGGAATCCAGTGGGAATTTTAAATCTGCAGAGATAACTTCTTACCATAAGTTTTTGAAGCTCTTCTCTGCAAACATTACAAATAACCTCCCTATTGATAATTGATTCATGTCTCTTATTGTTTTCTTGCCTTATGACACTCTTACTCTGTAGGCACTTACCTTGTATCACTTATCTGTCACTGCTTCTGCCCATCTTTCACTGGGAAATCAATAATGCTCACTCTTGCTTCAAACATCCTCTACAAGGTGCCTCCCTGCTTCCCATTTTTTAAGAAAGCTTTTAGTCAAATAACTGATGAACTAATTCAAGTCACCCTTTCCATCTTATGTTTTTCATGATTATTCATGCTTTCCACATCTTTCATGGTAACAATCTGAAAAGGTGTCTCAAATTTAACCTTCTCCTACAATGCATTCTTATGCAGTGCAAGTATCAAAAATAGAGTCACTGTTCTTCCATACTAATCTGATGGGGAAATCCTGTGTATACGTCAATAAAGCACTGTTGGCCAATAGGGAAGCAAGATAGGTGGGAGTAGGAGTCAAGGAGGATTCTGGGGAAGAGAGGCAGAGTCAGTCATGATGTAGTCGCCATAGGAATAAGAGGTCCTGACTCCTTTCTCCAGTAAGAGAAAATATTTAGATTAACAATTATGGGGTAAATACTTAAGTCAGAGATAGCCAGTAAGAAACCAAGCAAATATCCAAAAGCTTCATAATTATTATAGCATCCTGTGTGTTTATTTTGGACTCATGCTAGTGGGAAGGCTGCACTCTACACTAATCTAAAACGGACATCATGTCATAGTACATACATTTTCACATGTTCAGTTATTGCTGGCTAGTGCTTTAATAATGTCTTATAAAAGCATGAACTAAGAGATAGAAATTCTCCCTTCCATAGCCAGATTCTTGTATAAATTTTGAAAACAAAAGGAGGTCAGGTTCACCTACCTACAAACAATAGTTCCTTTCTTAGTACCTACAGAAAGGAAAAACCTCAGCCTTGGGAATTACACATTGACAAGCAAACAATCATATTCAAAGCAGCATTTATTACACTTCAGAGAAAATGAATGTGTACCTGTAACCAGTGGTTTTATCAGGTTAATTTCTTGTTGGTCTGTTCCTGTTCTATCTATATTCATTACTGGAATATGTCACAAAGAATTAATCTTAGGCTCGCTGCATTTGTCTGGGATATGTAAAAGAGTAGCATATGCAAGAAGATGAAGATCAGAGGAGGAGGAGGAAGAATAAGAAGAAAAGAAGATGTAAACAGCAAAGAGGATAACAAAACTTCTTTTTAAAACATGGCCATAGGATAAATGAAATTTTGACTGATTCATAGAAAAGAAGTGGTATATTTAAGAACCTTTTCTTTTTTCTTTTTTCAATCTGAAAGCCAAAATGGATCTTCCTGAATCTTAGAAAAAAAGAGATCTCTACTCTGTTTGGATTAGACCTGCATGGGACCGACCTAGGCCCTCTATGTGAGTGACAGTTGTGTAGCTTGGTCTGTTTGTAAAACTCTTGAGATCAAGAACTATCCCAGGCACTTATCTGACTTTTAGGAAACTGTTCCCCACACTGGATCATGCGACCCAACCTTTATGCAGGAAGAGGAGCTAACTTGATGTACCACGCTTTCTTCAAGCCCATGGGAGAGCTGCCTCTTCCTGAAAGGATATGGAGAGGGAGTGGATGGGTGGTGCTAGATGGCAGTGGGGAAAGGACAAGAGGAGAAGAGGGAGGGGAAACTGTGCATGTAAAATAAATGTAAAAAATATTATTAAAATTGAAAAAATGTCAGGCACAAATGCTGAGAGAGAGAGAGGAGAAAGAGGGACGGAGGGAGAGAGAGAGAGAGGAAGAGAGGGGGAGGGAGAGAGAGAGGGAGGGAGGGAGGAGAGAGAGAGAGAGAGAGAGAGAGAGAGAGAGAGAGAGAGAGAGAGAGAGAGAGAGAGAGAGAGAGAGAGAGATTCCCCCTAACACTCTGGACTCGGTGCTCAGAGACAGTCCTGAGCATCCAGTGTCTGAATGCAGCAGCACTATTGTTTAATGCTGATCTGCCTCACTTGGCATTGGACATTACTACTATTCTGAAAATGAGAAAGGATATTGCAAGCCAGAGTGGCTAGGGAGAATAAACACAGACAAAGTAATTACATTTAACAAGTAGAATCATTTGAAACCTTCAGGGCTGCAGATTCATATAGGGAGGAATCTCACCTCAGTATGTAACCTGTAAATTATAGCAAAACTCTTCTTAAATTGGACGGTGGAATCCAAGTTTTTTTTCTATGTTTTACCATCTCACTAACTGAGTGTTACTTTGTGTTAGAATATGCTCTCCATGTGTTATCTCTTTCCAGACTTTCCAGGAGATTAAAGAATATTTGAATATTTTTCTAGATACCTCTATAATCCATGAATCCTAAATATAATTACCTGAATTGAGCTTGAAGTGATGGGGCCAAGATCCACACTCAGAGAAAATGCTGATATACAAACCTTTAAGTGCAAGGTATTTGAGTTTGAAAGCTGTGCTTCTTTTTAAAACAAGTTTATAAATATCACATGACCATAAACAAGATTTTTGAACTAAGTGTTAGAAGTTTTTGTACATTAAAAGAAAAATGAGTAAATTAGAAAATATATGCAATATGTCCTCATTGTTAGACACTGAGTATCACAATATGAGCCTTGCTTTTCTGAAAAAGATGCTAATTTTAATTATCAACTTAGAAAAAAACATCATCCTTATTTCTTAACCAGTACACTACAAATATGCATGTTTATTATTCATATGCATTTTGTTATCTGTCAAGCAATTATACAATTAAAAACATTAGTTTTTTTCCATTTCTCTCATCTATTCCTGGACAATGTCCTCTCTGATAAGCACAAATAATTGTTCATGACAATCATAATTCTAGATAATTCTTTAAAACAGTAACAACAAAAATAAAGACATTCCAAAAGACATCATATTCTAGCTGTGGAAATTTATATGGAGAATTCTAAACACGAATGTCCAGTTAAGATCTTTGTCAACCAGTGAGTGTAGTGATGTGAGAAAAAGGTCAAATAGGATACCCATCGGAAGATGTTTGGTAAAACAGAAATAAGAAAATACCCACGATAAATTTGTTGATGTTTTATTTAGGGAAAACTACAGTATAGTCTAGAGCACACATCCTGTGGATGGATATTCTGACTAATAGAAACACAAATTTTTTGCTAGGTAGTTCTTTCACCAAATATTTACATAATGCCCAGGAAGTAAAGAGCTTAGGAAGTTATTTGTTTTATTTTTTTAACCAATGTTAATTACGTATTTATAAAATAAGCTTATGAAATTGATCAATTATCTTCAAGAAATTCGTTTTATTTTGAGTTCTTTGGAGGATACTTGTTAAATAAACCTATACACTATAAATATTATTATGTTAATAACACATCCCCTGGAAGTGTTGATGCTTTTACATCTAAGATATTGATGAGTATTTTCTATTCAGTTATGAAAATTGCTCCTTCTGGTTCCTTTTATCTGATTATTCCAATTTCATTCCAGTAAAATGTTTTCTTGGTCCATTAAGGAGAAAAGGCATTATTAAGGACAGATCACACAAAAGCTTAGAAGGTATGCAAGAAAATGACCTTTGCCCAATGGCAAGAAGGAAGTATGGCAGAGGATCATAGACTCAGATTTTTCATATATTCTATGGTTGTAGATAGGGAAGTTTCTAATTCTTCATTCAAGCCAACAGAAAGAAAGCTTCCATATTTTATCTTAAAGTAACAATCTTTATGGCATCTAAATAGTACAGCAAAATTACTTCTTAAGCTAACTCTTGATTTCAATTGCAGGATTAAGAATACACCAATTGACTAAGGCTATGATCTAAAAAAATGGTCAGAAAGTATTTCTAAAATATAAGAATATGAAATACGTCTCTATCTACTGACATCAATATTTTTATCTGTCTATCTGTCTGTCTATCTATCTATCCATCTATCTGTCATCTTTCAAACTTTTCTCCCCAAAAAATTATTCATTTAACAGTCTTTAACAATCTTTTTGTTGATCTACTTTGTGCCAATCACTAAGATTGCAGTTGATTGATTACACATGATCTATAGCTCTGTCTAATGAAGAATACATACACCACATTAACAAATAAATGTTGAAGAATACTACAGATGTTGCAGCAATAATACTAAAATATCAAAAAGTTAGAGATAGCCATTGAGACTCATTTAACTTGCTTCACATCATATGTCTGTGATAGTCTCTAGAAATGCAATTTGAAGAATTTGAAACTGAGTTAATATATCAAGTCAACTCATGATACCTATGAAGATGGCCAGTACCCAACTTGACAGTTTGTTGTCTATGCTGTATTGTCTACAAAATGAATAAATATAGATGGAGGAGGGTATAAGATTTGATTTTATTTTGTTTTTGATTAAAATAGCTTAATTAAATAATTCACTTTTGGTTTCTTAAGATATATGTCATGTAGCACAGCCTTGTCTCTCAACTTCCCAAGTGGTTTCAGTTGCACATGTAGCCAACATATCTGCTTTAACTGTTGATATTTGTAAGTATTTTTGAATACTGGTCATAAATACTGAGATGGTATTAAAGTGGAGTCAAACAAAAGAAAAAGACTAAAGTCTAAAGAAATATTCATGCTGAACTAACTAGTTCTATTCAATTAGTTCCTACTCTGGAAAGGGACTGGACTGAGACTCACAATCAATGCCTGCACCCATATCCTCCCTGCATGTATTTCACAGACCAAGGAGTAGCATCATAACTCAATACTTTTGGAAAAGAAGAACCTTTACCTCAGTGTTCAAATGATAAGTTTAGTCTTGAAATATAATTGGAAGTATATACTCTGTTTAATTGGAGCAAGTTTAAGTAAATTGGAACAAAAGAAGAAGTCAGTCTAAAGTCAGAAATATATGTTCAGTTTTGGAAATTAAGAGCTCTAGCAAGGTAATATATGGACATATTTAAATAATTTTACACAGTCATTGCACTCAAAGACTTCATTACAAACTCCCTTGTAATTATTTACTTACTATCTTTGTAAACTTGTCCAGAGTATAGGATGCAAGTTTGTTTGTGTGGTAGATTACATTTGTTGATTTGCATATGTAGAAACATCCCTATGTCTGTGGATAAAGCCTATGTGGATGATCACTTGATGTGTTCTTGTATTTGGTTTGCAAGTATTTTCATAAATTTTGCATCTATTTTCATAAGAAAAATTGGTCTGTAATTTTCATTGTTGGGCCTTTATGTAGTCTGAGTATCAGGGTAACTATGGCCTCATAAAATAAATTGGACAATATCCCTTCTGGTTGTATTTTATGGAACAATTTGAGCATGGACATGAACTCGTTTTTGAAAGTCTGGTAGAATTCTGCACAAAACACATCTGGCAATGGGCTGGTTTTGGTTGGTAGATTTTAATTACTGATTCTATTTCAGTTGGTTTATAGGTATGTTTAGATTGCTAGTATTGTCTTGATTTAACTTTGGTAAGTGATCCATTTATTTTATATTTTCAATTTTGTGGAATATAAGTTTTTAAAGAATGTCTTTATGATTCTCTGGCTTTCCTCAATGTCTATTGTTGTCTTCATTTTCATTACTAATTTTGTTCATTGGGATTTTCTCTCTGTGCCTTTTAGGTAATTTTGATAAGAGTTTTTTTTTTTTTTATTTTAATGGTTTTCTCAAAGAACCAACTCATTGTGTTAATGATACTTTGTATTGCTTTTTTGTTTGTTTCTTTCTATTTTGTTGATTTCATTCCAGAGTTTGATTATGCTTGTCCTCTACTCTTGTTATTTTCTATTTTATTCTAGAGATTCTAGTTGTGCTTTACATTACTAGTATATGATATTTCTATTTTTTATGTAAGTACCGAGTGCTATGAACTTGCATAACTGCTTTCATTGTGTTCCATAAGTTGGGTTATATTGTACTTACATTTTCATTCACTTCTAGAAAGTCTTTAATTATTTTTATGTCTGTTTTGATTCATTTATCATTTAGTAGTGATTTGTTTAGTTTCCATGTGTTTGTAAGCTTTCTGTTGTTTCTTTTGCTCTTGATATCAAGGTTGAATCCACAGTGTTCAGATAGGATACAAGGTGTCATTATAATTTTGTTATATAGGTTCAAAGTTGTTTTGTCTCCAAACATATGGTCAATTTTGGACAAAGTTCTATGAACTGCTAAGAATAAGATACAGTCTTCTGTGTTTTGGTGAAATGCTCTGAAAATATGGTAGGTACTTTTGGTTCCCAACACCATTTAGCTCTATAATTTCTGTATTAATATTTGTCGGGATGACCATCTCTATTGTTGAGAGTCAGGGGGGGTACTGAAGTGGCACACTACTGTGTGAAGATCAATATGTGCTTTAAGCTCCAATAGTGCTTCTTTTATGACATTTGGTATCCTTGTATATGGTGCAAAGATGTTAAGTACTGAAATGACTTCTTAGTGGATTTTTCTTTTGAAGAATGTGTAATGTTCTTCCTCAGCTCCCCTGATGAGATTTAGCTTGATGTCTGTTTTGTCAGCTTTCTTTTCTAGGTTAACTTGCTTGAAATATGCTTTTCCATCCTTTTACTCTGAGGCGATTTCTATCCTTGATGTTGAGTTATGTTTCTTGTTTTTCCATACACTCTGTTCATCTTTGTCTTTTTGTAGTGTAATTGAGGCCATTGGTGTTTAGAAATGTCAATGAGCAATGTTGGGAGGAAGGGAGGGAGGGAGGGAGGGAGAGAGGGAGGGAGGGAAGGACAGAGACAAACAGAAAGAAAGATTCTCTGTTTGATGATCTGGGATTACTCATTCCTCATGTTTTCTTGGGTGTGATTAATGGATTTAGCTTGAAATTTCTATTCCAATATGTTCCATATGGTTAGATTTGTTGATAGATATTCTTCAATTTTGCTTTATCATGAAATGTAATATTTTCTACCTTCTATTTTAATTTAAAATATGGCTGGTTATAGTAGTTTGGGATGGTGTCCATTTTTTTTTTTAATTTTGAAAAACATCTACACAGGCCCTTGTGGCTGTTAGAGACTACATTGAGAAGTCAGGTGTTATTCTAATAGGTCTGCAATTACATGTTATATGCTTGTTATTTTTTTTTCTCCTTGAAGACTGTGATATTGTTTTGTTCTGTTCATTTAGGTGATTATCTCCTGAGGCAACTTTCTTCTCTGGTCCACTCTACTTAATATTCTGTATATTTCTTATAATTTATAGGCATCTCCTTCTTTAAGGTAGGAACATTTTCTTCTATCATTTAGTTAAATATATTTTCTGTTGCTTGGACCTGGGTTTCTTTTCCTTTCTTTTATTGCTATTATTCTTAGATGTGGTATTTTTACAATGTTCCATATTTCCTGGATATCTTCTGTCTGGGCATTTTTAGATTCAACAGTTTCTTTAAGCATGGAATGTAGAGTGTAGTCTTCCTGCCACCCTGGTTCCAGAGCCACATCAGTCCCAAATGAAAACACAGGAGGCTATATTAATTATGAAGCTGTTGGCCGTTAGCTTGTTCCTTACTGGCTAACTCTGACTTAAGTATTTAACCTATAATTAATTGTTAATCTAAATATTTCTCTTACCCGAGAAAGGGTCCAGACCTCTTACTTCTATGGTGGCTACATTGTGTCTGACTCTGGCTCTCTTTCCCAGAATCTTCTTTGATGCCTAGTCCCACCTATCTTGCTTTTCTATTGGCTAACAGTGCTTTATTTAAACCAATCAGACACATTTTTAGAGAATGATATCTCCCAACAAAGGAATGATAGGTGGATATATCTGTCCCTCCTGCCAGCTCCTAAATCATGATGTGGAGACTAATTATTAATCAGAAAACCTTGGCTGATAGTACATGTTTGTTTGTAAATAGCTCTTATGACTTAAATTATCCCATTTCTATTAATTTACTTTCTGCCTCATGGCTTTACCACCTTTACTCTGAATTTACTATGCTGCTTTTTTGAGTTCTGCTATCTCCTCCCTTCTTCTTCCCAGCATTCTCTCTGACCTAAAACTCTTATCAAGCTATTAAATATTCAGCTTTTTATTAAACCTATCTGAGTGACACACATTCACCATGTCCAAAAAGATTATTCTGTCTAAATATAAAGGAAAGGTATTAACTCTAGCACAATAAATATATAAATAATAGGAACAGATATCAGGAAAGAATTACATTTGCAATGTTCAGTTAATTCTTTTTGGCATATTTGAAGAAAATATTTCATTACTTAATCCATCTTGATGAATACAAAGCCCTGTGCCTAATTTACCTGCTAGCATAACTAAGGAGAAGTATATCTAGTTTTTAACTTCCTCAAAGACCACAGAGGAATATAATACCTGAGTAAACAGAAAGTATGCTGCAAGCCACTTCCAAACCTATGGAGATGACAGACATCTGGCTCCCTGGTCAGTTACCCATTTTTCTTTGGCAACATTGAAGCATCTATATTCAGCCTACAGGGCTAGAATATGTAACAGACATTTCTGTGAAGTAAAATTTTAAAGGACTCTTACCCTCTCTTAGCAAAGTTTGACAACCACTCATCTTTGGGTTTATCTGGTTCAGTTTGGACCACATAATGGCCATAGTCAAGGCAAGGACATCTTCTTGCTAAGTGGCTAACTTTTTCCACCAAGAAGGAAAACTGCATATGAAGGTTTTCTGATGTCCATCTTCTTCTCTGAAGTAGAATGGAGCTGCATAGGTATAATACCTTAAACAATAACAGAAACATATATCAAAAATAGCCTTAAATTTGTATCATTATACAAAAAATGCATACCAATGTCATATATCTGAGAAGAGTTGTTCAAGTATAAACTCAACTATCTATCCTTTTATCTCATAATTTCTATACTATATCCCTCTTTTCAGAATGAGATATTGAAATTTAATTTCTTTTGTTTAGCTTTCTCTCTAATCATGACCAATAACAATTTGTAACCCACCAAAATGAGGACAAATATCCATATCCCATTGAGTTACCCAAACCCATCCCTCCTACATTATGTGAATGTGGGTGTCATGTCTTTTAGACTAATTTTCATTGTATGGGGGCACTGCCATTGTTTGAGGACCCTGGGAAAACTGGGTATAATGGTCAAAAACTTGTAGTTGTATCATTTGTTGTTCAGTTTCTGTGCAATGGGAACGTATAAGCTTATTCAGACTTTTCTGTCCCACCATCTAGCTCCCCAAATAACCACACAGAGACTTATTATTAACTATTCATGCCCAGATAATAGCTTAGGCTTGGTTTTAGCAAGGTCTTATAACTTAAATTAACCCATTTCTATTAGTCTTTGTGCTTCCCTGTTATGGAATAATACTTCTGTATTCTGTGAATAAGCATTGTTCTTATTGGTTAATAATAAAGCTGATTTGGCCAATATAGCAAGTTGGAACAAAGCTACGTGATAAAGGCAAACTGAATATACAGAGAAGGAGAACGGTGGTATCAAGAGCAATACAAGCAGCCAATGATGAAGTAAAACTCTAGAGGAAAGGCAAAGCCAGGAACCATGTGGCAAAATATGGATTAATAGAAATAATTAATTTAAGTTGAAAGAGCTGGAAAGTAATAACCTTGAGCTATAGGCCAAACATTCTGGAATTAATGTAAGCTGTTGTGTGTTTATATGGGACTAGGAGATCAGTACAATAAAAAGCTCCACCTTCATTTACATATAGTACCTAACATAGGGCTTGAACTCATGTCCCCTGAAATTAAGAGTCCATTGCTCTACTTATTGGACTGAGTTAGTTTGGCTCATTTACTTCATGTATGTACTTCCCATCTTGTTTGCTTTTGCTTTGAGTCTCATGGCATCACCTCTTGAATCTGTCCTTTTTATCCCAGTATTTTAACTGCTCACAAAATCCTGCCTCTCCATTGGTCAATCAGCTTTTTACGAATAATGATAACAAAATGTCCTCATGATATACAGGATTATTCCACAGCAATAAGGATTATCTGAATTCCTATTTGGAGTAGTCTGGGAGACTGGACTATCTCAGTCAACAGGTTTGAAGTTCTTCTGGATGGAGGATTTTTAGGGAGCTTAACAGAAGCATTTTGAGATGCTGGATAACCTGTGCCATTAGTTGTCATTGGTGTCTGCCCCACTTGTTCTGCCGCATGTTTTTTTTAGGTTTTTTATTGGTTGAATTTTTCTTTTTTAAATTTAAGTTAGAAACAATCTTGTTTCACATGTCATCTCCAGTTCCCTGTCTCTCCCCTCCTTCCCTGCCCCACACCAACCCCCATCCCATCCTCTTTCTGCTCCCCAGGAAGGGTGAGGACTTCCATGGGGTATCTTCAAAGTCTGTCACATCATTTGAGCATGGCAAAGGCCTTACCCCTTGTGTCTAGCCTAAGAGAATATCCTTCTTTTTGGAATGGGCTGCCATGTCCACTTGTATAATAGGGACAAATACTGATTCACTACCACAGTCCCCAGAGACTGTTCAATCCTCCTAAATGACACCCACTTACAGGGGTTCAGGGTTGGTCTAATGCTGGTTTCCCAGCCATAAGTCTGGGGTCCATGAGCTCCCCCTTGTTCAGGTCAGCTCTTTCTGTGAGCTAAGCAAGCCCTGTCTTTACCTGTTTGCTCATCACTCCTCCCTCTCTGAAATTGGATTCCAGGAGTTTGGCATAGTGTTTAGGTATGGGTGTGTGCTTCTGCTTCTATCAGCTGCTAAATGAAAGCTCTAGGATGAGATATAAGGAAGTAATCAATCTCACTATATGGAAAGGTCATTTAAGGTAGCCTCTCTACTATTGCTTAGATTGTGAGCTGGTGTCATCCAGTTAGATCTATGGAAATATCCCTAGTACAAGATTTCTCTTTATACCTATAATGGCTCCCTCTATTATGATACCACTTTCCTTGCTCTCCTGTATTTTTCCACTGACCCAATCTTCCTGCAACCTCATATCCTCCTCTCTCCCCCTTTTCTTTCTCTTATTTCCCTCTCTCCTCCTCCCATGCTCCAAAATTGTTCAGGAGATCTTGTCCCTTTCCTCTTCTCCAAGGGACCATGTAGGTCTCTCTTAGGGTCCTCCTTGCTTCCTAGCCTCTCTAGCAGTGTGGATTTTAGGCTGATAATACTTTGCTCTATGACTAATGTGCTTGTATGAGTGACTATATACCATGTTTGTCTTTATCTGACTCAGTTACCTCAATTAGGATGGTGTTAGTCTCACATTATAAATGTGTGAGATATTATGTATGATTTGAGTTTTAGTAATGTTTCTTTTATGAATATGGATGCCTTTGTATTTGAAGCATAGATGTTCATAGTTCAGACTTCATTTTGATGGAGAGAACTGGAGATTGGTTGTGGAGACAAAGAGACAAATGAAGGTTTAAAGCTTGCCTAACTGCTTCACTGTCCTTCTTGCTTCTCCGGAAGCCTTGGTTGGTGGGTTCCTGGAGAAAACCTTATGGAGTTGTGGGTTAGGACAACAGCATGCATGGGGAAGAAGTTAAAAGGAGAAATATCTCTTGATCACCTGGAGTTGGGGATAAGGAAGAGAGGGATGTCACTAGAAGATGTTTGCTGCAATGTTTGTAATAAGTCTTGGGGATTGGCTTTTGAGAAGAGGAGATAGAACTGAAGATCTGCAGTTATCCTGTCTGCTTTCCTGGTCATTGTGCTTAGAATTTTTAAATACAAAATCTGGGTTATAAAGTATTTGACTTTATTGTGTATATTTCAAAAACAATGAACTTATATGTGATAAAACTAAAAAAAGTTGGCTCTGGCGGCGGGATCAAGTACAACAGACCTTGCTTCTGGGCCTGTGTTCCAGTGCCTGGGGAACGTCTGGGAACTGCACAGAGCTTCCAATCCCGGAGGGAGCCAAACACCCCAGACTCCAGGACTTCTTTCCCACCAACGAGAACAGGAAACAAAGGAGCCAGGGAGACCAGGTGAACAGCTGTTCCGGCAGGATCAGGTAAAACAGGATCCAGCATAGGGTCCAGGGTACCAGGTGGGAGGCTAAGTGCCCCAGATTTCTGTTCTTCTACACCCACAGGACCAGAACTAGGACAAAGAATAGAAGAACTACCAGATTATTGGACTTGCTAGCACCCACCAAAAGGGAACACTGGTCCCCCTAATGACCAGACCAGTAAGGGGCTCTTTCTGCACCCACTAGAAGAAGAGATGGGAAAGAGACAATACAAAAACAGACTCAGCAACAGAAAAACAAATATGACACAACCAGATTCTAGAGATTCCACATCAGCAAGACGCCAACATTCGAATGCAAATGAAGCAGAAGAGAATGGCCTTAAAACCACTTTCATGAAAATGATAGAGGCACTAAAAGAGGATATAGGAAAATCCCTCAAAGAAATGGAGGAAAAAAACAATCCAAAAAATGCAAGAAATGGAATAAAAAACAAACCAAAAAAGGCAGGAAATGGAAGAAGAAACATACCAAAAAAGGGAGGAAATGGAAGAAGAAACAAAGCAAAAAATGCAAGAAATGGAGGAAAAAGCAAACCAAAAAATGCAAGATATGGAAGAAAGAACAAACCAAAAAATTCATAAAAGGGAAAAAACGGATGAAAAGATAAACCGAAAATTGCAAGAAACAATGCAAACACTTCAAGAGTTGAAAACTGAAATAGAGACAATAAAAAAAAACACAATCTGAAGAAAGGCAGGAAATAGAAAACCTGGGCGAACAGTCAGGTACTACTGATACAAGCATTACCAATAGAATAGAAGAGATGGCAGAGAGAATCTCAAGTGTTGAAGATACACTAGGAGAAATAGATTCATCAACCAAAGAAAACCTTAAGTCCAACTAATCCTTAACACAAAACATCCAGGAAATATGGGACACCATGAAAAGACCAAACCTAAGAATAATAGGTATAGAAGAAGGAGAAGAAAACAACCTCAAAGGGGCAGAAAACATATTCAACAAAATCATAGAAGAAAACTTTCCCAACCTTAAGAAAGACATGCCAATGAAGGTACAAGAAGCTTCCAGAACACCAAATAGAGTGGGCCACAAAAAAAGTAACCCTTGCCACATAATAATCAAGATCCCAAATATACAGAATAAAGAAAGAATATTAAGAGCAGCTAAAGAAAAAGGTCAAGTAACATACAAAGGCAGACCTATCAGAATTACACCTGACTTCTCCATGGAAACTCTGAAAGCCAGAAGGTCCTGGATAGATATTCTACCAACACTAAGAGACCATGGATGCCAGCCCAGACTACTATACCCAGCAAAGCTCTCAATCACTATGGATGGAGAAAACAAGATATTCCATGACAAAAGTAGATTCAAGCAAAACGTATCCACTAACCCAGCACTACAGAAAGATTTGGAAGGAAAACTCCAACCCAAGGAAGTTGACTACAACCAGAAATACAAAGGCATTAGAGAATCCCTCTCTACCAACAGCCAAAAGAACAAAGGGGAGAAATTCTACACATAATTCCAACAACAACAACCATTGCAAATCGAAGAAGAATGAGCAATCAATGGTCATTAATATCCCTCAACATTAATGGCCTTAACTCACCCATAAAAAGACACAGGCTAGCAGAATGGATTTGAAGACATAGCCCTTCCTTCTGCTGCATACAAGAAACACACATCACCATCAAAGACAGACATTACCTGAGAGTTAAAGGTTGGGAAAAATTTTTCCAATCAAATGGACCCAAGAAACAAGCAGGGGTAGCAATCCTAATATCTATCAAACTAGACTTTAAAATAAAATCAATCAAAAGAGATGAAGGAGGTCATTACATACACATCACAGGTGAAATCCACCAAGATAAAGTGTCTATCCTGAACATCTTTGCCCCAAATATAAAGGCATCCACATTCGTAAAAGAAACATTACTAAAATTTAAATCACATATAAAGCCTTACACACTTATAGTGGGAGATTTCAACACACCACTCTCACCACTAAACAGGAATACCAGACAGAAACTCAACAAAGAAGCAAAGGGTCTAATAGAAGTAATGACCCAACTGGGATTAACAGACATCTACAGAACATTTCATCCACATAAAAAAAGAATATATCTTCTTCTCACAACCACATGGAACCTTCTCAAAAATAGACCACATACTTGGCAACATATCAAACCTCAGCAGCTACAAAAAAATTGGAATAACTCCATGCATCTTATCAGACCACCATGCTTTAAATTAAAATTCAACAACAACACAAATTTCAGAAAACCTACAAACTCATGGAAATTGAATAATTCACAACTGCACCATTCCTGGGACAATGAAGAAATAAAAAAAGAAATTAAAGACTTCCTCGAATTTAATGAGAATGAAGACCCAACATTCCCAAACCTATGGGATACTTTGAAAGCAGTGCTACGGGGGAAGTTCATAGAACTAAGTGCCCACATGAAGAAACTGGAGATTCGCTATACTAGAGAATTAACAGCACAGCTGAAAGCTCTAAAACACAAAGAAGCAAACTCCCCCAGGAGGGGTAGACGCCAGGAAATAATCAAATTGAGGGCTGAAATCAATGAAGTAGAAACTAGGAAAACAATAAAAAGAATCAATGCAATGAAGAGTTGGTTCTTTGAGAAAATCAACAAGATAGATAAACCTTTGTCCAAACTTACCTAACAGCAGAGAGTGAACATGCAAATTAACAAAATCAGAAATGAAAAGGGGGACATAACAACGGACTCTGAGGAAATCCAGAGAATCATCAAGTCATACTTTGAAAACCTGTACTCCACAAAATTTGAAAATTTCTAGGAAATGGCCAACTTCCTGAATAGCTATCACTTGCTAAAACTAAATCAAGAACAGATAAGCAATTTATATAGACCTATAACCCCTATGGAAATAGAAGCAGTCTTCAAAAGTCTCCCAACCAAAAAAAGTCCAGGTCCAGATGGCCTCAGTGCAGAATTCTACCAGAAATTCAAAGACCAGCTTATACCAATTCTTCTCAAAGTATTCCACACAATAGAAGCAGAAGGGACTTTGCCAAACTCTTTCTATGAGGCTTCAATAACCTTGATCCCCAAGCCACACAAAGACACAACTAAGAAAGAGAACTTCAGACCAATATCCCTCATGAACATTGATGCAAAATTATTCAATAAAATACTGGCAAATCAGATTCAAGAACACATCAAAACAGTCATTCACCACGATCAAGGAGGTTAAATCCCAGGGATGCAGGGATGGTTCAACATACGAAAATCCATCAACGTAATCCATCATATAAACAAGCTGAAAAACAAAAATCACATGATCATCTCACTAGATGCTGAAAAAGCCTTTGACAAAATCCAACACCCCTTCATGATAAAGGTTTTTGAAAGATCTGGGATAACAGGGACATACTTAAACATAATAAAAGCTATATACAGTAAACCAACAGCCAACATCAATCTAAATGGACAGAAACTCAATGCAATTCCCCTAAAATCAGGAACAAACAAGGCTGTCCACTCTCTCCATACCTTTTCAACATGGTACTTGAAGTTCTATCCATTGCCAAACGACAACAAAGGGGGATCAAGGGGATACAAATTGGGAAGGAAGAGGTCAAACTTCACTGTTTACAGATGATAAGATTGTTTACATCAATGACCTAAAGAACTCTACCAGGAAACTCTTACAGCTGATTAACACCTTCAGCAAAGTGGGAGGCTACAAGATCAACTCAAGAAAATCAGTAGCCCTACTATATACAAATTATAAAAGGCTGAGAAGGAAATCAGAGAAACATCACCATTTACAATTGCCACAACATAAAATATACCTTGGGGTAACGCTAACCAAACAAGTGAAAGACCTGTATCACAAGAACTTTGAATCTTTAAAGAAAGAAATTAAAGAAGCCCTCAGAAAATGGAAAGATCTCCCATGCTCTTGGATAGGAAGGATCAATGGAGTAAAAATGGCAATCCTGCCAAAAGCAATCTACAGATTCAATGCAATCCCCATTAAAATCCCAGCAAAATTCTTCACAGACCTTGAAAGAACAACAATCAATTTTGTATGGAAAAACAAAAGACCCAGGATAGCCAAAACAACCCTGTTCAACAAGGTAATGTCCATAGGCATCACCATGCCTGACCTCCAGCTCTATTATACAGCTATAGTCCTGAAAACAGCTTGGTATTGGCACAAAAATAGACAGGTAGACCAATGGAATCGAATTGAAAACCTGGATATTAACGCACACATGTATGAACATCTGATCTTTGACAAAGAAGCTAAAAATATACAATGGAATAAAGAAAGCATCTTCAACAAATGGTGCTGGCGTAACTGGATGTAGAAGAATGCAGACAGATCCATGTTTATTGCCTTAAGTCAAAATGAATCAAAGACCTCAAAATAAATCCAGCCACACTGAACATCTTAGATGAGAAAGTGGGTGGTATCCTTGAACAAATTGGTACAGGAGACAGCTTCCTGAACATAACACCACTAGCACAGATCGTGAGATCAACAATTAATAAATGGGACCTCCTGAAACTGAGATGCTTCTGTAAGGCAAAGGCTACAGTCAGCGAGACAAAAAGGCAGCCCACAGAATGGGAAAAAATAATCACTAATCCCACATCTGACAGAGGGTTGATCTCCAAAATTTACAAAGAACTCAAGAAGCAAGTCTCCAAAACACCAAAGAATCCAATTAAAAAGTGGGCTGCAGAACTAAATAGAAAATTTTCAATATAGGAGTCTAAAATGGCTGAGAGGCACTTGAGAAAGTGCTCAACATCCTTAGCCATCCGGGAAATGCAAATCAAACAACTCTGAGATACCATCTCACTCCTGTCAGAATGGCTAAAATCAAAAACACCAACGACAATTTATGCTGGAGAGGGTGTGGTGAAAGGGGAACACTCCTTCATTGCTGGTGGGAGTGCCAACTTGTTCAGTCACTTTGGAAATGAGTATGGAGATTCCTCAAAAAAATGGGAGTAAACCTACCACAAGACCCAGCAACCCCACTCTTAGGCATGTATCCAAAAGATGCCCATTCATACAGCAAGAATGTTTGTTCTACTATGTTCATAGCAGCATTATTTGTAATAGCCAGAATTTGGAAGCAACATAGATACCCCTCAACCAAAGAGTGGATGGAGACAATGTGGTACATTTACACAATGGAATATTATTCAGCAGAAAAAACAATGGAATCCTGAGATTTGCAGGCAAATGGATGACACTAGAAGAAACCATCCTGACTGAGGTAACCTACTCACAAAAAGAGAAACATGGCATGTACCCTCTCATATATGGATTTTAGACATAGATCTGGGGAGTGCCAGCCTAAAATCCCATGGCCAGAGAGCCTGGGAAACAGAAACTTCATTCAGTGGCTGATCGAAGAAGAGGCACACTCCCATGGCTAAGCACTGAGCTGAACTCAAGAAAGGCAGTAACAGAGAGGGAGGACTGATGACCAAAGGGATTAAGACTGGGCTGGTTTAACCCCCAGAAACAGCTGACCTGACAAGGGTTAACTCTTGATTCCCAGACTGATGCCTGGAAATCCAGCATGGGACTGATCAAGACCCCCTGAATGTGGGTGTCAGTGAGGAGGACTAGGTAATTTATTGAGCCTTGGGCTCAATACTCATCCTGAGTATACACATGGAGTTTGGACTCCCATCCAACAATGTGAGATGCACTCTCACCCTGAACTCTTGGGGGAGGGTCTATGCCCTTCCCTGGATGAAATGACAGACTGTGGACACCCCCATGGAGAGCCTCACACTCCCTGGTGAGATGAGGGGATAATGAGGGAGTTGGGGGCAGGGCATGAGGGGGGGAGGGATAGGTAGAGGGACCTGGAACTGACTTGTGGAGCAACCTTGTTTCTAATCTTAATTTAAACTTAAAAATAAATAATAATAATAAAAAGAAAAAAACTAAAAAAAAGTTAATCAAACACTCATGAATGCACCAGAGAATTGGGACAAGGAAAACTAATGCTCCCAGACTAGAGAGACATAAGAAAGTGGATGATGACAGCATACTACTTCAGGATCCTGTTGTCAGAGGCAAACTTTAAATTATATTCCATGAACTGCCATAGGGCCTGGTGTGAATAAATGTAACGCATAAAATTTTTGGTATCTTAGGTTTCAGGGAACAGAAGCAGTTTCCTGATTGTCCCTGTCATGACTTACATATGGATATGACTGTGTATTTAAGACAAAAATATACTTGTCTATATTAGAAAAAAATGAAATTGATGTTCTGGAAGACTTAAAGACTTTTTTATTTTAATTTTAAATAGTTTGTTTTACATGTCAATCCCAGTTCCCTCTCCCTCCCCTCCTCCCGCACTCCCCTTCCCCCCCCCCTATTGCTAAATCCTTCCACATAGGGGATATCTAGAGTCTGTCATTTTACTGTTGGTAGGGTTCAGGCACTCCCCTAAGAGTCCAGGCTGAGAGAGCATCTCTCTTTGTGCTACAGGCACACGAAGACAGTTTGTATACCAGGGATAGACACTGATCCACAGCTCAGAGCCCCATAGGTTGCCCAGGCCTTCTCACTGATACTCACATTTGGGGGGTCCAGATCAGTCCCATGCTGGCCTCCCCACTGTCGGTCTGGGGTCCAAGAGCTCTCCCCTGTTCAGATCAGCTGTCTCTGCTGGTTTTGCCAGCCCATTCTTTGCCAATTTGCTCATCACTCCTCTCTCTCTGTCACTGGGTTCCTTGGGTTCAGTTCAGTGATTAATTGTGTGTTTGCCTCTGCTTCCATCAGTCACAGGATGAAGGCTCCCGGATGGTTATAGACATCAAGTTCATTATCAGGAATGGGCATTCGAGGTGGTCCCTCCACTATTGCTTAGCTTGCCAATTGGTGTTATCCCTTTAGATCACTCGAGGTCACTCTGGTGCCTGACTTAAAGACTTTTTATATACCTTTTTCAGTGTTTAATATTCAATTACTAAAATTCAAGCATATTTTTCAAAAGAGCTTTTAAAACTCATTTGTATAGGCATATCTCTCTGTATGGGTATGTTTACATAAGTGCAGGTGACAACAGGGGCCAGAATTGGGCATTGGATTCCCTGGAACTGGCCTTACAGACAGTTTTGAGCCATTCAATACAAGTCCTGGAAAGTGAATTCAGATCCCAGGAAATATCTGTACCCACTTCATTCTCTCTTGGGTCCCTACATTTCTGTTATTATTTTTAAAAATGGAGGAGTCTAAAATGGCTGAGAGACACTTAAGAAAGTATTCAATATCCCTAACCCTCAGGGAAATGCAAATCAAAACAACTCTGGGATAACATGTTACTCCTGTCAGAATGGCAAAAACAAAAGCACCAATGACAGTTTGCGCTGGAGAGAATGTAGAGAAAGGGGAACACTCATCCACTGGTAGTGGGAGTGCCAACTGGTACAGCCTCTGTGGAAATCAGTAAGGAGATTCCTCAGGATAATGGGAATTAGTCTACCATAAGACCCAGCAATTCCACTCTTCGGCATGTACCCAAAAGATGCACATTCATATAACAAGGATGTGTGTTTCACTGTATTCATAGAAGCATTATTTTTAATAGCCAGAACCTGGAAGCAACCTAGATGCTCCTCAACTAAAGAGTGGATAGAGTAATTGTGGTACATTTACATAATGGAGTACTATTCAGTGGAAAAAAATTAATGGAGTCTTGAAATTTACAGGCAAATGGACAGCACTAGAAGAAACTATCCTGAATAAGGTAACCCAGTCACAAAAAGACAAACAAGGTATGTACTCACGCATATATGAATTTTAGACATGGAGCAGGGGAGTGCCAGCCTAAATTTACACTGGCAGAGAGTCTGGGAAACTGGTAGGACTCTAAGAGAGATATGCATGGTACCCTAAAGAAGGGGAATGAGGCAAGATCTCCTGAGCAGATTGGGAGCATGGGGGAGGGGTTAGGGAGGGAAAAAGAGAGGGGGAGAAGTGGAGGATAGGGGAGGACATGGGGGACCAGGAAGGTTGAGTCAGGGGAAGAATAGAGGAGGGCAGGATGATAATAACATAATAGAGGGAGTCCTTATAGGTTTCAGGAGAAATCTGTGAGATTTATAGAGATCTACAAGTATGACAACAACTGGCAAATTAAGGAATAGTGGAGAAACTACCTTAAATCCCCCTCCTGATAATGAGTTTGACTACTTCCTTATTGACTATACTAGAACCTTTAACCAATGACTGATGGAAGTAGAGGCAGACACCCACAGCTAAACACTGAACTGAACTCATGGAACCCATTGCCAGAGAGGGAGGAGTGATTAGCAAAGGGGTCAATACTGGGATTGTTTAACCCACAGAAATAGTGACCTGGACAAGTGGGTGCTCTTGAACCTCAGACTGATGGCTCTGGGATACCAGCATGGGACTGATCCAGATCCCCCAAATGTGGGTGTCGGTGAGGAGGCCTAGGAAATCTATGGGACCTTGGCATACAAACAGACTTTGGGTATCTGTTCCACAATGAGGCATGCTCTCTCTCAGCCTGGACTCTTGGGGGAGGGCCTAGACCCTGCCCTGAATGAAATGACAGACTCTGGGTATCCCTCATGGAGGGCCTTAACCTCCTTGGTAAATGGAGTGGAAATTGAGTTGGGGACTGTGGGTGTTGGTGTGGGGACCATGGGAGGAGTGGAGGAAAAGGGAGCTGGGACTGATGTGAAACAACCTTGTTTGTAATTTAAACAAATATCTAAAAAATAGTATGCAAAAAGACAGATTTCCTTATGGCACTTTCATTCCTGCTTGGATTTGACTGACACCTCCTTTATTTCCTCAACTTCCCCATAACCTCATTATTCCTCACCACTAAACCCAGCATAAACACCTCCACCCCCAGGATCTCCCTTTTCATTTTCATGTTTCCCATGTACTATTTTTCTCACTCCTGTAATGATACAGCGTCTATCTTTTATTTAGTCACTGAAATCAGTTTCTACTTAAGCTGATATTAATATAGATTATGTGTATTCATCAAGCAACAATGTTAGTCTTACAAGTTATGGTATTGAACAAAATTTGACCTCAGTACTCAATACTCATTCTTCTAGGTGTCAGGCTGTCCACTGATAAGAGGACCACTTGATTCCATGGCCAAAGCATCTATCAGTCTTGAAGTTATAACACTCTCTGAGCAAACCTCAGCTAATGGTTGGGTTATACTACTGCCCAAAGTAAAATGGAAAAATATTCATGAACTATATTGATGTTGTATTAGTCCTCTCATGAGTAAGTTTATTAAACCTAATTTACCTGTTGATCAAAAGAAACGTAACTTGAAACAGAAATGCAACATGTAAACATATGAATGCTTTGAATACAAAAGGAAAGTAATAGCAAAATAATATTTATATTCTTCAAATTTATTTATATTTTGCTTTTAACTGTGTGTGAGAGAGACAGGACAGAAAGAGAGAGAGACAGAAACACAGAGAGAAAACAGAGAGTATGTGCACATGAATAGAGGTACATCTGAGAAAAGAGGTGTCAGATAACCTGCAACTAGAGTTGTGACCCTCCTGACCTGGGAGCAGTACTCTTACTTGCTCTTATGTTTGGGACATCTTTTTAGACCCTTATATTGTTCTTAATGCAATCTTTCATGTTTACTGAAAGAGACAATTAGGTTTTATGGATATAGTCTCATCGATCAATACACAATGAAAAAATACAAAATGATCAATGCTTTACTGTTTATGTTTACCCAACATCTTTATCACTTGCAAAATTTCTTTCCCTTACACTTTCTATCCCTTTGGGTTAATAACAGTGTTTTACACAGTATCTTCTATCTTTTAAATATTCTTCTTCTTGTGCTTATTCTAAAAATTAGGAACTTGATAAAATTCAAGAGTATTTAAAACCAAATTCATATCCCGAGCCTAAAGATTTCTTGTTACTATGTCTGTGTATAGTTCCAGATGGGCAAAAAAATAAACTAGAAAAAGGAAAACTCTAACAGAAAGTTTAGGATCTCTTCCAGAGTTTTGTCCTCTCTGTCTGAATTGCTGCTAAGTGAATTTCCGTACTCCAGCTGTTTCCTGCTATAAGTATCTAAAATTAGTGTGCTCTTTCATATTCCAATCTCTGCTTGGCATACTGGGGGTTCCTTATCACTCTCACTTTTGCCTCTGACTTTATCATCCTAAAAGTCATCATTCAGCTTACTGTCACATGAAAATTAAGTGTGCATTTACCAGACAAAAACCTTCCTGTGCCTTTCTTTTCTATAAAAATAAATTTCAAATCCTTACCCTAGTCTAGCTTTCTGAAGATATGACTGAACTATGATTGTTTTTCCAGCACTGGCATTGATTTTTATAATTCACGGATGGCCATATATAGTATTTAGTGGTGTTCAACAGATGATATTATTCAGAGATATTGTTAACAATTCAGTATAACAGATTATCACACATGATTAGACAAAGACATTTATAGGTGCAAAAGAAGTCGAGTACATATTGTCTATCTGTAAGAACAAGAGATGACAAAAATTTGACTGCTTCTACTATGCCAATGAGAAAATGAAAGTGTGTGTGAATTTATTTCTGTCTAATGGAGGATTCAAAGGGATGGAGAACTGCATAACAATTATACAATGAACTTGGCAATGTTCAGTATCATTTTCTCATACCTGTCATAATAGATATGATATAGGTAGCACCATCTGATTTAAATCACACAATCCTTTTCCTTTTATGGCAATTAAATGAATGTAAAAAGAGTTTTTAGAAGAAAAGCTTCAAAATTATAAAATTTTGTAACCATAGGTTTGTAGATAAAATTTTATTACCCCTATTGGGATCAGCTTAAGAATCTTGCTATAATCAACATTTATTTTCATCCTTTTTTGATTGCATGTATTTGAAAGTTGTATCAGGAAAGCTTCAAAACTGTGCTATACTCTATTAATAGATTTGTAGCCTAAAGGCAAATTCTTGCTCTAGAATAATAATAGGTCAATTAGAAATTACCTCTTCCAATACAGTATACTAAGTATTTTCTTCATGAAGATGTGTGTTCTTGCTTACAGTTTCAAATAAAAATGTTCTGAAATAAATCCACAGATGATATTTAAGACAAGGTATATAGCTACAGAAATGTAAGGGTTAAAAAAGCAGCTGTTTATCTTTAATCAAATGATTTAAATAATTGAGCCAGTCATGTTTTACTTTATTAAATGATTTGTCTTGTCATTTATTTATCATTTTCTTTGCATTTCAGAATTTGGAATATACAAATATGGAAAACTCTTTGGTATCTTTCACAGTGTTTAATTAGTTTAGGGATTAACAATGCTATTCAATTTTATAGTTCTCCAGTTCAAGATTGCATTATTTAAATGAAAGAGAATGAAGTCCCAGGAAATAAGTGAACAATTCAAAGCTCTATAAATACACTGCTGGAGTATTCATTCAAGCACAGTCTTCATCAGACTCAGGATTTAGTTAGAATTATGTGGACAATTTCCCCATCTTTCCATTTTGCCATCTGTCCTAAAGTAATCATTATGTTTCTAAAACAATTGTGTTGTGAAATCTTCATTAAGTAACAAAACACTGCTTGGAACAATTAAGCTGGCATTGAAGCTGTTGGCCCATCAACATGCTTTATTCATAAATTCCCACATGGTCTACATATGCTGGTCCTATTGTAGTCAAAACTAGAAATCTATAATTTTATATTGATTTGAGAGCATAGAATAAAAGATCAGTAAATAAGGTAAATCATGTTAAATATGAATTTTACATATGCAGCAAAATCAATCTTTTTAGCCTTTGTAATTGTGAAGCGAAACTGAAAAAAGTAACACTCTTGTGTTTGAGATGAGTGCATTAAACGTCATTTTGTTTCTAACTTTCCATTTGTTCCTCATTGTTTCCTTTGTGCCTGTTGTCAGCAGCTGACACCAGGGTGATGAGGTGCTTCAGCACTATAGTGAGCGAGGGATTTAGGGTTTAACAATATAGTAATATCATGACCTGGTGGCCCATGATAAAATTTGAAATAATTTTAAATGATATACATGCTGGGTAAAGTAACCATCAGATTGCTGTTCTCTCTGTACTAACATGTGGCATCCTGAAAAGGCCTGAAAGAAAGAAAATGGGGAAACTGAGAGAAGACTATTCTCATGTACAATGCAATAATAAAAATAAAACAGTGGATTTCAGCAAAGCTATCCTAATTTCTATCATATTGCACAATTTTATTGATCTTTGGCTTCTCTCCTGCAGCAAGTAAAATATCATATGGCAAAGAAAATTGTCTTTAATGAAATTTTCCTGGGAATTATTTTTTTAATTTTTATTTTTAAAGTTAAATTTAAATTATCAACAAGGTTGCTTCACATATCAATTACAGGTCCCTCTCCCTTTCCCTCCCCTCCTCCCACCGACCCCTCCAATATCTCCTCATTTCCCCAAGGAGAGTGAGGCCCTCCATGAGGGTGTCCATCATCTGTCATTTCATCGAGGGCAGGGCCTAGACCCTCCCCCAAGAGTCCAGGGTAGGAGTGCATCTCTCATTGTTGGATGGGCACCCAAAGTCCATTTTTATACCCAGGATAAATACTGATCTACTACTCAAGGCCCAATAGATTACCTAGGCCTACTCAATGATACCCACGTTCAGGGGGTCTTGATGAGTCCCATTCTGGAGACAAAAAATGCAGGATAGCCAAAACAACTCTGTACAATAAAGTAACTTCTGAAGGAATCACCATCCCTGACTTCAAGCTCTATTAAAGAGCTCATGGTCCCCAGTCTTGATAGCTGGGAAACCAGCATAGTTCTGTTCCAGACCCTTTGAATGTGGATGTCAGTTTGGAGGTCTGGACAATCTATGGGACCTCTGGTAGTAAATCAGTATTTATCCCTAGCATACAAATGGATTTTGGGAGCCCATTCCACATAGAAAGATAGTCTATCAGCCTAGATACATGGGGGAGCATCTAGGCCCAGCTCCAAATGATATAACAGACTATGAAGATCCACCATGGATGGCCTCACCCTCCCTGAGAAGCAGAAACTGGATGGGATAAGGGGACAGGGGAGGAGGGGCGGGAGAGGGAACTGGGATTGACATATAAAAGAAGCTTGTTTCTAATTTAAATAAGAAAGGGAAAAAACTTGAAAGAAAAAAAAAGAATGTGCTCAACCTCCTTAGTCATCAGGGAAATGCAAGTCAAAACAACTCTGAGATTCCATCTTATACCCATCAAAATGGCTGAAATCAAAAATACCAATGACAGTTTATGTTGAAGTGGATATGGAGAAAGGGAAACACTCCTCCATTGCTTGTGGGTTTCCAAACTTATACAGCCACTTTGGAAATCAGTATAGAAGTTTCTGAGATAAATGAGTATCACTCTACCTCAAGGTCCTACAATTCCACTCTTAGGTATATACCCAAAGGATGCACATTCATACCACTAGGACATCTGTTCATCTATACTCATAGCAGCATTATTTGTAATAGCCAGAAGTTGAAAGCAACTAGATGCTCCTTGACAGAAGAATGGATAAAGAAAATGTGGTACATTTATACAATGGAGTATTACTCAGTGGGAAAAAAAGCAATGAAATCCATAAATTCACAGGCAAATGGATGGAACTAGAAGAAAGCATACTAAGTGAGGTAACCCAGACCTATAAAGAAAAACATGGTATGTACTCACTCATAAGAGGATAGTAGATAAAGAGCAGAGGATTAGCAGCCTACATTTCACAACCCCAGAGAAGCTAGGAAGCAAGGAGTACCCTAATAGAGACCTATATCAACACTTGGAGAAGGGGAAAGAGACAAGATCTCCTAAATGTAAGTATTTTTAAGTTAGAAATTACCACTCATGTTAAGTAGGTTCTGTGAAGGTTTATCTTTCTTATGAAATACTTTCATAGCTCACATGTGCTTCTTGAATACTGTGAGAAAACTATTTGTTATTCACTGAGAATATAGTATTAATAACAATGTAATCCCTTGTTTCCACAGATACCCACTCTGCTTACACTGATTTTGTTCCAGCTGCTCTCTTTCTCGGTAGTCAGACTCAGACATATGAACATAACTAACGTGAGCAGGCCTGCCTCCTTCATTAGTTGCCTCTACACAAGGGCCTGTCCAAGACTGGCTAAACATCTCAGGTCCCTGAAAACACACCAAATGGCATTAAAATATCTAGAGCTAGATGTTTAATCAGTCCACTTGAAAAGGTGTTAGCTAGTATGTTGTATATAAAGGGAAAATTGTCTGAAAAATAAAAAAATGTTACTTCTAGGCATTGTCTTTCCTTTAAGTAATGTGTATTTTCAATATGGCCATAAAAGGCATTGTACAATAGTTTAAAGGAGGGAGAGGAAAAAAAGAGAATTTATAGTTTCCTCTGCTGAAAAATGCTGTTACGTATTGGGGAATTTTATCTCCTGTAGGAATTTTGTGACCTAATTTCCAAAGCAGAGGTCCTTTTCTGAGAACACTGTCCTTCACTGGAGTTACCAATGGGCTTTATTTGGTATCATGTGGAGATTTAACTTCTCTTGTGGAATGGTTAATGTCTATAGTGCTCCATTTGATACCTTTTTTTCATTCATTAGGATGACTAATGTCCTTAACTTTTACTTTCCCCTTCCATACATATATACATGCATATATATGGAAGAAATAGCTATCTATATACATATGTGAGTATATATGCATCTATATTCATTCTATAATTTCCATTATTCTAGAGAACACTCACTAATATAAAGGAAAAGGAGAAGTTATCCTTATGAATTAAAAATATACATATATCATATATAGATAGATTTTATATATAGAGAGAGGATTTATTAGAATATATTTCAGGCTGCTGCAGTACAGCTAATCCAACAATGGCTGGCTAGGTCTGGAAAGTCTAAGAATCCAGTAGTTTCTCAGTCCACAATGCTGGGTATCTCTGAATATCTTCAGTACATGCTGGAATCAGAAACAAGTGAGGGAATGAACTTAGTAGCAAGGCAAGGGCAAGCAAGCAAAGCACAAAAGCCCTCTTCTATGTTCTTATCGAGGTTTTCAGAGAAGGTGGAACCCAGATTAAATGCCTTTCTCTTCCCATCTCCAAAGATCTGGATAAAAGAAGGTGTGTCTTCCTTCTTTAAAGATCCAGATTAGATGCAAATCTTAATTCTTCAAATTAAGCAAAAATTCCTCAGGGGTGTGTACTCCAACTTGGGGCTTTAGCTCCATATATATTCAAGTTGACAACTAACAATAGTTATCATAAATCCATCCATTGTCAACTCTGATGGTCCTGGATAGACACACATATCTCCATATGTTGTCATTAATTTCCTTATGTTATTGTTTGAATAAGAATCGCCCCTATAGAGTCATATATTTGAAATCTTGGTATTAGGGAGTATTGCTATTTGAGAGGAATTAGGAGCTGTGTCCTTGTTGGAGGAGGTGTGTCATTGGCATGTGCTTTTGGATTTCAGGTGTCAATGCTAGGCTCAGTGATTCTCTCTCTTACTGATGTCTGAAGATTCAGATGTAGAACACTAGGCTTCTTCTCCAGCATCATGTCTGCCTGTGGGTCACAATGCTTTCTGCCATTCAGATAATGGACTAGACCTCTGAAACTGTGAGCCATCTCCAATTAAATTGTTCCTTTAATAAAAATTGCCTTTGTCATGATGTCTTTTCATAGCTATCCCTGCCTTTCCTTTCCCACCAAATACTCCCATAAATTCTTTCTTGCACTTTTTCAAATTCATGGTCTCTTATTTCACTTTATAAAGTTTTGATTAAATTTTAATTTGTAGCTTTAGACAAAAACTATGAGCAAATTTTCTCAGAAAATAATGCTTAGTACTTAGCATCCTTGTATCATGTCACATCCTGCTAAATGCACACTTCAATAATCACTGCCAACCACCACAGATTTCTTGCTTTTTACATCAGCTCCTAGGCCCCTGATGTAGATACAGTTCTCTCTTGACAGGAGAATGAATTGGAAAATTTCTCTGAGTAGTGTAATGTAATGAAAACAAGGAAAGGACCACATGGGTCTTCTCTAAATTGTCAGCACTGGTCCAGATAAATCCTGAATAGATTTGTTGTGGGGGAGTCGATATTGGACAGCAAAGTATTGCTCTGTCTGTGAATCAGAGCTTGGTTCAGGAAACACACCACAATGGATGGAAATTAAATTTTAGAAACTAGATTAGGACTGCCTGTAAACCTGGGGCTTCTCAGAAATAAAGTAATAATAAACATGTTAGTGGGGTTTTGCATTCTTCTCATTTGTTAGTCACAGCAATTATGATTTTGGCAAGCAGTAAACCATCAGTTCAAATAAGGTTAATTTTTTAACCAAAGAATGATTTTTACATTCCACTCGTATTTTAAGAAGAATGAAACATCAGACTGTACTACTGTTTTTTAGAACAAATATGAATAAATAGTTATGCCTTATAATCACCACTATATTGAACTTAACCTCTTTAGGGACCTCTTTGTGTTGAACTCTCAAGGATAGGTATTTATCTTAATTTATATTTTTTTCTATTAGTGTATATCATTCCTTTCAGTAGCCAATGCAAACTTAGGACAGAACTTGGGCCATTGTCTAAGTATTCCTCACAAGATCAGAATGTCTACACTCCTTATTTTTTGTGTTGTGTCCTCTATTAAAGACTAACTCATTTGATGACCTGAAATGCCCATCAGTTTATAGAGTTTTTCTGTAAAGTGTTGTCCATCTATAGACAGTTCCATGATGTTGCCATCTTAGGAATAACAAATCAACCTAAATAAGTACCTGCTGTGTTTGTGTTTAGACACTACTTTTAGGCTAAGGAAGTTGTAAACACATGTGACCATCTCAAAACAGATTTGGTTATGAATGTGTTGCAAGTCTTTGTTTCTCATTGTGTGGGTCTCAGACCAACAGCCCCAGTGCAACTGTTAGTCTGTTAGAAATGCAGAAATGTGTGTTTTTAAAAGATTCACTGGGATTTATGTACCCAGAAAAACTTTATAGGCACAATTTAAGTTGCATCATAAAAATTTTCATACTACTAGTAGGTCTAAAACATAAGAGTTCAATTTTGAGTGCTTCTATGTACAAGCAATGTACTAATTACATTTCATGTATTATCATATTGAAACCTCACATTAGCTCCAACAGAAATCAATTGCTATTATTAAGCTTTTTCATACAAGACATTGGACCTGGAATGCATGGTATTCTGAAGGATGATGCCTTGTATGGTAAAGCATAATAATGGCTATCCTACAGCATACTCACTCAGTTTAAGTTCCACCTGCCTTTAAAAAATGCAACCAATTTGAATATGCTGTGGATGTCCTATGTAACAAGCTGTTACAACTTAAACTAAATGAATAGCTCTAAACTTAAATTATGTGCTATTCTATGTTCCTGTTCCAGAAATAATGTATACCTATATCTGTCTGTCTATATCTCTTGTTTTTGTAATCATGTTTGAAAGTGTCCAGCAGGCTAAAAGTAATCGTAAAGGACAAATATCCCATAAATGTTAAAAGAAACAAATGTACAGAGTTAGATGAAAAATATGTGTGGTTTCCAGTACTATTCTTTGTCAGTTACGGTCAGTAAAGTTACTTCCTTCCTTGTAAAACTCTGTTATATATTTCTATTTCTAGAATGTTTTCCTGATAACTTTCCTAATATCATGTTGTTTCTGTTAAATATAAATACAAAGCAGAGACCTTTGATAGTAACTGGCAAGATAGTGAGGTAATAGTGACACAGGTCAGACATACATTATACAAATGACAGACAGGTGATTAATTTCAAATTACAGACAGATGGAACATGGAGGAAGGGGAAAGAATAATTCAAAATTTTCCTCCTACTCTTTTTCAATCAGGTCAAGAGGAAGTCGGGTTTTTCTTTTTTTAATTTTTATTTTCAAATTTAAGTTTAAATTAGAAACAAGGTTGCTTCACATGTCAATTCCAGATCCCTCTCCCTTTCCTTCCCCTCCTCCCACACCCTCCCAACAACCTCCTCCTTTCCCCAAGGAGGGTGAGGACATTGGATGTCCATGGTCTGTAATTTCATTCAGGGCAGGATCTAGACCCTCCCCCAAAGAATCCATGGTGAGAGTGCATCTCTCATTGTGGGATGGGCACTGAAAGTCCATTTGTACACCAGGGATAAATACTGGATTGCATAGGCCTATTCACTGACACCCACATTCAGGGGGTATCTTGATCAGTCCCATGTTGGATTCCCAGCCATCAGTCTGGGATTCAAGAGGTACCCCTTGTTCAGGTCAGCTGTTTCTAGAGGTTAAACCAGCCCAGTCTTAACAACTTTGCTCATCAGTCCTTCCTCTCTATCACTGGGTTCCTTGAGTTCAGCTCAGTGTTTAGCTGTGGGAGTCTGCCTCTGCTTCCATCAGTCATTGAATGAAGGTTCTGTTTCCCAGACTCTCTGGCCATGGGATTGTAGGCTGGCACTCCCCAGATCTATGTCTAAAATCCATATATGAGAGAGTACATAACCATGTTTGTCTTCTTGTGACTGGGTTACTTCACTCAGGGAGTCTGGTTTTTCATTCCTACATGTTACATCCCTATTACTTCAGTTGGTAACTGTACCAAATAATATAGGTGTTAGTATTCAGGCCTGTCCTTGAGGTTCTAACTGTGTATGCCCTCAGCTGCAACCACTAAGAGCACTACCTGTGCATGCACATTCACTATGTTATGCTTTAAAAGGGTCCTGACTATTTCCCATTCTCCTCTCTTTCTCTCCCTCTCTGTCTCTGTCTCTCTGTCTCTGTCTCTCTGTCTCTCTGTCTCTCTCTCTCTCTCTTTCTCTCTCTCTCTCCCTCCTTCCTCTTTCCAGCTGCTCCTGTCCCTGGGGTATTTCCTCTAAAATCTGGAATCAACCATGAGTGCTTTCATATTCTGCTCAAAGACTTAGCTAGAACAACCAGACAAGAGAAATAATTGTCCCCCAAAATTTGAGTGTTTAGACATCAAGGCATGGCAATACTTGAGAAGGATTAGGAGGTGTGGTTATATTGGGATATATGTGGCCTTGTGGAGGAAGTAGGTCACTAGGGGTTGACTCTGATGTTCCAAAAGCCCACACCAGCCCTATGTCTCTATCTGCTAGCAGGGATGTAGATGAAGAACTCTCAGCTACTTCTCCAACATTATGTCTGCCTGTTGGCTGCCATGTTCCCTGCTGTGGTGATAAAAAACTAAATTTCTGAAACTGTAAGAAAATCGTACTTAAATGCTTTTCTTATAAGAGTTACTGTGGTTGTGATGTCTCTTCATAGCAATAGAACTCTGGTCATGATAGAAGTCATTATCAGACTGTCCATGACAGGTTGTCACTAGAATTGGGATAATGCTGTGACAGACCAGACCATGGTTCTTGGGGAATATACACTTTGAGAATTTGGATTAGGAAAACAGTTGAATGCTTTAAGTGTAACTTAATGGTTATGCTGATTTATGGTCCCTGTTGATTCATATCTTTGAATACTTCACCATAGTAAGTGGCACTGTTAGGAGATATGGCCTGTTGGGAGCAGCTGTGGCCTTGTTGGAGGAAGTGTGTCACTGTGGGGATAGGCTTTGCAGTCTCCTATAATAAAGCTATGCCCAGTGTGGCACACAGATCATTTCCTGGTGCCTGTGGATCAATATGTAGAATTCTCAGGTCTTTTTTCAGCATCATGTCTGCTTACATGCTTGCATGAAGATAATGACTAAACCTCTGAAATTGTAAACCAGCCACAATTAAATATTTCCTTTTATAAAAGTTTCTGTGGCCATGGTGTCTTTTCACAGCAATAGATAGCTAAGGCAGTGGTCTATATTGGCAGAAACATGGAAGACAATGGTGCTGATAGCAATGTAGATTATGATGGTCACAAGAATATTCTTGTGATACCTTGGCAAAAAAATGTTTTCTGAATACATAAAAAATCCTCTTTAGTCTAAGTTGTAGAAATTTGGATTAATAACATTGGCAGAGATTTCAAATCTGCTTAGTATTAGCAGTTACTAGCAGTCATTTTTATGCTGATCCATAATGAAAAGGAACACATTGAGGAAGTAAAAGTGCAAAATATAGATCTGGACTTAGAACTCACAGCTAATTCTCCAGTAACTGCTGCTATGGTTCCTGCCATGATGATACAAAACTAAACCTCTGAAACTGTAACTAAGCAAGACACATTTAAATTATTTATTTTATGAGTTGCCATGGACATGATATCTCTTCACAGTAATAGAATAGTGACCAAGACACCTTGCCATATATTGGTTCAAAAGCAACATATTACCAAATGTAGTGTACATAATCAAGTCCCATAGTATTCTTCACAGAATTAATAATTATCTCAAAATTAAAATAGGAAAATGATATAAACTCAAACAGAAAAACCAATCCTAATAAAAAAGAACAATGTTATAGGCATCATCATGTTTGATCTCAAAGAATCCTATAGAGTAACAGTAACAAATGCATTGTGGTGTATGCAGATGAATGTAGTAGAATTGAAGACCCAGAAATTGAAACATATAGTTACAGCCATGTAATTATTTGTCTAATATGCTAATAATACATATTAGAAAAAACTCTTTAGCAAAGCTTGAAAAATAAGTATCTAAGAATAAATTTAGTGTCCTATATCTCACCCTGCCAAAAATCTCTTGAAAATGAATTAAAGACTTTAATATAAGTCCGTAAAATGTGAAATTGTCAGAGAAAAATATAAGTAAATCTTTATAAGATAGAGACATATGCAAGTATTTTATGTAAAAGACTCTAATACTATAAGAAACTGTAGGCTTTACCGGACGCTGTAACAATACGCGACACACAATTACTGACAGTAAAGCTAAGTATTTAATGTAGAAAATTACTCACAAGATACCAAACCCAGAGGAGCAGTTTTCAGTGGCCGAACCGGAAGCCGAACTCCAGGAAAAGAGACCGAGACTTCCTGTGTGCTGTTTTTTATGCCTTCCCCCGTACCGCCCCTAGCCATGCCCAAAAGTGGGCCTGCCTAGTGACGTAGTTCCGCCTATGTATGTATACATCTTTACGTCCAGCCGTATACGTCTTTAGTCCTGCCTAAAGTGGGTGTGGTTAGCGGTGTGGTAAACTGCCCTTTTATTACCTCATCTGTATGCGCCTCTAATAAGTCACATGTTTAATGGCGGCATCAGACTTCCTCCTACAATTCCCCTTTTAGTCTAAAAAAGGACAACTAACTTGTGTCCATGAACAAAATGTATCAAACTTCTATCTAAACCTAAACTTATCTGAAAGAAACACCCAAATATGAACACCTCCTTCCAATCCCAACTCTAAAATAATTGAAAACTAACACTAACAGGTGTAAACTATCTTATAATATCAATAGTAGGGAGAGGGGGCGTGGAATTCTCAAAACTACTTCCTGCTGAGATGGGACGATGATAATCTCATGGGGACCTGTGAAAAGAAAATGTTAGTATAACAAAATCTCAGTAGATCAGACAGTCTCTGTATGGCAGGAGATGCTTGATTGAAGTTCCTGACTGGGGTTCTAGTGTTGATTGAAGCTCTCATCTTGAAGCTCCTGCCAGATTGTAGAAGATGTGTTGTTTCAGTTTCTTGGTCCGGAGTTGTGTAGAGTGATGTAGTTTCAAGCCAATTTCAGGATAGTGCTTGTCAGGTGGAGTCAATGATGTGGGGCAGTTCGGGATGCCTCCAGTTGAATCAGGAGAAGTCAAGGAAGTGGATCCTCATTCTCTTTCGGAAGCAGTTGAAGATTGCTGTCAGGAAATCCCTTGTTCTCTGGAAAACTCAAACATTAATGTTAACAAAGAAATATTTTAACTTTCATATGTATGCATACAAAAGAGGTGACAATAGGGAAGATGGAAAACCTGGAGGAAATTAGACTGTTCAGAAAAGGAATCCACAGATAACAGTCCCTCATTTTATTTCTTCTGTCTTATATCAATGGCTCTTTGATATAATACAGAAATTCTGAATTGTATTTAAATAATATGCTTGAGTTTAGAGTAGGAGAGCCAATCCAACTCCAAAGCCAGCTTCAGTTAAACGAATGGGAACTGAGGTATGTGAAGAAATAAAGATAAAAGGGTACTATGAGAAAACAATATAGAGAGATTTAGACTTTGATACCACACAGTGAGTTACTGTTTGTTTGATGGTCCTCAGGGTAGCTATTCATTCTTCTACAGGAATCCATAAGCCCAGTATTCTTTGGTGAGTTTACCTGTGAAGACAAAAAACAAAACACTTCTCTTTCCTTTTAGGAGGTCACTTTACCCATGGTGGACTATGAATTTGTAGATGGGATGTTATCTTCCTCCTCCTGAGATGTTTTCTGTTCTGATCGAATTTTAATTAATTTTGATGGAACCCAAACCTTTTCTTCTCCTATGGAAACAAAAGCATAACCCCTTCCCCAACGTAACACATATCCTGGTTTCCAGACTGAGGTCATAACATCCTTAAAATACACTGGTTGGTTCAGTTCAGAAGTCTTCTCTGTAGTCCAGTGTCTTTCTGCTGCAGTTTGTCCTTTTTCATCAGCATTAAGAAAATTCAACGTTAGTAAAGCATTGTGTAACCTGTGTCTAGGTGTCTTTGTTTTCCCTGGCTGTTTATGAAGCATCTCTTTTAAGGTTCGGTTAGACCTTTCAATTATTGCTTGTCCTGTGGGATTGTAAGGTATACCAGTTACATGTTTTATATTATAATATTTGAAGAATTGTTCCAAATTACTGGAGACATATGCTGGACCATTGTCAGTTTTTATTGTTTTAGGTATACCCATAACAGCCATTACCTCTAAGAGGTGTGTAATAACAGAGTCAGCTTTTTCAGAGCTAAGGGCAGTAGCCCATTGGAAGCCTGAGTACGTGTCTATAGTATGGTGTACGTATTTCAAACTGCCAAATTCTGGGAAGTGAAATACATCCATTTGCAAAAGTTCATTTCTGTGAACACCTTTAGGATTACAACCTGCTGGTAATGGAGTTTGATTGTACAATGAGCAACTGGGACAATTTCTTACTATTTCTTTGGCTTGTTGCCAGGTGATAGAAAAATCCTTCTTTAAACCTTTGCTGTTAACATGGTGTTTCTTATGAAATTCTGAAGCTTCCAACACATTGCCTACTAATAAATGATCAATTTCATCATTGCCTTGTGCCAGAGGACCTGGCAGACCTGTATGGGATCTGATGTGTGTTATATATATAGGATGAGTCCTGTTTCTGATGATTTCCTGCAATTGTAAAAACAATGAGGTTAATTCTGTACTATCAGGAACAAATTCTGCAGTCTCAATGTGCAGGACAACTCTTTCTGCATACTGAGAATCCGTGACTATATTGAGAGGCTCTGTAAAGTCTTTAAGTACCATGAGAATGGCATATAACTCTGCCTTTTGTACGGAGTTGTAAGGGCTTTGAACTACTTTACTTATTTTTCCTGATTTATACCCTGCTTTACCTGATTTGTTTGCATCCGTGTAGAAGGTAAGAACTCCAGAAATAGGTGTTTGCCTCACGATACGTGGAAGAATCCAAATTGTTTTCTTTATGAATTTGATTCTCTCCGTTTTGGGATAGTTATTACTAATACTTCCCAAAAAGTCACTGCAAGCTATTTGCCAATACTCATTATCCTTCCATAAGGAGGAAATTTCCTCATTCGTTAAAGGTACAATAATTTCAGCTGGGTCTTTCCCAGTCAGTTGACGAAGCCTTAATTTACCTTTTAATATCAAATCTGAGAACTTTTCTATATAGGTTTTCAATTTTTTATTCTGTTTATGTGGCAGAAATACCCATTCTAGAATGATGTCTTCCCTCTGCATTAATATTCCTGAGGGGTATTCTCTAGATGGTAAAATAACCAGAATACAGTCCAGATTTGGATCCACACGGTTCATATGTGCTTCTAATATTCTCTTTTCTACCCATTCTAATTCTTTTTCAGCCTCAGCTGATAGTACTCGTGGGCTGTTTAGGTCTTTATCTCCTTTTAAAGCCATTTTCAGGTGTTTTAAATCATGCCCTTCTAAACCAATAATCGTCTGTAATTGAGAGATTTCTCCTAATAGTTTTTGAAGATCATTAAGAGTCCGGTAACGATCTCTTCTGATCTGTACTTTCTGTGGTCTAATTTTCTGAGCATCTATTTTATAACCTAAATAGTTAATAGAATCTCCTCTTTGTATTTTTTCTGGGGCAATTTGTAATCCCCAGCGAGGCAAAATTTCCTTTACTGCCTCAAACATCTTTTCCAAAGTATCCTTATTTGAATCAGACAAGAATATGTCATCCATATAATGATATATTAACGAATGTGGAAATTTTTTACGAATTATTTTTAGAGGTTTATTCACAAAATATTGACACAAAGTTGGACTGTTTAACATACCTTGAGGTAGTACCTTCCACTGGAATCTCTGTACTGGACAGGAATTATTATAGGTAGGTACCGTGAAGGCGAACTTTTCTCTGTCGTTTTCTTGTAACGGTATGGTGAAGAAACAATCTTTTAAGTCTATAACTATAATTGGCCAATCCTTAGGAATTAGAGAAGGTAACGGCATCCCAGGTTGTAGAGACCCCATAGGCTGAATTACCTTGTTGATGGCTCTAAGATCAGTAACCATTCTCCAAATACCAGACTTCTTCTTGACAACAAAAACAGGCGAATTCCATGCACTAGTTGATTCCTCAATATGTCCAGCATCTAGCTGTTCCTGAACTAACTTCTCCAAAGCCTCTAACTTCTCAGATGTCATAGGCCATTGACCCACCCAGACGGGTTCATCTGTCAGCCATTTTAATGGTAGAGCTTTCGGTTGCTCTGTAGGTTTGGCACTAGCATCTTGCTTCTGTACAGCCTGTACATTTGGCATCTGTTTTCTGTACTGTCTTACTATATTCTTACTACCACAAGGAGCTTGTCTATAATTCCTAGCTGATACAGGAGGAATTTTAATCTGCGTATTCCATTGCTGGAGTAGATCACGACCCCAGAGGTTTATAGCAATATCTGCAACATATGGCTTTAACCTTCCTCTCTGTCCTTCTGGCCCAATAAAGTCAATCCATCTGACACTCTGTTTAACTTCAGATAGGGATCCAATCCCTAAGAATTGAACATTAACCTCTTTCAAAGCCCAGTTGTGTGGCCAGGACTGCTGATTAAGGATAGTGACATCACTTCCGGTGTCCAGTAATCCGTAAATCACCCTATTATTTACCTTAACTGGAAGTTTGGGTCTATGATATTGTATAGAAGTTTGCCAAAATATATGTTTTGTATCTCCTCCTGATGTAATTGATTCATCCTCTGGAGCTAATGTATTATCAAGTGCCGTATTATTTACAATGGGCAGTGGATCTTCTAAATGTCCTGGGAGAGGCTGTCCTCCACTCTCACTGGGAATGACCGGATAATCTTCCTTTTCGGGGCTCCATTGAGCCCCGGAACCCCGTTTCCCTGCTGTAAAGATCTACCTTGTCTGTCTATTGTGGAAAAGCATTCATCAGTCCAATGGTGCCCCTTCCCACACCTCCTGCATAGACCAGGAGGCTTAGGCTTCCTGTGTGATGCATTCCTGGTAAAAGCATCCTGGTGCCTCCTCAAGCCTGTAGAAATAGCTTCACCTACCCAAGCTCCTGTATCCTGACTTTTACATTCCAGGTTCGCTGTATGTAGGACCCATTCCTCCAATGGCGCTGATCTTATTTTTAATGGCCAAATTACCTGCCTGCATTGAGGATTCGCGTTCTCATACGCCAAAGATTCTATAAGGAGACGCCTGGAATCTGGGTTCGCTACCTGTACTTCTACTGCTCTGGATAATCTCTCTAAAAATTCAGTGAACCTTTCCCTTGGGCCCTGTAATACCTTGGTGTAGGGTTGCATTATCTCTCCTGTTTCACAAACCTTATCCAAGGCATTTAAAGCAGCTGTATGGCACAAAGACAACATGTGCTCGTCATATGCAGATTGAACCTGCATGTCAGGGTAAGGACCCTCCCCAAGAATCTTGTCCCCAACGGTCTTGTCATGACCATTCTGTAATTCCTGAATTTCTATTGCTTTTGCTTCTTGCCTCCACAAAGCACTCCATTGAATTTGACAAGAATTTTCGAGCACTGCAGAGGCTAATTGGGCCCAGTCTTTTGGGGTTACTTTATTTACAGTAGCCCATGAGGTTAGGAGCTGTCTGACAAAGGGAGAATGAAGACCATACATGACAATGGCCTCCTTAATATTTTTTAGATCCTTCATCTGTATAGGCTCCCAGTGATAAGCAATGGGACCATTTGATTGTTTTTTCGTTGCTGGTTTTTCTGTTACAGATACTGGAAAAACCATAGGGGAACGCATAGCAACCTTATGGAAATCATTCCGGCATTTGAGAAGCTTTGGGAAACTCCTATCCTGACCTGTTGCCTGTATTTCTGATTCTGAAGTATCAGATTGAGCGTCTTCTAAATCCTGCAGTCTATTCATCATTGTTTCTCTGAGCTCTTGAAGTTCTTGGGACAAATAATTTTCTAAGGACGTCATGGAAACTTTCATTATTTTACATTCATTATTTACATGTGATTCCAAATTTCTAATATTCTCATCCTTAGCAAGTACCTCAATAGCATGTAAACTGCCTTCTACAAATGATATTCTATCAGTTAGTTTATCATTGCTCTCAGACATGGAACAATTCTTTTCTGCTAGCATTTCAATTTTATGTTCCAGTCTTTGTAATTTGCTAGCGAAATCATCAAACATGGAACCGTGTTTTTCATTAAATGTTTCAACATTATGTTCCAATTTTTCAATTCTATCTGTGGAACACATTTTTCCTGATAGTAATTCAATTTTGTGTTCCGTCTCTTTAAACCTGTTCGTCAGACCTACATTATCATTTTTAATATCCTGAATATTATCTACCAACCCTTTCTTACTCTCCTGCAATGAATTTTGCGCTTCCTGAATCCTTTGTATTAAGATTTCAAAACTATCCTGTGATGACTGTATGACCTGTATAAGTTTATTCCTATTTTTGAGCCATTTCATTAACAAAATTATATTGATTATGAAGCTAATAATCACCATCGTGGGTAGGAAGTACCTTTCAGGTAGGTCCTCAACCCTTTCTAAAATCCCATCCATACAAAAAACAAGAAAATTCTTAACATCCTGCATCATAGTGTTAGCTGTTGACATTGTATAAAGCAGTTACGTTTGTTACCAATGGAGTAATTCAGGCCGAAATCAACAGGCTGCCAGCGAAAGAGCACGTGGCCGGAGTCAGCAGGCCGCCAGTAAAACAGCACGTGGCCGCAAGAGAAATCTTGGAATACAGCCTAACCTTACTGGCAGGTAGGAGGTGCTGGTTCCTGGCGGCAGGAATCGTGCATTGCCGAGCGAAGTGGTGAGGAACTTAGCGAAAGGAGAGTCCACGTGTGCCTGGTCGGGCCGAGAGAAGCCGCTTTTCTGGGTGCCTGGGTCCGGATTCCAATCCCACCGCTGCCACCAAACTGTAGGCTTTACCGGACGCTGTAACAATACGCGCCTGGCTAGTGACGTAGTTCGGCCTATGTACGTATACGTCTTTACGTCCAGCCGTATACGTCTTTAGTCCTGCCTAAAGTGGGTGTGGTTAGCGGTGTGGTAAACTGCCCTTTTATTACCTCATCTGTATGCGCCTCTAATAAATCACATGTTTAATGGCGGCATCAAACTTCCTCCTACAAGAAACAAATACCAAAATTGACTAGTGTTATTAAATTAATCAAGAAAACTGCACAGCAAAATAAACAATCAAGAGCAAGAAGATGTGGCCCATAGGAAAACAAAATCTGGACTTCAGGTTGGTTATTAGTATCTAGAATTTAAAATCCTGAGATATATGAAAACAACAACCAACAGGTGAGCTAATGAAGTGAATAGTTTGTCCTCAAAAGAAACACAGATGACTAACAAAAACTTCATAACATTTTCAAGGTCTGTTGCATCATAAAAGCATATAAATTCAAACCATTCTGCAATTTCATTCAACCCAATTAGAATGATTAAAACTGAGGAAAAAAATGTATTCAATGCTGGCTGGAAAAAAGGATCACTTATTTACTGTTGGGTGAAGGGATGTTAACTGGTTCAATAATTATGGAAAACACTCCATTATAGGATTCTTCAAAAGATAAAAACTACCATTTGATCCAGTTATTCAGTTATGATACATATACCCAAAAACTCTAAGACCTACTATCAACATATTTGAATTTCACATGGTTTTTGTTCAACTATGTAAAACAGGTAAAAAATAGAACTGGCCTAGATGCCCATCAATAGATGAGAAGATACATACAAATTTTGATTGCATATACTCAATGAAATTTTTCTCAGATGTAAGGAAAATAAAGTCATGAAATTTCTTCCATCTATTTTACTGAAATTTCATTATGTTATCTCTCTTTGTGCTTTCATTGCTCAAAACTACAATAGTGTTTTTAAACAAAAATATGTATTCTTAGTTATTAAAACTTAATGTGTTTGTGTAATATTTAGTTGTCAATACTAAAGGTGAGGAGTTTCAGTGTCATAAAACCTGTCCCCTTTTGTTAATAATTTCAGGAAATAAAAATGATGACAATCCTTTGCTCCACGTCTAAAATCCATATATGAGTGAGTACATACCATGTTTGTCTTTTTGTGACTATGTTATCTCACTCAGGATTGTTTCTTCTAGTTCCATCCTTTTGCCTGCAATTTCAAGATTTTTTTCCCACTGCGTAGCACTCCACTGTGTAAATGTGCCACATTTTCTTTATCCATTCTTCAGTTGAGGGACATCTAGGTCGCTTACAGGGATGTTTCTAGGATATCACTTTTTGTCTCAGAAAGAGCACCGTGTATGAGCAATCACATAGTTTTCACAATCGCTAGTTAAGAGTTCACACTGCTGATCTTTGAACTTGAGAGTTGTGATAGATTATTACTAGTCATTTATTGTCTAAAACACTGAGAGTCAAGAAGTTCCACGGAACTCTTGTAAACAGTAGACAATAGTTATCAAGCAACTCAGTCATAGTGGAATAGCATTAGGGGAATGGAAAGTGTGGTAGTGTCCATGAATTGAACACATTCCCAAGACAGGTTAGGCTGAGATAGAAATATTTGCTTTCAGGGACTACAGTTGATACTTATTAATGAAATCATTTATGAAAAATCATTATTTAAACATACCTAAATTTAGACACTAGTTTCTAGAAAGATAAACCAGAGATGGCAAATTATTCTAAGTAGAGATTATAGTTCACAATCATGCAAATTCACAAGCACTAAATGCAAATAGTTTAAGAAACAGAATGTTTACTTGGTAATGCTAGAGCTTAGGAGAAATGAACTGCATGTTTCTTAAGACTGTGATGATGACAGAAGATAATGGAGAGCAGATATTCCATGAAGTATTCTGTGCTATTTCAGAACAGTAGAATAGAGACTGTCTTGTCCATCAATATGATTATGTGTTATCAATTACTTACTTCTCCCCAAATAGACTATAAAATAATAGGTAGATGGGATAAAGGCAAGGTTTATTAAAGTTATTCTAGAAGGATTGAGCAGTATGTTAGTAACCTTCATAGTATCTCAAATGAAGGATATCCATCTTATAACAATTCTACTGAGTTTTTGATAAAGTGATGTCTATTCTTGCTTCAGGAGTAATCACATTTTTGTGTCAAGCTAGTTGTTGTACAACTGAGTAAGTAAATTGGTTGGAAAACAGATTTTAGAGAATTGTTTGAGGCTAGGTGACTATTTTATATTACTTTTCTGTGTGAGAATTTTCTGATCAAGTTAGGTGAACTGCTCCCCTCATTCTGACAGTTAAACTCTTTGGAAGTAGTTGGTTTCACCTCTAACATTTATGAAGAGATACAAGTCCTTTGGGACACCCTTACTCTTGTCAACCTATACCATGTTTTGTTTAAATGCTATTATATCATCCCAGTTACCCTAGAGTAAGTTCAAATTGTTTACACATGCTTCAGTCAACTATACTGTTATTAGAAATAAAAGTACTAATGGAAAGTATTAGATGAAATGCTTTAAATTGAAAGCATTATTGAAAAATAAATGAACCCTAACATTTAAAATGTAGAGCGAATTGGGATGGAAAGAAAGCTAAAGAAAAAAATGAAATATGGATATGGAATAAAAAGTGTAAGATTCAGTTTGGGTGTGGGTACTAGAGGTAATACAAAATTTAAGCCAGTCCTGTATAATAAATAATTATATTAATTTAATGTGATAAATATTCAAATAAAACTTTGAGATTGAGATTGTTACTTTGATTTTAGAAAGCATATGAACATCAAATCAGTTCTATGAATTTGTTTTTGGTTCATTTGTCAAGTTAATTCAAACACCTTATGACATTTGTAAAATTAGAGAACAGCTTCTGATGTTTTGCCCAATTCCATATCTAGACAAACAGTATTTGTTATCATTGGGGGACTGTTGGTAATTATCTGCTTGACTTCATTTACATAAAAATAGATTTTAAAATATACCATGTAGCTGCTTAGTCCTGTTGGACATCACTATCATATAGCTTAATTAATCAAAATTACATAAAATGTGTTGTTTGGCTGTCATTTATTTCTACATATGTTTTATCCCCTTAGTATTACTTACCTGACAAGTGACTCCTAAGAATACAAAGTGAGAGTTCTTTGAAACTGAAATAGGAAGAGTTTTGTCTTGACTAGTAATTAAGCTAGTTTTTATGTTAGTATATTTTAAGGACAGTTGTCAACACTCTTCTATTTTTATGTTAATAAATATTAAATATTGCTTCTTCAATTTTAAATCAAGACCTGAAAAAGCATTATATCTGCAAAATATACATAATCATCTATTTCATTCATTAAGAGTATCAAATATTCCATAGAGTACAAGATGATGACTTTGTGAGGTTTGGATATAAATTTTTTTATTATAACTGTTAATAATTTCTTATATGTGAAATTTTGTGACAACTCTGTATACAGCACATAAATTTTAGTATGGAAACAATATTATGTCTATACTATATATTCATCTATGTTATAGATGAATATTATTATCTACAGTGATGATGGTTGTTATACTAGAGCATACTTAAAAAGGTTTTAGCAAGGCAAGAAAACTTATGGTTTAGAAGGAGTCTCAACTGCCCAAGATAACCTTGAAAATTAAATAATAAACTCATTCTCCTATTCATTCAAAACAAGGGCTAAATTAGCAATCATTAGGACATATCTCTTTCCATAATCAATAATCTTTTCTCTCTCCTTTCCTTATTCCTGACTCAAAAATAATTTCATTCCGAGCAACCTGAAATTATTACTGCTTTGCCAAGTCACAGATTATATTTTTCTGAGCTGGTACAATGATCATTGTTTTACTACTTTGACCATAAAACTACAAAGACACAGATCTTTATAGATCATTCCTTATATTTTCAGTTGCATTCTTTGATGACACTTTGTGATTTGTTATAGGAGGCAGTGTTTGGCACTTATGAATAATGTAAATTAAGAAGAAAACAGCAGCTCATCCTCATTTTCTAGAATGATGCTTAACATAGGCCTTCTCTCCACTTCCAGGTAATATAAACAAGGGCAAAAAATTATCTATAAGCAAGTTACTTTGCAGAAACTGGCAGCATCCTGTGTTTTTCCATTGCTCTTTCATTCTTCCTTTGGTGAAGTGGAGTGGTACCCTACAGAATTCTCTACAGAACATAGATGGGCAGGCATAACAACCAATATCTATAAACTATTTCTTTGTGGTATATTGTAGGTGATGCTGCCTTTGTGTGATAGAGATACAAGAATGAACTTTACAGTAGAAACTAACCCCCTTTCCACCTGGTAGGAATGAGGTCGTACTTTCCTAAGATTGACACAGGATGCTTTCAGAAATGTTCTGTAACAAGTAGTATCTGGAAGGGAATACCACTCACATTCTATTTGCACATCCAGGTCTAGGCTGCCAAAAGTATTCATCCATGGAAACCATGGATAGAGAAGTTATGGCAGGATGCTACTAAAGGCAAGGATAGAAACGGCATGGATTATTTAAGAAACAAGAAAATCATTCAAAGAGAAGCATCTAGAAATCAAAAAGAAGAAGCATCTAGAAATCAAACAGACATATTTAGATAACAGTCAAAATTATAGTAGGCCAACCTGTTTTTTTTCAACTGTGATGGAACATGACATGGAGCCAGGCAGAAGTAAGAAAAATGGAAACACTGAGGCCCACATTTATGACTCTGTCTCATCTTTCAATGAAACCTGAGATTGGAGGTAGGAGACAGTTTTTGGCCAAATGTGAGTGAGGATATAATTCAGATTGTGATAATATTTTTAAGCATGGAAATATGATACAACTGGCATTTATTAACAATATCTATGGAAACTCAAGTCACTAGAGAGCAAACATTGAGAAGAGAGGAGATGAATTTAACCATGCTCAATGCCTTTCCCAGAATACAATCTAATGAATCCAGAAGAATATAACTGTATTGGCTAAATTTATGTCAACTGGACACAGACGAGAATCATCTGAGTAGAATGAACCCCATTTGAGAAAAATTTTTCCATAATATTGGACTGTAGGCAATCCTATAGAGCAGTTTTTAGTAACTGCTGGGTGAGGACTAGGCCCATTGTGGGTGGTGCCATCCCTGGGCTGGTTGTCCTAGGTTCCATAAGAAAACAGGCTGAGCACACTTTGGTGAGCATGCCAGTAGGCAGCACCTATCCACATGCCTGGCATCAGTTCCTGCCTTCAGTTTCCTGTTGTATTTGAGTTCCTGCCCTGACTTCCTTCAGGCATAGACAATGGATGTGAAAGCATAAGGCAAATAAAATCATTTCTTCTAAAACTGCTTTTAGCCAAAGTGTTTTGTCATAACAGTTGTAATCTGAACTAAGGCAACAACATTCTTTGTCCTTACCTTCATTGACTTAAGCTTGTGTGAACCTTGTGCTTAAGGCTTTGCATGTTTTTTCATTCCTCTTTTTTGTCCAGATAAAAGCTGATTGGTTGAATTTACATATAGTTATTTAAAGTAGCCAGCAGACTATTTACATTGTGATTGAATTTCTTTAAATTCCTATCAGAAAAATCTCAGGGGTTTGGCTCCCCCATATTCTTGCTAACTCTTGTTATAGAAAACCTTGTACCTTCTGGGATTTTAATATATTTCTTAGAATATTAAAAATGTTTTAAATGTTTATAACTAAAAACTAATGATATTCAGCCCTACTACTACATCTATAAAGCTTTGTTTCTGTTTTAGAAGACATGAGTCAAAACAGTTTATTTTTAGTTAAATATGAATAAATTCAATTTATCAATGACTACAAAGTGAACAAATGAGTTTATACTGCCAAATGACAGAGCAAGTAAAATATTGATCACTTCAACAAGTACCTTTGCAGCATGATACCCAGGTAAATGATTATATGAGAAAATACTTTTTATAGGTTTCAGAATTTGTGGAGTTCTTGCCTTTGCAGTTGACAGATGTCAGAGTTCCAAGTTTTGAGTTGTATCACTAGAGCTTGCCTTAATGCTCATAGAATGTCTGGTCACATAAAACATAAAATCTTAAAAGCAAAAGTCACTAAGTAATTGTGGTGACTCTACACTTTTAGCTAATCATTTTGACGGATTATTCCTTGTGTTAAGATGTAGTGATCTTTATCTCTTTTGATTTGTTTTAGGCTAAAATTACTTTTGTAGATATGAGTATAACTACTCCTGCTTGTTTTTGTTTTCTCTGTTTCTGCTTTGTTTTTATTTCTGCTTTAAGGTTCTGCCATTGTAACTCCTCTGTGATAAGGAACAATAACCTGGAATTGTGAGGTAAAGCAACCTCTGATGGGGGAAGTCCTGTACATTTGTTAATAAAGTACTGCTGGCCAATAGGAATCTAAAAAGGTGGGACTAGGAGTCCAGGATGATTCTGGGAAGGCGAAACACAGAGAGTCAACATGTAACCGCCATGGGGTAGGAGCCCAGAACTATTCTCCGGTAAGAGACATACTTAGATTAACAATTATGGGATAATTACTTAAGTCAGAGCTAGCCAGTAAGAAACAAGCAAGGCCAGCAGCTTCATAATGAATACAGCCTTCTGTGTGTTTATTTGGGACTGATGCGGATCTAGAACCAGGCTGGCGGGAAGGCTTTTCTCAAAGATAAAGCTTCTCTTAACAGAATGGTGTCAGGAGTTGGATCATGAATTTTCACACAAAATACCAAAAGCATTAAAGGAATTTTAGAAACAGAAGAACAGAGAGAAGCACAGATTTTGGTAGCAGCATTTTTCTCAGGTGTGCTCTGTTTTGCTAGCCACAAGCCGAGATTCACGTGGCTCGCTTACTGGACTCTTTCTGACTCGGCATAAAAAGAAAAAAAAAAAAACAAAAACAACAAGGTTGTTTTAAGAGACTCTACTAACGATTGAAAGGTGTGTACATACAGCTGGAAGTGGCAGCTTTTGCTGGATGTCAGCATGGACTGAGGCGGTAAGCTGGAATCACACTTATGCCCGCCATCTTGAAACGGCAGTTTAAAACAGCCGCGGTTTTGCAGATAAGACACGTGGCCAGAAAAACATAAAGATTTACAGTAAAGTCAGACTTGGATGAAGAAAATCTCTAAAGGTTTACAGTGTGTTTAAAAATATACATAAGATTGATAGAAAAAGAAGTGGCCGGCAGTGGGGGCACACGCCGGTAGGATTTACTCCAGAGGCAGAGGCAGGCGGATTTCCAAAGAGAAATCCTGTCTCGAAGAGAAATAAATAAAAGTAAAATAAATAAAGTAATAATAGATAAATAAATAAGCCACGTAAAGATGGAAAATACACAGAGAGTCTGGATACTGTACGCTATTGTGTTTTTCAGTTTTTTGATTACTCAAGAAGGAACTGCTAAAGTACACTTGATTATAAATGCTGCTAAATTAATCCAACTTCTATCTTTTGAAAATGCCTTGACTTCAAAATTTAAGTATAAGGATATGTTACTTGGAAAAGGAGCTTTAGTTTATGTTTCCACAGAAAATGAAAAGCTGAGGATTCCTTCCAGGCTTCTGTGGTTTGACGAACCAAGACCCCCGGAAGCAGTGGACCAGGTGTTCCAACTACTGAAACAGCTAAGATGATGCAGCTTTACAGACCACGAAAATAAGGACTTATACAGGTTTCTGAGTTTTGTCATGATCCCCATGGTATGAAGAGCGTCCCCTTCCAGCAGGAATCAGTTTGGAATGAGCGACGTCCCAATTCCCATCTTGTTTATAAATCTTTGTTTTCATTTAAATGGGATCGTTTATAATTGGTTAATGATCACAGTCAACCTCCTTTTAATGGTAAAAAGGGGAATTATGGTATGGGTATGGTTTTTCATTTATTGATGCAAATTCAAGGTCAATTTTATGACGTGTATATCTCTCCTCTTGATTAAGTATTGTGTTTATACTGATCTTTTAAAATGTAATGCATAAATGAATACACACTATAGAGAGTTACTTATAATAGAATTTATAGTTAGGTAAGTTAGGTTTTCTAGATATACAGAAATATATTTGAGATAGATAAACATTCTTCAAACTTCTCAAAGACCTTCAGAAAATGGCATTTAAAATGGTTTAGGGTTTTTCTTGACAATGAGAAATGTCTGCACCTGGCAGCACCAATTACGTCTGAGAGGGGCATCAAAGAAACTCGTTATGGAGTTTGCTTTCAACATGGCAAGATTAGCCATTTGGGCAGGAAACTGCTCTTACCTAGACTGTTTGACTGTTGTTGTATAATCTGGACATGCAGGACCCACAGGAAAGTGACTGCTGAACTGATTCTTACAGGTTTCCTGCTTCATGGAAGAGTCTACGGTACTTTCTGCAGGACACAGACAAACGACTGACAGACTGCTGATGCAGATGGACAGTTTTGAAATTTCCTGCTTGGCTGAGAAATCTTCTGGATACATTGTGGCCTATGGGCTGAAGATGGATGCCCCAACGTTACAGTGGAACTTTGGGTGACTGTCCAAACAGTAAGATGTCTCTATCAATCCTAGTGTTTATACATTATCCTTCTGTGGTCATTGATGGAGTTGAAGACAGATAGTTATAATTATAGTTTTCCTTAGTTATGATAAAAGATAAGCTACATATAGAACTTTGGACTCACAAGGATGGGATGGATGGTATTTTCTTTCAATCTTGCTAAAATAATGCAACTATGTTCTTACTTGATAACTATTCTGTTATATATAATTTGACTATGTTAAAGTTAAGACCTTTCTTTTTGTTTAAACAGAAAAGAGGAGATGATGGGGGAAGTCCTGTACATTTGTTAATAAAGCACTGCTTGCCAATAGGAATCTAGATAGGTGGGACTAGGAGTCCAGGATGATTCTGGGAAGGAGAAACACAGAGAGTCAACATGTAACCGCCATGGGGTAGGAGCCCAGAACTATTCTCCGGTAAGAGACATACTTAGATTAACAATTATGGGGTAATTACTTAAAGCAGAGCTAGCCAGTAAGAGACAAGCAAGCCCAACAGCTTCATAATTAATATAGCCTCCTGCGTGTTTATTTGGGACTGATGCCGCTCTGGAATCAGGCTGGCGGGAAAGCTTCTCACAAGAAAAAGCTTCCCTTAACAAACCTCTTTCCCACTTCAGGTGCTTGCTGCCAGGGTATTTTATCCTAACAACAACAACAACAATAATGAAGCCAGGACACATGTGTCAACACTTGTCTGTCTACAGTATCACATTCCAAATTTCTTTGATTGAGCTATAAATACCTGCTTACATTTAACAATCTTGTGGTACGGTCCTTACCATAATAAAGGGAAGACAACATGATATAGGTAACATCACTGTGACCTACAGCAGTCTGTGAGAATATTTAATACATTTCAGGGAGATAAAGGGACTAAAATGCAAAAGGGAGCTAATGGAATGTGCCTAAAGCAATGCACTCCTGGGCTCAGGGCTCAGCTTTTGGATGTAAATCCACTAATCGGGTATTGGCACAGACAAATAATACTTCCTAGCAGAACTCCCTTCTGTCCCATCTTTCTCTTAGAGCAACCATTATTTCCAACTGTAGTGACTGTCTTGATTGTGTTCTTATCTTGTTGATATGTTTTTGTTTTAGTCTGTGATGATATAATCTGAGTTATTAGTCATGATTGTATTTGGAAAGTGACTATTGACTTCTAAATTCCAATGATTTGTTTATGCATTTGCACACTCAGGGGTAATAGGCCTTCCATAGATTCAGGTGAATGATGTCATAGAATATTATTTTGAAGTGTGTGACTTTTGTTTGTGCTGCATTTGTTTGACTTGGTGAAGCTGTGCTTCTTTGCCTGTCTAAACACCTGATGGTCTAATAAAGGGCTGAGTGGTGATTAGCAACACAGGATCAATGATAGGAGGGGCTGTCACGCATAGTACAAATGGAAATAGAAACAAGGAGTAATGGACATCCAGGGCAGGCCACCAAGCCTCCCAGCCCATCACAGAGTAAGAAGGAAATTGAGATGCAAAGAATTAAGAGAGATAAAAACCCAGATTGAAAAGGCAGAAGGTCTAGAAATGAGTCAAGCTAAGTCTGGGCATTTATATGTAATAATAAGATACTGTGTGTAATTTATTTGGGAGGAGGGTGTTGGGACCCCACAAAAGAGAAAAAATCAAAACCATCAGGTGTCACTTCCCACCCCAAGAACCAAGATCTGTCTACTACAAATTAAGCAAAAATCCCTCACAGATGTGCCCTCTATTTTTTGATTTTAGTTCATTCAAGATGTAGCCAAGTTGACAACCAAGAATGATGATCAGAGGCAACATTCAGCATCTAAACTCTATACCAAGCATCGTGTTTCAGACATGTTCCATAATGTCACTGAGTCTCCAGTTCTCTTAGTGTTCATGTCATATATTCTCTCCCTAAGTTTGTTATGCTCTCATCTATGGTTTTCCCAGTACCTGTAACCGAAAAACCAGCAACGAAAAAGCACCCAAATGGTTCCGTTGCTTATCAATGGGAACCTATACAGATGAAGGATCTAAAGTGAATCAAGGAGGCCATTTTTTCATATGGTCTTCATTCTCCCTATGTCAGAGAACCCATTACCTCTTGGGCCACAACAAATAGAGTAACCCAAAGAGGCTGGGCCCATTTAGCCTCGGCAATACTTGAAAATTCATGTCAAATTCAATGGAGAGCATTATGGAGGCAAGAGGGAAAAGCCCTAGAGATTCAGAGATTAAAGAACAGTTATGAAGCACCCCAAGACAAGATTCTTGGGGAGGGTGCTTACGCTGACCCGCAGGGTCAGTCTGCATATGACGAGCACATGTTGTCTTTATGCCATACAGCTGCTTTGAATGCTTTGGATAAGGTTTGTGAAACAGGAGAGATGATGCAGTCTTATACCAAAGTAGTACAGGGTCTAAGGGAAAGGTTCACTGAACTTTTAGAGAGATTGTCCTGAGCAATAGAAGTACAAATAACAAATCCAGAATCTAGGTGACTCCTTATAGAATCTTTCGTATATGAGAATGCAAATCCACAATGCAAGAAGGTACTTTGGCCATTAAAAATAAGATCAGCACCATTGGAGGAATGGGTCCTATATACAGCTAACCTTGAATGTAAAACTCAGGATAAGGGAGCTTTGGTAGCTGAAGCAATATCTACAGGTGTGAGGAGGCAACAGGATGCCACATACCCTACCCGTGATGATATTGAGGCCTAGCTAGGGGAGGCAATTTCCAAAAATTTCAACAGACATAAAGATTCCATGTGCTTTAACTGTGGTAAAATAGGACATCTAAGTATGAACTGTAGACAAAGATTCCTAGAAATAATGCTTCTACCAGGAATGCTTCAGACAGAAAGGCTCAGCCTTCTGGTCTCTGCAGGAGGTGTGGAAATGGCAAATATTAGACCAAGACATGGTAGATCTTTACAGCTGGGAAACTTGTCCAGGGGCCTCACGAAGGCACCGAAACCCAAGGTAGTGTAGTCATTCCCAGTGACAGTAGAGGACAGCCTCTCCCAGGACAATTAGAAGATCTACTTCCCATTGAAAATAACACAGCACTGGATAATACATTAGCTCCAGAGGATGAATCAATTATATCAGGAGGAAATACAAAACATATATTTTGGCAAACTTCTATACAATAAAATAGACCCAAGTTACCAGTTAAAGTAAATAATAGGGTGATTAATGGCATTTTAGGAACTGAAACTGACGTCATCATCATCATAAATCAGAAGTCTTGGCCCCCAATTTGGCCTTTAAAATAGGTTAACTTTCAATTGTAGTGATTAGAAACCTATCTCAAGTTTAACAGAGCATTAGATGAATTGACTATATTGGGCCAGAAGGAGAGAGAGGAAGGTTAAAGCCATATGTTGCAGATATTGCTATAAACCTCTGGGGTTTTCTTCTATTACAGCAATGAATTATGCAGATTAACATCACTCCTGTATCAGATTGGAATTGTAGACAAGCTCTTGGTGGTAGAAAGAATACAGTAAGGCAGTACAGGAAACAGATGCCAAACATACATGCTGTACAGAAGCAGGATGTTAGTGCCAAACCTACAGAGCAACCAAAAGCTCTACCCTTAAAATATCTGACAGATAAACCTGTCTGGGTGAGTCAAATGGCCTATGACATCTGAGAAGTTAGAGGCTTTGGAGAAATTACTTCAGGAAGAGCTAGATGCTGGACATATTGAGGAATCAACTAGTGCATGGAATTCACCTGTTTTTGTTATCAAGAAGAAGTCTTGTAAGTGGAGAATGGTTACTGATCTAAGAGCCATCAACAAGGTAATTCAGCCTATGGGGTCTCTACAACTTGGGATGCCACTACCTTCTCTAATACCTAAGGATTGGCCAATTATAGGTATAGACTTAAAAGATTGCTTCTTTACTATACCATTACAAGAAAACGACAGAGAAAAGTTTGCCTTCACAATACCTACCTATAATAATTCCCGACTAGTACAAAGATTCCAGTGGAAAGTGCTGCCTCAAGGTATGTTAAATATCCCAACTTTGTGATAATATTTTGTGCATAAACCTCTAGAAATAGTTTGTAAATAATTTCCACTTTTGTTAATATATCATATGGATGACATATTACTGTCTGATTCCAATAAGGATACTTTGGAAAAGGTGTCTGAAGCAGTAAAGGAAACTTTGCCTCACTGGGGATTACAAATTGCCCCAGAAAAAATACAAAGAAGAGATTCTATTATCTTGGATATAAAAAAGACTCTCAGAAAAATCAGACCGCAGAAAGTACAGATCAGAACAGATCATTACCAGACTCTTAATGATCTTCAAAAACTATTAGGAGAAATCTCTCAATGACAGACAATTATCGATGTAGAAGGGCATGATTGAAAACACCTGAAAATGTCTTTAAAAGGAGATAAATACTTAAATAGCCCACGATTACTATCAGCTAAGGCTGAACAAGAATTAGAATGGGTAGAAAAGAAAATATCAGAAGCACATATGGACCGTGTTGATCCAAAACTGGACTGTATTCTGGTTATTTTACCATCTAGAGAATACCCCTTAGGAATATTATTGCATGGGGAAGACATCATATTAGAAGGGGATTTATGCCACATAAACAGAATAAAAGTTGAAAACATATATAGAAAAGATCTCCAATTTGATATTAAAAGGTAAGTTAAGGCTTTGTCAACTGACTGGGAAAGACTCAGCTGAAATTATTGTACCTTTAACTAATGAGGAAATTTCCTCCTTATGGAAGGGTAATAAGTATTGGCAAATAGATTGCAGTGACTTTTTGGGAACTATTTGTAACAACAATCCCAAAACATAGAGAATCAAATTCATAAAGAATACAATTTGAATTCTTCTGCATATTGTGAGACAAACACCTATTTCTGGAGTTATTAACTTCTACATGGATGAAAACAAATCGGGTAAGGCAGGGTATAAATCAGGAGTATAAAGTAGTTCAAAGCCCTTACATCTCTGTACAAAAGGCAGAGTTACATGCCATTCTCCTGGTACTTAAAGACTTTACAGAGCCTCTCAATATATTGATCGATTCTCAGTATGCAGAGAGAGTTGCCTTACACATTGAGATTGCAGAATTTTTTCCTGATGGCACAAAATTAACCTCATTGTTTTTACAATTACCAGAAACCATCAGAAACAGGACTCATCCTATATATATGATGCACATCAGATCCCATACAGGTCTGTCAGGGCCTCTGGTGCAAGGCAATGATGAAATTGATAGTTTGTTAATAGGTAATGTGATGGAAGCTTCAGAATTTCATAAGAAACACCATGTTAACAGCAAAGGTTTAAAGAAGGATTTTTCTATCACCTGGCAACAAGCCAAAGAAATAGTAAGAAATTGCCCCACTTGCTCATTCTACAATCAAACTCCATTACCAGCAGGTTGTAATCCTAAAGGTATTCACAGAAATGAACTTGTGCAAATGGATGTATTTCACTTCCCAGAATTTGGGCAGTTTGAAATATGTACACCATACCTTAGATACGTTCTCAGGCTTCCAATGGGCTACTGCCCTCAGCTCTAAAAATGCTGATTCTGTTATTACACACCTCTTAGAGGTTATGGTATACATGAAAAAATAAAAACTAACAATGCTCCAGCATATGTCTCTAGTAAATTGGAACAATTTTTCAAATATTATTATATAAAACATGTAACTGGCATACCTTACAATCCCACAGGACAAACAGTGGTTGAAAGATCTAATCGAACCTTAAAAGAGATGCTTCATAAACAGCCAGGGAGAACAAAGACCCCCAAACAAACAAAATCTCCAGTAGATCAGACATTCTGTGTTTGGCAGGAGATGCTTGATTGAAGTTCCTGACTGGAATTCCAATGTTGATTGAAGCTCTTGTCTGAAGCTCTGGCTGGATTGGAGAAAGTGTGCTGTTTCACTTCCTTGGTCTGGAGTTGTGTCGAGTGATGTAGTTCCAAGCCAGTTTCAGGATGGTGTTTGTCAGGTAGAGTCGATTATGTGGGGCAGTCGAATCAGGTGGAGTCAAGGAAGTGGATACTCATTCTTTTTCTGAAGCAGTTGAAGATTGCTGTCAGGAAATCCCTTGTTCTCTGGAAAACTCAAACATTAATGTTAACAAAGAAATATTTTAACTTTCATATGTATGCATACAGGAAAAGGTGACAATAGGGAAGATGGTAAACATGAAGGAAATTAGACTTTTCAGAAAAAGAAATCCACAGATAACAGTCCCTAATTTTATTTTTCCTGTCTTATATCAATGGCTCTTTGATATAACACAGAAATTCTGAATTTTATTTAAATAATACGCTTGAATTTAGAGTAGGAGAGCCAATCCACCTCCAAAGCCAGCTTCAATTAAATGAATGGGGACTAAAGTATATGATGAAACAAAAATAAAAGGATTTACACTTTGATACCACACAGTGAGTTACTGTTTGTTTGATGGTCCTCAGGGTACCTATTCATTCTTCCTCAGGAATCCATATGTCCAGTATTCTTTGCTGAGTTTACCTGTGAAGACAAAAAACAAAACACTTCTCTTTCCTTTTAGGAGGTCACTTTACGCATGGTAGAATATGAGTTTGTAGATGAGGTGTTATCTTTTCTCCTCCTGAGATGTCTTGTGTTCTGATCGAATCTTAATTAATTTTGATGGAACCCAAAGTTTTTCTTCTTCTGTGGAAACAAAATCAAAACCCCTTCCCCAATGTAACACATATCCTGCTTTCCAGACTGAGATCATAACATCCTTAAAATACACTGGTTGGTTCAGTTCAGAAGTCTTCCTTGTAGTCCAGCGTCTTTCTGCTGAATTTTGAACTTTTCATCAGCATTAAGAAAATTCAATGTTAGTAAAGGGTGGTTTACTGAACCGCTAACTACACCCACTTTATGCATGACTAAAGACATATATGGACACAGGCGGTGAACTATGTCACTAGCCAGGCCCATTTTTGGGCATGGCTAGGGGCGTGTATGGAGGAAACTATAAAAAGACTGTTAGCAGAACATCTTGCCCTCTTTCTGGCTTCCAGTTCAGTGGTGGAAATATACTCGGCTCATCTGGGTTGCTTGTTTTTCTCTTGTGAGTAATTTCTACAATAAATACTTAATGACACTTTCAATAAGTGTGCCATTTATCATTGAAGCATCACATCACACAACAGAATGTTTCACAATTGCCACCACTGACCAAAAAATGTATGTAAGAGAAATATTCTACAAGGCTACCAGGTAGTGTTGTAGTGATTTTTTTGTTTTGTTTTGTTTTTTTGTACCAGTGATAAATCTTGACTATTTTCTTCCTTGAAATTAGTATACAATCTAGTACCCAAGGCTGATGCAAAAATCTTGCACTGAGTATGTAACAAGCCAAATGGTGCAAATCCAATCCGTGAAGGTGGTAATGTAGAAAATTGAAAAGTGAGATACCAGGAATCAAAAGAGTTATTAGGGGGATACTAAGGGGTAGTAAGGGGATAGTAATGATGTGGGATGTCACAGTAGTAAAGAGCACTGGCTGTTCTCCAAGAGGATCCAAATTCAATTCCCAGAAATCACATAGTGGTTCACAACCATCTATAATAGAATTTGATGCCTTCTTCTGGCATGCAAGTGTACATGCAGACAGAGCACTTATGCATAAAAAATAAATAAGTTTGAAAAATGAAGGAATGATATTAAGAATGACATTTTATATTCAATTATGAAAACAATTAAAAATATGCAGTTTTAAAATATGCATTGCACAGATTTTGGTGTTCTCTAGAAAAAACAGTTGATAAATATTTGAGTTATTATATATGCAATTATGCTGGTCTGACAATAGATCATCAGATCCACATATATATATATATATAGTATTTAGAACATATATATTATATATCATGACATATATACTATTTAATATGTATATACATATATGTACCAAAGTTTTTCTTTGAACTTCATAAATATGTCTGACTATTGTGCATTAATTTAAAAATTTAAAGAGCCTAGAACTTTTGTGATTACAAGGGCCTCCAGTATCATATATTTGTAGCTTATATATGGAAAGATTCCCTTATCTCAAATGATCTAGTGTTAGGTAATGATCTTTGCAAGAGAAAACATTCTACTTTATAGCATTTTCTAACATAATGAACAAAGATAATTTCAGCAGTGTTCCACTGTATAGTCAGAACATATTCTTCTCTCCACAACATGAAAATTCATAGATGCCCTTATTTTGTAATATCTGACATGTATGTCTCCCTTCTATAGACTGTGAGTTCCTGGAGGTTTGAAGCTACGTTCTATTTATTGTGAGTGCCCTCCATCTTGACCCTCATTCTTTATGAGTGTTGTTTGACCCTAAGTGTAAGTGAAGTAAATGTTGAGGTCAGTAGTTGAGTGATTTATGAAAATTTGGATGATGTGTTTATTTAATCTTTTTCTCCATCCATACAGATTAAGAAGGTTGGGTAGAATAAAAACATTTCTAAAAATTTATTTTAAAACTAAGTTAAAGTATATTCTTAGTCTCTACAGCATTTTTATTATACCATGAACAGTTGAATTGTCAGGTATAAATTATTAATTTGTCTAGAACTTGGTAAGATAAAATAATAACTTTAATTTTAATTCCTCCAGAGTAAACATGTGGTATACATCAATAACTTACTGGAAAGACATTCCTTGTTTTGTTTGTAGTGATTCCATTTTCAAAGCTTTCTTGTGTCCTATGTTATCCTAAGCCTTTAGTATCCTAAGAGAAATTGGCTGTGATTCAATCTGTTTCACCCCAATAATGGAAACATCACATCAATTTGCCTCATTTGTCTGACAAGGACAGTCATGTGCATGGATAGTGGAGCTAAAAGTAATTCTTTGCTTAGAATTCAGGATAATCAGAGACCTCATTATTCTCCTGTGCAGCACCCTTTCAGTCGTGTCAACTTTCACTCAAGGGAGTTAGCATATCTGCAAGGCTTTTCTGTATCAAATACTTTCCACAGTTAAAGATGGGTTGGTCATGTGCACGAAAGAAGAAAATCCACCAAGGGTGTGAACTCAAGTGCTGTCACATGCTAAAGCCATGCGAATTCTTATTTAGCATTGCACTTAGAGTTTATCAGGTGATTATCATGAGAACAGTGAGAGTCTTGGAGCCTTGTAACATCAGGAAGGAAATGACTGACACCATTCAATGCATGTTACGAGCTGTTCAACCTAAGACAAACCAAATATGGATATTTAATACACTGAATATAATTCTTAGAGGTTCACATTAAGGAAGGCATTTACTTAATTAATCTCTGAATATTACACTGTCTAAAGGAGAGAATGAGCCATTTTAGACTTCCTGAAAAAAGCTTGGTATCCACCATCACAGAACTAATTGTTACCTTTATAACACATTCATAGATGTTGTACTCTCAGAGAGCATTGTATTTGTGCTTGATATGTAAAATAAGATTTTTCTAATTTAAATAAAAGAAAACAGGCTCCATTAAGTATATTTATTAGTCCAAATAGTTTTATTATTAAGATATTAGCTCTCCTAAATATAACTGTGGCTTCAAAGTAATTTCATTCAAAATATCAGAAGCATTTCTCATAGAAAAATATGTGTAGAGTCTCCAGTTCACAAGCAAATCCTAAATATCCAACAAAGACTCATTTGAAAAGGATATCTGAAATATGATTTGAAAATGTATTTCATAACAATGAAATTATTGTTATCATATTGATGTTGACATCAACAAATAAATTATACATGGTAGAAAAAGCAAAGTTGATTATGCACATGTTACAGTGGGTGATATAGAAAAAGACTTAAGGACAATTTAGCAGACAATGAAGAGCCAGTGAACATCACAGTAAACAATGAAAGTAACAATTATAAAATAGAAACAATGAATGTAAATCTATGCCCAATCTTGTTGAAAGTATAAGTAAAATTTAAAGTGTGAAACCAAAAATGAAACTAAATGACAAAAATCTAAAAGGAAAAATTTTATGACTGTCATTAGACAAAGGTTTCTTACGTATATTGCACATACTTCCACAAAACTGATGGAGAAATAAAAATCCTCCAAAGTAAACACAAAAATTGAAGAGAATTTGTCATGTAGTGTAAGCCAGCAGTGCAAAAGATGTTTAAAGGAATGCTACACCAGGAAAGAAAGGGGCACATCAAAGACATCCAAAAGGATACTAAATCACAATCTTTTACTCTAGAAATAGATGACCTAATGAAAACTAAGAAGGAGTTGCTTGAATTTCAGCACACCATCGAACCGCTATATGAATCAGGAACATCCAAAAAAATCAAGAAATCAACAGAACTGAATCAAAACTAGCAGTACATGTATGTGGTTTTAATTTTCCAATTAAAGATTAAAAGCAAGGTAATCTTATTGAAATAGATAATTCAATTGTTTGTTCTTTACAAGAATTATACCTTCTTAGAAAAGAAATGCATACTTAAAAGGCAGAATATTGTATGCCCATGATATTGTAGACAGACATGTGTAGACACATGTGCCCTAGCTTCATTTCTTTTTTTTTATTTTCACTTGGGTTGGTGGTTTGTTCTGTGGCATTCTTAAGATTTAACTGATAAAGATAATCTTAATATTCTTAGGGCTCAATTAATCATTGAGCAGCATCTTCCTGACCATTGATTCTGGCCTCCTTATTTTACAAAACCTGCATGCACATTTTTTTACCCATCTTTTTGAAACACATGCAAAACTTTCTCCAGCTTCTTACCAGTCTTATAATACAGCAAATGTATTTTTAAAGGACCTGAGATCTATCTCTGTCAAATATAAGCACAAAAATTTAGAATCTAAATCTTTTTGTAAAAATATATTAGTATGTCTGCCATTTATTACATGACCAATCGAACACTTTCCCCTCTCATTTTATTTTTTTTTTCTTTTCCATGTTTGAATACATTTTGATTTACATCATTTGATTTTATCTCCCAAAAATTTGTCAACTATGAGATATTTGGTCCATAAATATTAGCCAGATTCTAATTACTGTATTAACAGTTAAGTTTCAATACATACTAAGGCATAAAAAGGTTTACTCAGCTCACTATTTGGAAAGCTTACCATCCACAGTCAAGTCATCCTTTTGGTTGAATTTTAGTAAGAGTAACAGTGTTGGTCATGTGAGAGAATTGTTTATCTTCTATCTAGAAAGGAAGTACAGGCTCACTCAGCATTTTGTGGTAATCATTTCACAAGAACAGTGAAAGAATTGCCAGACCTGCAACCAACTTACCAAGCTCGGCTTTGAACATTCTTACAACTCCTCAAGACTGATTATATTCCTTGGGAAGCAAATTGGTGGATATTTAAACCATATCCAAACCAGAGCACTATCTAAAATCCTTTCATTGATGAATAAGTCTTCTTCAAATCCAGATGAGTGAGCACATGAAGGAACTAGACAAAATTCCCATAATCTAACCTTAGGTTCAAATTTCTTCCTATATTGTCATGCTAGTATTTTTCATAATACATAGTGAATTTACTTTTACATTTTCAGTTTTAATTAAAGTATAAGTTATATATGGACACTTAGGCCCTGTTTATTTTTCTTCTTTCTAACTGTGTCACTCAGTATCCATTGTGCTACTTGGTGCAATCACCAGAATACCATATTTATACTTTCTGATTATCCCAGACGACCTTTGCCTATTCTGGTTCATTTTCATGTTTACCAGTTTTCTGTACTTGGCACCAAAGCTGACCACTTTCTGAATAGTCAGTGCCTGAGGATATGTTTCTCCATACACCTCTAATTTATGACACCTGATTATATATGTGGTGTTCTGGTTTGGCTTCTGTGGCTGAAATAATATACAACATCTCTTGAAGGAAGAGACATATGAGATTTATTTAGTTTTTACTTCCAGATCATCAGATAACTATTCATCAATGAGGGAAGACAAGGCAGGAACCAGGAGACAGGAACTAAAGCAGAGACCGTGGAAGAACACTGCTTACTTAGGTTGCTGCCTTAACAACTCAAGGCAACCTGCTAAGGGATGGCTCTGCCTATGTTTGACTGGGCCATTTCATATCAAACATTCATCAAGCAAATGCCCCACAGATATGCCCAAGACCAATGTGATAAAGATAATTCCTCAGTTGAGCTGCCCTCTCACCAGCTGCTCCTCATTAGTGTTAAGCTGACAAAAATTAACAAGCACATGTGGACATGACAGCAAGATAAATACATACCAGGATTAAATAAATGCAGTTGCCAGATACATTCTTTCTCTGGTAATGGGAAGTGGTTTAGGCAGATGAATGCAGTGAGAGATACACCTTTCAACATGGTGCATGACATCATTTTCATAGTTAACCTAATACTGAATGAGACAAGTTCTCTTTTGAAAGAAGTTGAGGGTTTGGCCAGAGACCTCTTGTAACTACAACACATAAAAGACTTACATTTTATGTGAAAGATAGCTTCAGATAAAGTAACTATTAACCTTAATACAACAGCTAGTATAAAGGATATCTAATATATAACCATGAATATTTTTTCTACCGGTATATGAGAAAAGTTGAAACTGAAAATTTTGAACATATAAATTACTAATAATGATGGACAAAGTTAATCAAGTATTTGGTTTTTTATTTAAATTAGAAACAAGTTTGATTCACATGTCAATCCCAGCTCCCTCCCGCTTCTCTCCTCCCCTGCCCTCTACCCTCCCCCCAATCCACACTCCATTTCTCCTCCACTCCCCAGGGAGGGTGAGACCCTCCATGTAGGATATCCAAAGTCTATCATATCATCAAGGACAGGGCCTAGGCTGTACCCAATGTGTCCAGGCTGAGAGAGCATCCCTCCATGTTGAATGGGCTCCCCAAGTCCATTCTTACACCAGGGATAAACACTGATCTACTATCTGAAGCCCCATAAATTGCCGAGGCATCCTCACGGACACCCAGGTCCAGAGGGGTCTGGATCAGTCCCATGTTGGCCATCAGTCTGGGGTCCATGAGCTGTCCCTTGTTCAGGTCAGCTGTTTCTGTGGGTTTTATCAGCCCTGTCTTGACTACATTGCTCAACACTCCTCCCTCTATGTGTGGGTGTCTGACTCTGCTTCCCTCAGTCACTGGATGAAGGTTGTAGGATGTCATAAAAGGTAGTCATCAATCTCATTATCAGGAAAGGGCATTTAAGGTGGCCTCACGACTATTGCTTAGATTGCCAGTTAGTGGCATCCTTGTAGATCTCTGGAAATCTCACTAGTGCCAGATCTCTTCTCAGGCCTATAATGGCTTAACCCCACCTCAGAGAGTCTGGGAAACAGGGAGGACCCTAAGAGATATATGAATGGTACCCTGGAGAAAGGGAAAGGGACAAGATCTCCTGAGTGGATTGACAGCATGGTGGGAGAAGAGAGGGGGCTGAGACTAGGATAGGGGGAGAAGAAGAGAGGAAAGATGGACATAGAGGAGCAGGAATGTAGAGTGGGGGCAAGAATAAAGCAGAGCAGGATGAGAGATACCATAATAGAGAATATTTGCTTTTTAAATTCTTTTTTCTCTTTATTTTTTTAAATTAAGTTAGAAACAAGCTTGTTTCTTCATTCTCATTGAATTCTAGCAAGTCTTTAATTTTTTTCTTTTTTCTTTGACCCAGGAATGATTCAATTGTGCATTATTCAATTTCCATGACTTTGTAGGTATTCTGCAATTTGTGTTGCTGTTGAAAACTACTAACGCATGGTGGTCTGATAAGGTGCATGGAGTTATCTCAAATTTTTTTGTATGTTGCCAATTATGTGGTCAGTTTTTGAGAGTGTTCCATGTGGCACTGAGAAGAAGTTATATGCTTTTTATTTGAAGGGGATGTTCTATAGATGTCTGTTAACCCCAATTGTGTCATACATTGTATTAGTCCCTTTGCTTCTTTGTTAAGTTTACGTCTGGTATTCCTGTCTAGTTGTAAGAGTGGGGTGTTGAAGTCTCCCACTATAAGTGTGCAGGGCTTTATGTGTGATTTGATGTTTAGTAATGTTTCTTTTATGAACATGGATGCCTTTGTATTTGGGGCATAGATGTTCAGAACTGAAACTTCATCTTGGTGGATTTCTCCTGTGATGATTATGAAATGACCTCCTCCACCTCTTTTGATTGATTTTCTATATGTGTATCTCACCAATATTTTTTGTTTATATGAGGAAAGAAGGGAAAGGATAGTTGTCAAGGAAGAGGCATGTGTGGGACAGTGCATCTGACACAGGTTGTCCATAGCCATGAGTTCATACAGATGACTAAGGACCCAATCTAGGATACTTTATATTCTAGATATGACAGTATGTAGGAAAGTTGGAGTCATGAGTTGGAAAATATCTCCATGTGAAGAGTAATTACAAAACAAGTGATAAGACTTTCATTTGGATTCCCACAACCCAGGTTAGCCTGAGTACAGTAACACATGTGTGTGTATAACACAATCCCAATGCTCCTATGGTGAAATAGAAGGTGGCAATTGGAAAATCTTGCCAGTCAGAGGCCAACTAACCCTGCTCATACAGCAGCAACAAATTACTAGAGATGTCAACTCAAACAAGATGGAAAGAAAGCACTGACAGATTAAGTTGTCCTCTTACTATCATATTGCACAATAGAATACTGCATCCCTCCCAATTACACACAAATGTAAACACACACACTCTACACAAAAAGATAAAAGAAATGGATTAATATTAACTCCTCGTCAGAGATATAGTTTAAATGTACTTCCCCTTATTCTCTGTATTATTTCTTCCCTTTTGTAATTGTTTAATGCAATCTCATATGTACAACTTTGATTTGCTTCATATGACTTCAGATTCCTTCCCAAAACTCCTACCTATTGTCATGTCTTGAGGTTGGTGTTTTTTTGCATTTCACCTTATCTCTAAATATTTAAATTTGATTTCTGTGACAGGTGAGAGCCTAGATCCATTCTTCCCATAAATATCAGGTTTTCTGAGCAGTCCCAAAGAGATGAACATAATATGCTATTGGAAGCACCTGTGCTTACTTGCAGGTCACTCAATGTGACTTTGGGGAATGAAAATAGGCTCAGGATAGAGGGGCCAGAGCAAGACTGAGGCTGTGAAAAATTTACTGAGAACAATCATACTTTTTTATACCTTTTTTAGAAACAAAATAAAAATGGCAATTGCCAGGATCAATACAGTTGTAGTTTCCAGGACAAAACAAAGTTTCCAAGCAATACAAAGTACAAAAGATTAATATCTAAGACCAGCTGTTAAGCCTTCATGGAACCTTGACTCCTAGGGGAACATACAAAGAAACACAAAGAGGCCTGAGGGTGACCTGCCTGAGGGAGTGCAAAGGTCTTCCAGGAACTGGAAGGGCCACTGTGCCCCAGGAACCATGTATTCTACCCTGAAAATCAATATATATTGTAGACATACACACACACGCACACTCACATATATATATGTATACATATAAATATCATAAACTTGAAACAAGTAAAGACACTATAAATTTTGAAGATAGAAAGGAGGGGCATGAGAAGAAACAAAAGGGGATAATAGAATGGTATAACTGTAATCTCAAAAATTCAAAACATATGGAAAGAAAGAAAATATAGTTTCTTAAAGACAGGAAATTACTCTTAAAGTAGGACATTTAACAAGCTAGGATGGAGTTTTTACCCTTGATTCTGTTATCTGAATTCCTTCCTTCCTGTACAAACCTTACATGATTCCTAATAGTTGAATGTTTTTAAAATATAGACTTTCCTTGGTAAATTACAAAATATGTTCGGAATATACCTCTTTCCTTTGATTTATCATCTCAAACACACCAGAAAGCACAATCCTTGACTGTTTATAAATTTCCTCCAAATTCAAATGTTTTATCCTGCATAGGGAGGCATTGCTAAAGCTCAGGAGGTAAATATCTCCCAAGTCTCAAAAATACCTTCAAGTGATGAGGTTCAGTGTCCCTCCATTTTGTTATATACCAACAACCAGGGAGGAGAGGCTGTCCAACATGCCCAGTGTTATGAAATTTACTGTGCGAGCTGGGCGGTGGTGGCCCACGCCTTTAATCCCAGCACTCGGGAGGCAGAGGCATGCGGATCTCTGTGAGTTCGAGGCCAGGCTGGACTGATAGCCTCCAAAACAATACAGAGAAACCCTGTCTCGTAAAATCAAAAAGAAAATTACTGTGTGGATTGAGCTCCTATTGATGTGTCACCCATGTTACTGTCAAGTTTTTGGTGATGTGGCTGCCTCTGAGTTGTCAATTACTCTGTAGATGTAACCTTTCACTCATTCTCCTGAAAGTAACCCCTCTAAATCACAGAATCACTAATCTCGGCTTGGGTAGAATCATTTCTCTGGACTTTTTTGGTGCCATTAATAGTATGAATATGTTTGTCCATACTGCCCCCAATGAAAAACATACAATATCAGCACATTTTAATTATTTAATCCAATGTCTTTATCTTTCACAAAGTTTTTGAGGAAATGTATCAATGTCGCACTTGTTCTGTATATACCTCATTAATTGGATAACATATCCATTTATATATATATAGTCTTCTCTTAGACTCCAATATGTTTCAAATTTTTCTTGCAAAATTTATTTCTGCAGCTTTTGGAAAAAATAAAGATGAAATATTAATTAGTATTGTCATCCTTCCTAGCACTTCTGTGAAAGAAAACCACAGAGAATTCCCAGGGAAGAATAAAAATAGAACAAAGTCCACACCCACTTCATGGTCTTTTCAAACAACTTCCTCAGGGGCTTTGTAAACCATAGTTCAGCTTCTATTGAAAATATTAATAAATCTAAGGAGTATTCTGAAGATTACAATGAGTTTTTTTTTCTCCTTTTGAATTTCAAAGACTGTACACTAAGTCCTTGGGCGATCTTGGAAACAGCAAAGCTTCATCTGGGAGTCTGAACATATACACTCAAAATTGTTTATAGGAAAAAGTATGAAAAAATGCTTCAGAAATTTATCATAAATAATTCTGTAATAACTGAATCCATAAATTCTATAATGAAAAAATAAGGTTCTGAGCACTGTGAAAGGACAAGAATTATGACACTGTACATGCATTGTTTGATTTTGCTTTTGATTCTATCACCATGCACTATTTCACTCAATAAAATACAATGGGCACTTCAATAGGCTCAGCAGCACTGATTTGGTTTTATGCAGGGACAATGATAAGAAACAGCCCAAACAAAGAAAAAAAGAGGTGATTTTGATAAAGGTCTTGGAGATATCTGGGATAACAGGACCATACCTAAATATAATAAAAGCTATATACAGGAAACCAACAGCCAACATCAAAATTAAAAGGACAGAAACTCACAATTCCGCTAAAATCAGAAACAGGACAAGACTGTCCACTCTCTCCAAAACTTTATAAATATTTTACTTGAAGTTATAGCTGAAGACATATGACAGCAAAAGGTGATCAAGGGGATACAAATTGGAAAGGAAGGGGTCAAACTTTCACTATTTGCAGATGATATGATAGTTTACATAAATGACTCAAAGAACTCTACCAGGGAACTCTTACAGCTGATTAACACCTTCAGCAAAGTGGCAGGCTACAAGATCAACTCAAGAAAATCAGTAGCCCTACTATATATAGACTATAAAAGTGCTGAGAACGAAATCAGAGAAATATCACCCTTCACAATTGCCACAAACAACATAAAATACCTTGGGGTAATGCAAACCAAACAAGTGAAAGACATGTTTCCCAAAAACTATGAGTCTTAAAGGAAAGAAATTAAAGAAGCCCTCAGAAAATGAAAAGATCTCCCATGCTCTTGGATAGGTGGGATCAATGTAGCAAAAATGGCAATCCTGCCAAAAGCAATCTACAGATTCAATGCAATCCCCATTAAAATGCCAGCACAATTCTTCACAGAACTTGAAAAAACAATAATCAATATTGTATGGAAAAACAAAAGACCCAGGATAGCCAAAACAACCTTATTCAACAAAGTAACATCTGTAGGCATCACCATCTTTTACTTTAAGCTCTATTATAGAGCTGTCGTCCTGAAAACAGCTTGGTATTGGCACAAAAATAGACAGGAATTGAATTGAACACCCTGATACTAACCCAAACATGTTTGAACATCTGATCTTCAACAAAGAAGCTAAAAATATACAATGGAAAAAAGAAAGCATCTTTAACAAATGGTGCTGGCATAACTGGATGCTGGCATGTAGAAGAATGTGGATAGATCCATGTCTATTGCCATGCACAAAACTTAAGTCCAAATGGATCAAAGATGTCAACATAAATGCAGCCACACTGAACATCTTAGAAGAGAAAGTGGGTGGTGCCCTTGAATGAACTTTGGTACAAGAGTCAGCTTCCTGAACACAATACCAGTAGCACAGACAGTGCCATCAACAATTAATACATGGGACCTCCTGAAACAGAGAAGATTCTCTAAGGCAAAGGACACAGTCAGCAAGACATAAAGACAGCCCACAGAATGGAAAAAGATATTCACTAACCCCACATATGATAGAGGGCTGATCTCCAAAATTTACAAAAAACTCAAGAAGCAAGTCTCCAAAACACCAAAGGACCCAATTAAAAAGTGGGCTACAGAACTACATGGAGAATTCTCAATAGATGAGTCTAAAATGGCTGAGAGGCACTTGAGAAAGTGCTCAACATCCATAGCCATCCGGGAAATACAAATCAAAACAACTCTGAGATACCATGTCACTCCTGTCAGAATGGCTAAAATCAAAACCACCAATGACAATTTATGCTGGAGAGGATGTGGTGAAAGGGGAACACTCCTCCATTGCTGGTGGGAGTTCCAACTGGTTCAGCCACTTTGGACATCAGTATGGAGATTCCTCAGAAAAATGGGAATAAACCTACCACAAGACCCAGCAACTCCACTCTTAGGCATATATCCAAAAGAGAGAAAATACTCAACATGCTTAGCCATCAGGGAAATGCAAATCAAAACAAATCTGAGATACCATCTTACTTCAATCAGAATGGCTAAAATCAAAAACACCAACAACAATTTATGTTGGAGAGGTTGTGGTAAAAGGGGAATACTCCTCCACTGCTGGAGGGAGTGCCAGCTCGTACAGCCACTTTGGAAATCAGTATGGAGATTCCTCAGATAAATGTGAACAAGCCTACAACAAGACTCAGCAACTCCACCTTTAAGCATATATCCAAAAGATTCACATTCATACAACAAGGACATCTATTCCACTATGTTCATAGCAGCATTATTTGTAATAGCCAGAACCTGGAAGCAACCTAGATGCCTCTCAACTGAAGAGTAGATAGAGAAAATATGGTACATTTACACAATGGAGTACTATTCAGCAGAAAAAAAATGGAATCCTGAAATTTGCAGGCAAATGAATGGCACTAGAAGAAACCATCCTGAGTGAGGTAACCCAGTCACAAAAAGAGAAACATGGCATATACTCTCTCATATATGGATTTTAGACATAGATCTGGGGAGTGTCAGCCTTCAATCCCATGGCCAGAGAGTCTGGCAAACAGAACCTTCATTCAATGGCTGATGGAAGCAGAGGCAGACTCACACAGCTAAACATTGAGCAGAGCTCCAGGAATCCTGTTACAGAGAGGGAGGACTGATGAGCAAAGTGGTTAAGACTGGGCAGGTTTAGCCTCCAGAAACAACTGACCTGACAAGGGTTAGCTCTTGAGTCCCAGACTGATGGCTGGGAATCCAGCATGGTATAGATCAAGACCCTCTGAATGTGGGTGTGAGGGAGGAGGCCTAGGTAATCTATTTTGCCTTGGATAGTAGATCAGTATTTATCCTGGCCATACAAATGGACTTGGGGTAATCACCCAACAAAGAGATGAATTCTCACCCTGGACTCTTTGGGGAGGGTCTAGGCCCTGCCCTGCATGAAATGACAGACTATGGACACCCCCATGGAAGGCCTCACCTTCCCTAGAGAAATGAGGGGATATTGGAGGTGGTTGGTGGGAGGGCATGGGGGGAGGGGAGGGAAAGGGAGAGGGACCTTGTTTCCAATTTAAATTTAAATTTAAAAATAAAAATTAAAAACAAAAAACCCATCTGATTGGCCATTTCAAAGCTAATTTCATTGTACAGCAGGAATAAAGAAGCAAAAATGTTTGAAAATATGACAAAACAAACAAACAAAGAAATAGTAAGTGTCTAAAAAGACTTGCTGTATCCTCCCCCAAAATACAGATCTAATATGGATCCCATACTCACTACCTCTGTCTAGTCTGGCTACCACAGCATGCACCATAACCAACCTTTAAGATGCTTCCAGGACTGAGCATGAGATGACAAGGCATATGCCATTGTAATCAAGGGAATTTAACTAAGAAATTATCACTATCATAAACATGTATTCATGAAACTCTATTGTACCCATTTTCACACCAAACATTTGCACTACCAGATTTAATGACATAAATTAAAACAATCTATTAATATTAGGTGATCTCAATACTCCACTTTCTACTTTAGAAGGGTCACCTGGACAGAAGAAGAAAAAAGTATCAGAATTAAATTGCATCATAACTATGTATAGAAAGTTCCCACTCAAACATGAAGAACATGCATTCCACCAGTAGCACACAAACACTTCTGGAAAATAGACCACATCCTGAAAAACAAAACTACCCTTTACAAACAAAGAGATGAAAGCCTGTCTGAACACAATATAATAATGATTTACACTTGGCAGCAAATAAATTTCTAGTAAATAAGATTAAACAACTCATTAATGAATGAGTCAAGAAACATATTTTAAAGAAATTCTCAAGGCAATGAAAAAATACAATACAATGAAATCTCTAAGACACAGTGAAAGTAGTCCTATGACTATGTAGAAAAGATACTGATTTATTTGTTGTGACTCTGTATCCTGTTATATTGCTGACTGTTTTTTACTGTTCCTAGAAGTGTTTTGGTAAAGTATTTTGTGATCTTTATTCTATAGTATCACATCATCTACAAATAGTTCATTCTTTTCCTACTTACATTCATACACAAGTATTTCCTAAGTATAAACTAAATCCCAAGAGACACACAGAGAGAGAGAGAGAGAGAGAGAGAGAGAGGCAGAGAGACAGACAGACAGAGACAGAAAGACAGAGAAAGAGAGAGACAGAGGAAAAAATTAGGAAAGTTAAAGTGTTAAGAGAGTTGATACCTTCAAAGGAGTTTGGCTTCCTGCTACTTAATGCATTCACTGTTGAAGACAAAGGTCCTCCATGTTAACAGTGCTCATAACTCTTGTATTTCTTACAAATATTTCCTTATCACACAGTAGGTAAAAACTTCCTTGTTTTCTTATTTTGAATTAAATTACCATCCCTGCTTCACTTCATTGCATAGATGGAATAACATTTTATTGACTGGCTGACTCCATACATCTCTATTCCTTCTTTCAGTAATTTCTAGTCTAATGCCAGATAGGAAACTATTTTTGAGGAACTATGATGAATTTGATTTTCATACTTTCTTAATTATGTTTTCTATTGTTGTTATTAAACCTCCTGGTCAAAAGTCTTTGGTGAGGAAAGGATTTACTTCATCTCATAGCCTAAAGTAATATCAGAAACTCAGTCAGAAACCTGTAGGAAAGGACTGATGCAGACGCCATAGCGGAGTGCTGCTTACTGCTTGCTCACCATGACTTGCTCAGGTGACTTTCTTATACACCCCAGGACACCAGCCTAGGGATGACCACACTGACCACAGACTGTGCTTTCCCATATCAATCACTCATTAAGAAGATACAAGATGGGCTTGATCATAGGCTAGTCTTGTGGGGAAATCTCAACTGTATTGCCTCTTCCCAAATGATGTTAGCTTGCATTGAGTTGACAAAAAAAAAATAGCCAGTACATGTAACAATGAATTTCCACCTCCAAGACAAAGGCACTAAAAATCTTGCAAGTGATAGTTTCTTCTTAGGTGTTATGATAAAATACATACTGACTATGGTTGGCTTTATTAGCCAAACTGAAATATCAGAAAATCAACCAATTAAAAACTTTCAGTGGCAGAAATGAAATAATTTTCAGATATGGTACAAAAAACTCATCAAGAACACTGTCCTAGAATCTAGGCTTTGGGCTGGGTTACTACTCCAAACATTTATTAAACATTTCAAACAATTTAAAAATATTTTTAAATTTATATGATTTCTTTTATTACCCATGAAAATTATCTTAGAAAGTTATAAAATTTCATGTAGTAATACATATACAAAGGGTTACGAAAGTATCTTTCTTTCATAGCAAACTGTTATTTATATCTAGTTCCCATTATCTTTAAAGAGAAATCTCCAGTTTCTAGAAACTTCTCAATTTCATTCATGGGTAAACATTTTACTGAATACTGAGAGAATTGTGCAACCTTTCCCAAATAAACTTACGTTCATCTATATCTTAGTGATGTGCAAACATTGTTTTTCATTTATTATAGTTCCACACTGTTGGGGAAGTCCTGTTATTTGCCTGTTATTTGTCAATAAAGTACTCTTGAGCCTATAGGAATCTAGATAGGTGGGGCTAGGAGTCCAGGAGGATTCTGGGAAGGAGAATCACAAGGGAGTCAACATGTAACCGCCATGGGGGTAAGAGCCCAGAACTATTCTCCGGTAAGAGACATACTTAGATTAACAATTATGGGGTAATTACTTAAAGCAGAGCTAGCCAGTAAGAGACAAGCAAGGCCAACAGCTTCATAATTAATATAGCCTCCTGTGTGTTTATTTGGGACTGATGGGGCTCTAGAACCAGGGTGGCGGGAAGGCTACTCTCATAGAAAAAGCTTCCCTTAACATAATGGTTGTCAGAAGCGGGATTGAATTTCCACGCAAAACAACAAAAGCTTTCAAGGAATTTTAGAAACAGAAGAACAGAGAGAAGCACAGATTTTGGTAGCAGCATTTTCTCAGGTGTGCTCTGTTTTGCTAGCCACAAGCCGAGATTCACGAGGCTCGCTTACTGGAGTCTTCCTGACTCGGCATAAAAAGAAAAAGAAAAAGAAAAAAAAACCCAGCAAGGTTGTTTTAAGAGACTCTGCTAATGATTAAAAGGTGTGTACATACAGCTGGAAGTGGCAGCTTTTGCTGGATGTCGGCATGGACTGAGGCGGTAAGCTGGAATCATGCTTACGCCGCCCGCCATCTTGAAATGGCAGTTTAAAACAGCTGCGGTTTTACAGATAAGACACGTGGCCAGAAAAACGTAAAGATTTACAGTAAAGTCAGATTGGATGAAGAAAATCTCTAAAGGTTTACAGTGTGTTTAAAAATATACGTGAGATTGAGAGAGAAAATGAAACGACAAAGTGGTATATAAATACAAAAGCCGACATTGTGGTGGCGCACGCTGGTAAGATTTACTCCAGAGGCAGAAGCAGGTGGATTTCCAAAGAGAAACCCTATCTCAGAGAAAAATAAATAAAGTAATAATAGATAAATAAATAAGCCACGTAAAGATGGAAAATACACAGAGAGTCTGGATACTGTACACTATTGTGTTTTTCAGTTTTTTGCTTGCTCGGGAAGGAACTGCTACTAAAGTACACTTGATTATAAATGCTGCTAAATTAATCCAACTTCTATCTTTTAAAAATGCCTTGACTTCAAAATTTAAGTATAAGGATATGTTACTTGGGAAAGGAGATTCTACTTATGTTTCCATAGAAAATGAAAAGCTGAGGATTCCTTCCAGGCTTCTGTGGTTCAACGAACCAAGACCCCCGGAAGCAGTGGACCAGGTGTTCCAACAATCGAAACAGCTAAGATGATGCAGTTTTACAGACCCCGAAAATACGGACTTATACAGGTTTCTGAGTTTTGTCATGATCCCCACGGTATGAACAGCGCCCCCTTCCAGCAGGAAGCAGTTTGGAATGAGCGACGTCCTAATTCCCATCTTGTTTATAAATCTTTGTTTTCATTTAAATGGGGTTGTTTATAATTGGCTAATGATCACAGCCAATCTTTTTTAATGGTAAAAAAGGGAATTATGATATGGGTATTGTTTTTCATTTATTGAGACAAAATCAAGGTCAATTTTGTGATGCTTATATTTCTCCTCTTGATTAAGTATTGTGCTTATACTGTTCTTTTAAAACATAATACATAATTGAATACAGACTATAGATAGTTACTTATAATAGAATTTATAGTTAGGTAAGTTAGGTTTTCTAGATATACAAAAATATATCTGAGATAGATAGTCTTCAAACGTTTCAAAGACCTTCAGAAAATGGCATTTAAAATGGTTTAGGGTTTTTCTTGACAATGAGAAATGTCTACTCCTGGCAGCACCAATTATGAGAGGAAAATGGGCATCGAAGAAACTCGTTATGGAGTTTGCTTTCAACATGGCAAGATTAGCCATTTGGGAAAGAAACTGCTCTTGCCTAGACTGTTTGACTGTTGTTGTATAATCTGGACATGCAGGACCCACAGAAAAGTGACTGCTGAACTCAGTCTTACAGGGTTCCTGATTCATGGAAGAGTCTACCAGACTTTCTGCAGGACACAGAAAAATGACTGACAGACTGCCAATGCAGATGGACAGTTTGAAATTTCCTGCTTTGCTGAGAAGTATTCCGGACACATTGTGGCCTATGGGCTGAAGATGGATGCCCCAATGTTACAGAGGAACTTCGGGTGACTGTCCAGGCAGTAAGATGTCTCTGTCAAGCCTAGTGTTTATATATTATCCTTCTGTGGTCTTTGATGGAGTTGAAGACAGATAGTTATAGTTTCCCTTAGTTATGAAAAAAGATAAGCTACATATAGGACTTTGGACTCACAAGAATGAGATAGATGATATTTTCTTTAAATCTTTATGAATGTTGGTAGACAAAATATTGTAACTGTATTCTTACTTGATAACTGTTCTGTTGTATATAATTTGACTATGTTAAAATTAAGACCTTTCTTTTGTTTAAACAGAAAAGAGGAGATGTTGGGGAAGTCCTGTTATTTGCCTGTTATTTGTCAATAAAGTACTCTTGAGCCTATAGGAATCTAGATAGGTGGGGCTAGGAGTCCAGGAGGATTCTGGGAAGGAGAAACACAAGAGAGTCAACATGTAACCGCCATGGGGGTAGGAACCCAGAACTATTCTCTGGTAAGAGACATACTTAGATTAACAATTATGGGGTAATTACTTAAAGCAGAGCTAGCCAGTAAGAGACAAGCAAGGCCAACAGCTTCATAATTAATATAGCCTCCTGTGTGTTTATTTGGGACTGATGGGGCTCTAGAACCAGGCTGGCAGGAAGGCTACTCTCAAAGAAAAAGCTTCCCTTAACACCACACAAATAGTAATTACTTAAAGTATAAATAAAAAAGAAAGAAGAAATGCAAGCCAAAGAGAAAAAGAATGGAATCTTCCTACAAGTTCAAAGGCTAGAAATTAACTATTATAAAAGAAAATGCATGTCTCTCTGACCGGTTTTCTGTCTCAACTGCTTAGGGGAAGGTCTAACAAGTTCAACTGGTAACACTTTGGGCAAATGCTTAATCTATCCAAGGACTCCACCAACATTAGGGAGAAAGTAAGAGCATAGCTGAAGCATTGTCTGTGACTCATACCAACTGTGGTGTTTTCTACTGTTATCTGTATTCCTTCTTACATTCTCTGCAGAATGGTTCACTTTGACATATACTTTTTTATTTAAATTATAATCCAGCTTGTTTTACATTTCAATCCCAGTACCCTCTGCCTCCCCTCCTCCCCTGTCCCCCAACAACCCACTATCGCATCCCATTTATGCTTTCCAGGGAGGGTGAAGCCTTCTGTGGGGGATCTTAAAAGTCTGTCAAGTCATTTGGAGCAGTGTCTAGACCCTCCCCCATGTATCTAGGTGGAGAGAGTATCTGTCTATGTGGAGTGGGCTCCCAACATCCATTCATGAACTAATGACAAATACTGATCCATTGCCAGAGGTCCCATAGATTTCCCAGACCTCCAAACTGACATCCACATTCAGTGGTTCTGAACCAGTCCTATGCTTGTTCCCCAGCTATCAGTCTGGGGTCCAAGAGCTTCCCCTTGTTCAGCTTAGCTGCTTCTGTGGGTTTCTCCACCCTGGACATGGTATGTACTCACTCATATATGGATTTTCGACATAAAATAAAGGATTACCAGTCTACAATCTTCACCATCAGACAAGATAGGAAACAAGGAGGATCCTAAGAGAGACACACATGATACCCCGGAGAAGGGGAATCATGAGCAAATTGAGAGCATGGGGGAAGGGGAAAGGAAGTTAAGATAAAGAGATGGGGAAAGGAGGAGGAAAGAGAGGGACATAACTTTTATAATACTCAAAAGTTTTGAGAAAAACTTTTATTTTTGGAAATTTGTAGCCCAATGTAGTATTTTTTTTCATGTATCAGCAATGAACATCACCAACTCACTTGTTGATAGGCTAAGACAATAATTCTACATTCATGCTAACTCTTGTTGGTATTAGCCTTTAATCAAAATAATTTCTGAGTTCAGTAGAATTGAAGACTGCTTAAGAGGAGCTTTTTAAATGTTATTTTTACTCTTTTATTATTATCATTCTTATTCTTATTTCATATAGTCCCACTTGGTATCCCTGAATGATAAGAACTTCATGGCAACCTACCTTCCTAAGCTTCCTAATGTGATGGGATTATGAGTATGAGATACCATACCTGACTGGTACTGTGCTCTAGTGAGGGAAAATGAAGCATTGTTTAGCAGTCAATATTTTGTGAATGAATAGCTGTGACACAGCCAGGCTTTTGAATTTTCTTAGTTTAATATCTTTTGTAGTTATTAAAAATTCTCTGAGGGAAGAATAAGATTCAATTCTTAGAAAATATTCAATAATCTGCTAGGAATGCGATTAAAAAAAAACCCAAGAACTAGGTACTGGCCATGTTGAACTTTCAGGCACATTGCTTTCTTGAGAAGAAGCAACTCTACTAAAAACAAAGAGTCTTAATAAGAATATGTACATAAAGTCTTTTTCTGTTTCCAGCTTTAAACTTTAAAGGAAATGTTTTATCATTTCCAGGTATCTCATTATTTTCTTAATTTCAAGAAGATTCCAAATGACCTTTAGAAACATCTTAAGAAATATTCCCCAATGTAAATTTTAGAGAATTAAATAATGCCTTGGACAATCAGACAAGGCATGCTGATATTTGCCAGCCATTAATATACCCTAAGGATTTGCAGTAGGAGGCCTAGGCCTGGAAGATAATTTCCAAGCAAGGAAATACTTGAGATATTGTAGATTTACTCCTAGATGTGGTTTTAGCAGATATTTTGAATATTTAAAATCTAAGATCCACATCTAGGAGGAAATCTACAATATTTGTCTCTTCGTATCTATATTGGCCTCACTCAGGATGACATTTTATAGCACCATCCATTTACCTATGTAATGGGGAAGTCCTGTGTATATGTCAATAAAGCCCTGTTGGTCAATAGGGAAGCAAGATAGGTGGGAATTGGAGTTGAGGAGGATTCTGGGAAAGAGAGACACAGGCAGACACAATGTAGCCTGCCAGAGGAATAAGATGTCCTGACCCTTTTCTCCTGTAAGAGAAATACTTAGATTGACAACTATGGGTGAAATACTTAAGTCAGAGCTAGCCAGTAAGAACAAGCAAATGGCCAACAGCTTCATAATTAATATAGCATCCTGTGTTTTACTTGGGGACTGCAACTGTGCCAGGGCCCAGGCACATGGCGAGGAAGGCTACACTCTACACCCGTGCATTGTACATTTTCATTTTTATTAATAACTACATGATATTATATAATATAAATGTGCCACACTTTCATTATTCACATATTTGTTGATATACGCAGACTGTTTTTACTTTCTCACTAATAAGAATGGAGCAGCAGTGAACATGGATAAGAAAATATTTTTAGGACCTGCACACAACCAGCTGAGGCCTGGGGACTGTGGACTATGGATCACATCCTGACAAGGTCCATACCTCCTTGAGACTACCAAGGCCCCAATAATAGGACTGCCTCCATCCATGGGAACAGGAAAGCCACCAGAATATTGGACATTCTTGCATCCACCAGAAGGGAACACTGGTTCTGTACTCACCAGGAGAGGAAGAGACTTGTTCTCCACCCAGTGGAAGAAGGAATGGAAATGAGATAATATAAAAACACACTCAGCAACAGAAAAACAAATATGATACCACCAGAGTATACACCAGCAAGACCTGAACATCCCAATGCAAATGAAGCAGAAGAGAATGACCTTAAAAACAACTTCATGATGGAAGCCCTCAAAGAGGATATGAGGAAATCCCTTAATGAAATGGAGGAAAAAAACCCAAAAAATTCAAGAAATGGAGGAAAAGACAAAGAAAAATTGTAAGAAACAATTCAAACTGTGCAAGGGTTGAACCCTAAAATAAAAGCAATAAAAAATACACTGTCAGAGGCAATGCTGGAAATAGAAAAGCTAGGCAAATGTCAGATAATACAGATAAAAGTATAACCAACAGAATGCAAGAGATGGAAGATACAATCTCAGGCATTGAAGATAAACTAGAGGCAATAGATTTATTGACCAAAGGAAATGTTAAGTCCAACAAATCCCTAACACAAAATATCCAGGAAATATCAGACACTGTGAAAAGATGAAACCTAAGAATAATAGGTATAGAAGAAGGTGAAGAAAGCCACCTCAAAGGGTAGAAATCACATTCATCAAGATCATAGAAGAAAGCTTTCCTACCCTAAAGAAAGGCATGCCAATGAAAATACAAGAAGATTACAGAACACCAAATAGAGTGGACCACAAAATAGTCCCCTCACCACATAATAATCAAGACCCAAAACATACTAAATAAAGAAAGAATATTAAAAGCACTAAGAGAAAATGGTCCAGTAACATATAAAGGCAAACCTATCAGAATTACGCCTGACTTCTCCATGGACACTCTGAAAGTCAGAAGGTCCTGGATATATAGATATTCTACCAAGACCATGAGACCACAGATGCCAACCCAGACTATTATACCTAGCAAAGATTTCAATCTCTATAGAAGGAGAAAACAAGATATTACACTACAAAACCAGATTTAAACAATACGTATCCACTCTTCCAGTCCTACAGAAAGTTCTGGAAGGAAAACTCCAACTCAAGTAGGACAATTATACTACTAAAAACATAGGCAATAGATAATCCCACTTTACCAATAGCCAAAAGAAAAAAGGAGTGGAAATCCACATACAATTCCGCCACCACCACCAATTCTTAAACAAACAAGAATGAACAATCAATGCTCATGAAGGAGCCAGGAAAAAAAGTAATTGAGGGCAGAAATCAATAAAGTAGAAACAGAAAAAAAACAATACAAAGAATCAATGTAACAATGAATTGGTTCTTTGAGAAAATCAACAAGATAGAAAAATTTTATCCAAACTAACCAAAAGGCAGACAGAGAATATACAATTAAGAAAATCATAAATGAAAAGAGGGACATGACAATGGACACTGAGGAAACCCAGAGAATCATCATGTGATACTTTGAAAATCTGTACCACACAATATTTGCAAATTTAAAGGAAAAGGACAGTTTTCGAGATAAATATAACTTACTAAAATGAAATCAAGAACAGATAAGCAATTTACATAGACCTATAACAACTAAGGCAATAGAAGGGGTCATAAAAAGTCTACCAACCCAAAAAAAAAAAAAAGCCTAGGGCCAGATGGCCTCCATGCAGTATTCTACCAGAAATTCGAAGAACAGCTTATACCAATTCTCCTCAAATTATTCCATGCAATAGAAGCAGAAGAGTAATTGCCAAACTCTTTTTACGAGGCTTAAATAACCTTGATCCCCAAGACACACAAAAACACAACTGAGAAAGAGCACTTCAGACCAATATCCCTCATAAATACTGATGCAAAAGTACTCAATGAAATACTGGCAAATCATATCCAAGAACACATCAGAAAAATCATTCACCATGATCAAGTAGGCTTCATCCCAGGAATGCAGATATCGTTCAACATACGAAAATCTATCAATGCAATCCATCATACAAACAGACTGAGAAACAAAAATCATATCACCATCTCACTAGATGCTGAAAAAGCCTTTGAAAAAAATCCAACAGTCCTTCATAATAAAGGTTTTAGAGAGATCTGGCATAACAGGAACATACCTAAACATAATAAAAGATATATATATATATAGGAAACCAACAGCCAACAGCAAACTAAATCGAGAGAAATTCACCATGATTCCTCTAAAATCAGGAATAAGATGAGGTTGGCCCTCTCTCCATACCTCTTCAATATTGTATTTGAAGTTCTAGCTAGAGAAATAATACAATACATGGAGATCAAGGGGATACAAACTGGAAAAAAGAAGTCAAACATTCACTATTTACACATGATGTGATAGGTTACATAAGTGCCCCCCAAAAAGAACTCTACCAGGCAACTCCTACAGCTTAGTAACTCCTTCAGCAAAGTAGCAGGATACAAGATCAACTCAAAAAAATCAGTAACTTTATTATATATAGATGATAAAAGGGCTGAGAAAGAATTCAGAGATAAATCAAACTTTACCTTTGCCACAAACAACATAAAATACCATGGGTTAACACTAACCAAACAAATGAAAGATTTGTATCACATAATGTTGATCCTTTAAGGAAAGAAATTAAAGTAGATACCAGAAAAAGGAAAGATCTTCCATGCTCTTGGATAGGTAGGGACAGCATAGTTAAAATGTCAGTCTTGCCCAAAGATTTGTGCAATCCCCATTAAAATCCCATCACAAGTCTTCCCAGACCTTGAAACAACAATTTTCAACTTTATATGGAAAACCAAAATATTCAGGATAGCCAAAACTACGCTGTTTAACAAGGAAATGTGCAGAGGCAACACCATCCCGACTTCAAGTTTTATTATCGGGATATATAGTTCTGAAAACAGCTTGATATTGGCACAAAAATACACAGGCAGACCAACAGAATTGAACTGAACATCTTGATATTAACCCACACATCTACAAACACCTGATTTTTGATGAAGAAATTAAAATAATATGATGGAAAAAAGAAAGTATCTTCATCAAATGGTGCTGGCACAACTGGATGCTGGAATGTAGAAGACTGCAGAAGATCCATGTCTATTGCCATGCAAAAAGCTTAAGTCCAAATGAATCAAAGACCTCAACATAACTCCAGCTCCACTGAATCTCTTAGAAGAGAAATCAAGAGGTACACTAGATCAAATTGGAACAGGAGACCACTTAATGAACCTAACACCAGTAGCACACATACTAAACGGGACATCCTGAAACAGAGAAGCTTCTGTAAGGCAAAGGACACAGTCAACAAGACTAAAAAGCAGCCCACAAAATGGGAGAAGATTCAATAACACCACATCTGACAGAGGGCTGATCTCCAAAATTTACAAAGAACTCAAAAATCGTCTTCAAAATACCAAAAGATTCAATTAAAAAGTGGGGTAGATATGCTACAATACGGGAGGCTCTCTTAGCTGGGACTCTTGGTGGAGGGTTAGGCTCGGCCCTGGATGAAATGACAGTTACTGGAGATCCACCATGGAGTGTCTTACCCTCCTTGGGGATCAGACTGGAGATTGCATAGGGGACTGGGGGACCAGATGGGGAGGACAGGGGAGGAGGGAGGGAGAGGGAGATGGGATTGACATGTGAAAAAAGATTGATTCTAACTTAAATAAAAAAGTGGGGTAAAGAAATATATAGAGAATTCTCAATAGAGTAGTCTAAAATGGCTGATAGATACTTAAGAAAGTGCTCAACATCCTTAGCCATTAGGGAAATGCAAATCTAAACAACTCTGAGATATCATCTTACTTCTGTCAGAATGGCTAATATCATAAACACCAATGACATTTTATGCTGGAGAGGATGTGGAGAAAGGGGAACACTCCTCCACTGCTGATGGGAGTAACAACTGTCACACCCATTTTGGAAATCAGTATAGAGATTACTCAGGAAAAGGGGAATCAGTCTACCACAAGTTCCAGCAATTCCACTTTTAGGCATATACCCAAAACATGCACATTCATACAAGGATATCTGCTCCATTATGTTCATAACTGCATTATTTGTAATAGCCAGAAACTGGAAGCAACTTAGATGCCCCTCAACTGAAGAGTGGATAGAGAAAATGTGGTATAATTACACAATGTAGTACTACTCTGCAGTAAAAACAACAATGAAATCTTGAAATTTGCAGACAAATGGAGAGCACTAGAAGAAACTATCCTGAGTGAGGTATCCCCATCACAAAAAAACGAACATGGCATGTACTCACTCATATATGGATGTTAGACATAGATCCGGGGAGTGCCAGCCTACAATCCCACTGGCAGAGGGTCTGAGAAATAGGGAGGACCCTAAGAGAGATATGCATGGTACACCAGAGAACAGGAATGGGACAGTGTCTCTTGAGTTGATTGGAAGCCCGGGGAGAGGGGAAAGTGATGTGGGAGAGAGAGAAGGGGAGCAGAGTTGGGAAGAGTAGGACATGGGGGAGCAGGAAGGTTGAGTCGGGGGAGGAAGAGTAGAGCAGAATGAGGGATACCACAACAAAGGGAAGCATTATAGCTTTGAGGAGAGATCTGACATTAGTGAGATTCCCTGAGATATACGAGAATGACAACAACTGGCAATCTAAGTAATAGAGGAGAGGCTACCTTAAATTTCTTTCCCTGATATTGTGATAGAAGGCTACCTTATATGCCATCCTAGTGCCTTCATGCAATGGCCGATAGAAGCAGAGACAGACACCCACAGCTAAACACTGAACTGAACTCAGGGAACCCAGTTGCATAGAGGGAGGAGTGAGGAGCAAAGGCATCAAGACTGCACTGGTGAAACCCAGAGAAACTGCTGTCCTGAGCAAGTGGAGCTCATAGACGCCAGACTGATGGCTGAGAGGCCAGCATGGTACTGATCCAGACTCCCTAAATTGGGTTGCCAATGAGGAGGCCATGGCAATCTATGGGACATTGGGTTGAAAATCAGTATTTATCCCTGGCATACAAATGGACTTTGGGAGTCCATTCTACACAGAGAGATGCTCTTTCTGCCTGGCCACATTAGGGAGGACCTAGACTCTGAGCTGGATGAAATGACAGACTTTGGAGTTATCTGAAGATACTCCCTGTAGGACTTCACTCTCTCTGGGGAGGATAGTGGGGATTGGGTGGGGAGCTGTGGGAGTTAGTGAGGATTGGGGAGGAGGGGTGGGAGAGGGAGCTGGGATTGACATATGAAGCAAGCTTGTTTGTAACTTAAATAAATAAAAGATGAAAAAATACCTTTGTAGAAATATGTTCAATTCCTTGATTTCTGCTTTCACCCAATAGCTATACAGCGGAGACTTGTTCAGCTTCTGTGAGTTTGTTGGCTCTCTGTTGTTTCTGCTGTTGTTGAAATACAGCTTTATTCCATGGTACTCTAGTATGATATAGTATATATGGCCAAGAGTGGTATAGCTACATCTTGATATAGATCTATTCCTAGCTCTCCGAGGGACAACCACACTGATTTCCTTGGTGGCTGCCCCAGTTCTCACTCCCACCAGCAACGAATAAGTGTTCCCATTTCCCTACATCTTTTCTAGCATGTGTGTCTTTTGTTCTCTTGATCACACCCATTCTGACTGTTATAAGATCAAATATCAAAGGAGTTTTAATTGACATTTCCCTGATATATAAGTATGTTGACTATAGGTCTTTCAGTCTGGTAGAATACAGATTGTCTGAAATTCCTTTTCACTACTACTTCCATTAATTTGGATCTGCTCTCTGTGTCTTTTGTTCATTTTGGTTAAGGATTTGTCAATGTTGTGAATTTATGAAAAAACAAACAATCAAAAGAGCACACTGCTTTGTTTCATTGATTCTTTGCATTTTTGATGCTTCTATTTTATTTACTCTAAACCCCTTTATTGATAATATCTTCCTATTACTTCTTCTACTAAACATTTCAAGTATGTCTTTAAGTTACTAAAATGAAATCTCTCCAATTTTTATTTTTCTAGGCACTTAGTTCTATGAACTTGTCTCTTAGAATAGCCTTTGTCATATCTCATAGGATTGAGTATGATTTCATTTCCATTCACTGCTAAAATGATAATTTCATCACTTATTTCTGTCTTGACCAAATTTTTATTTAATAATGACCTGTTGGATTTTCATGAGTTTAATTCTTTCTGCTGTTTCTGTTGTTAATAACAGGCTTTACCACCAAGATGGTCAGGGAGAATCCAGAGTGTAATTTTAATTTTCTTACATTAGCTAAGTCTTGTTTGTTGTCCTAATATACTAATTTTGGAGAAAGTTCATTCCATGAGATACTATGAAGAATATATATTCTTCAGTGTTTTAGTGGAATGTTCTATAGATGGCTTCTGGATCCATTATATTTATGATGTCAGGTCTCACATTACTTTCTTTATATTCATTCTGGATAACTTGCTTTGTTGGGAATGGAGTAGTGAAGGTTGCCACTGTCAGTGCATTAGGTTGAATATGTGATTTTCGCTGTAGTACTGTTTCTTTTATGAACTTGGATGTTCTTGTGTTTTGTGCATAAAAACTGTAATGTCTTCTTGGTGTCTTTTTTCTTTAATGGGTATTCAGTTTCCTCCCTCTCTATCTCTTCCTATTAGTATATGTTTAACACCTATTTTGTCAGATACAAAAGAAAGGATAGAAGGAAAGAAGGAAGGAAGGAAGGAAGGAAGGAAGGAAATGACAAAATATTACTCCTTGAGTCAATTGCTTAGAGTATCTTTTGTTTTTCTTTTTTGCTCTTTCAAGGCAGAGTTTCTCTCTGTAGCCCTAGCTGCTCTGGAACACTTGTAGACCAGGCTGGCACCCAACTGAGAGGTTCTGTTGACTCTGCTTACCCAGAGCTGGGATTAAAGACATTTGTCATCAAACCCAATTTAGACTATTTTTTTCAATCTTTTTACCCTTAGGTGATCCCTATCCTTCATGTTGTGGTATGGTTTTTTGGGTCTGGCTTTCTAATCCATTTGTTATTCTGTGTCATTTTATTACAGAATTGGGCACATCATATTAAGAGTTATTAATGAGTAGTGCTTTTTGATACCCATTGTTGTATTGTTGTGGTATGGCTGTCTATTTCCCCCTTTGATATACTCTTTTTGGATTATTTGTTCATTTTGTCCTCTTGGATGCCATTATCCTATTCAGACTGGAAAATTCCTTTTAGTGTCTGTTGTGGAGCTGGATTGCTAAATAGAAATTTTTTTAAGTTTGTTTTTAATCATGTAATGATTTTCTTTATCTGTCATTGTGATCAATAGCTCTGCTGGATTTGTATTGTGGAATACCCACTGTTGTCTTTTACAGTTTGCTGAACATCCATCCATGTCATTCTGCATTTCCAAGCCTTCAAAGAAAATTCAAGTGCTATTCTATTCGGTGTATCTTTATATATGACTTTTTTCTCCTGCAGATTTTAATATCATTTCTTTCTTGTGAATATACAGTGTTTTTATTATTATGTTTCATGGTGAATTTGTTTTCCCTATGCTTCTTATAAGTTGATAAACAACTCTTTCTTTAAATTGGCGATCTTTTCTCCCTGCTTTCATTAAAAATATTTCCTGTACCCTTGGTATTCCTCTATACTTATCATTCTTAAGTTTAATCTTTGCATAGTATCACAGATATCATGGAAATTTCGTATCTAAACTTTTAAAGATTTAACAATTCCTTCTGCTGAGCCATTATTTTTTATTCTCTTTATTTAAGATACAAATTCTTTCTTCCATGTCTTTTATTGTTGAGGCCTACTACTCAGATTTTTGTTTGACATCTTTTGTTTTCAGTTCTAGTTATATTTTAGTTTGGATTATTTAGCCATTCTATTTCTTTGTGAAAATTTATTTTTAAGTCTGGAATTTTTCATTATCATAGTCAATTGTTTGCATTTTCATGACTTTTATTAAAGCATTTGTTCCTATTCTCAGTCTCTTGAACATATTTTGAGATTTTTGTCTTGTGTTTCAGTTAAATTGCTTTTTTTCAGGACTTATTACAACAGGGTTGCTGGTTTCTGAAGAGTTATCTTGTCTCAGACATTCTTGCAATTCTACTTCTTCCTAGGGATCTTTGGCTGCATAGGTCCATGAAGTTGGAGAGAGAAGTGTAGAAAAGGGTTCAGACAGCTATGTGTATGACAGAGACATCCTTCTGAAGACAGCTTCAGTGAATCTGCTCAGCTTTATTTCAGAGTAGAGGTAATATATAGGAAAGGGGAGCCTGGAGACAAACTATCATTATTATTACAAGGCACACATCTATCATAAGGCTCCCAGCATAAGTCTTAGTTATCATATGTACAGGAGAAGAGGCTTCTAGCAGAGATCTTGTCAAGGGCCATGATAAAGATAAATCAGCCATCTGGCTTAAAGATAGCTTTCATTTAAATTCAGTCTCTACATTCGGGATCATTCTCCAGATGAGGGCAGGTAGAGAGCAGGAAGTTTTGCTGGGGAGAGAGGAAGTCCTACGTTGTCAAGCTTTGGAAAATACTGCCAAGTCATGAAAGCCTTCATCCTCTGAACAGCCACCAAGGCCTTTCTATTGTTTTATAATAGAGAGTTTTCATAATAATCCCTGAGGAACCTGTCATCTGTGTCAGAAGGGTCCAGTGTCTGCTAGTGAGCCATGATCTGATAGGTGGAAAACTTAGTAGTGATGGTGCTCTGTCAGTGGAGGAACTGAATATGACAGAAGGCAAGCATCAAAATAAACCAGAGGACTGATGATGGATCAAGCTAATAAAACAAGGAATAATAGAAACATATAATTTGCTGTATGAGCTGGAATTTTGAGAACAGATTTTAGTGGAATATATTGAGGGTGTTGATGTTAGCTTTAACAACGTCTGATTTATACACATAGAAGCAGCATTCTTCCCCCAATACAAACAAGTGCCCCACATTCAGTAGTTCAGGTCTAGTGCTCTTTTGTTTCGAAGTAAGGCAAGAGAGTTCATCTATCTTTGGAGTGATTTGAGGCTCTCAGTTATAGAAGTTATGGCCTGATCAAGTCTGTATTTGAAGTCTTCAGCCAGATATTATGCCTGGATAATGGCAGTTATTGTAGCCCCAGAAGATCCAAGGTAGATGAGAAATCTTATTTGTAGCCGTACAGAAAGGAATGTCACTTGTCTTTGTTAGCAGTAGTGTCACTTCTTCCTACTCTTATAGGTCTGTGGAATAATCACAGCTGGGTTACAAAACAATGACGGGGGAATTTATTCAGGAGGTTGTCTTTCTTTTACACTAAAGGAGGAGGTGACACATGTTGACTTGAAAAGACTGATATTAGTGGGGCATTGGTTCTGGGGTAAGAGAGAGTGGTATTGACCAGTACAACTGCCCACAGAGGTCTATTGCTCAATATGCAAAAGAAGCAGTTAGACACATTAGGAAAGGTGGTAAAAGAGAGAAAGTCAACATATTGTAGCCAGAGTGGACTGAGCATTTCTGCTCTTTAAGAATATTTTATGGGTTAACATGAACTGTGAGGTCCACACTAACAATTGAGAAATCTGAATATCAGCAGAGGAATATACAACATAACCAGCAGGAAATAGCTTTCCCATCTTCACAGGAATAGCAACCTTGACTGGGATAGTCCATGGGCCCAGTCTTCTTGTTTGTTTCTTTATTTGTTTTTTTGTTTTTTACCCTCATAGGTTTCCTGCAGGGAAACACATCAATCTGCCTGGGACCAAAATAGGCATCAGTTAGTCCTGTCTGTGGAAAAAACAAAAACAAAAAATTTCTTCCCATTGTGAGGAGGGAGTCAGGTCCCTTCCACCTTCCATCCATGAGTTAATACTATTATGCCATGATGGGAGGGTATTTGGAGATTTTGTAAATATAGACTACTCTAGGGTAGACAGGGACATTGCCTTTTGCATTGTTATAGGTGTAGTTACTTTTTTGTTTTTAATTTTAGCCATTAGTATTTGATATGTTAAAAAGATTCTATGATACACTGGCCCTGGGAATTATAAGGAATCTCTTGTGTGGTGGTCAATCTCTGATTGTGAGCAGAATGTTTTGAATTGGGAGCTTTGAAAGATGGAATCTTTGTTATTTTTTTAAATTAAGAACAAGGTATGTGAGTCATGCCCTGTAACAGGTGGAGACTGAGGGCCAGTGAGAGAGCATACTATCCAGGTCCAGCTTTGAATTGTTACATAAATATGTCAGCTTCTTGTCCCGAGTTTGAAACAGATATACATTAAGGACGGAAGGTAATGCAAAAAGATAACTTTTATTAAAATTTTAAATACTGGCCAAGATGGAATCTTGTCAGGACAACCATCTGGAAACTTTCTAGTTATTTGGATTCAATATACATGTTATTGGGGCTTATACTGACAAAAATGTATGACACTGTTCCTTTCTCATGAGACTCTGCTGTTATACTTTAAGAACACTAGGATATTCCTTTGTCCTTGGGCAGGTGTTACCTTTTAAGAACTACAACATCCAGAATTCCAAGCAATTATCTGGTCTTGTGCACACAAATTTTTTTAATAACTATAATTCGCACAATTCTAGGAAATTATCTGGTCTCTGGGTAGGCACTCTCTTTTAAGAATTATTTTAATTAATAAATCTATCTATTGCCTTGTAGGACAAGTGAGACACAGGAAAAATTGTGACATCATGGTAGGATAGTTCTTCAAGGTTCCTGCTTTACAGAAGACTGCCAGATATTCGGCTGGACATAGAGGAAGGGAAGTGAAGAACTTTACTAATACAGATCAGGACAATCCTTCAAATGTCCTGCTTCACTGAAATATCTGCCAGATATTCTATTCCTGTAGAAAAAAGATAGATACCCAGTGTTGCAGAGGACCGTTGGTGACTGTTCAGGTATCTAGATGTCTCTGTTGCTAGATAATATTACATTGTTCAGGGGTCGTTGATGGAATTATAAACTAAATACAGTTATAGTTTTCCTTAGTTATGATAGAAAGTATATTAGGTATAAAACCTTGGTGTCATTAAGATATATAATAGAGTATTTTCTTTGAATTTGCTGCATGCAAATGGGCTGGATATTATAAATATATTTCTTACTTGACAGTTATTTTGCTATATATAGTTTTGCTATGTTAAAGTTAAATAAATAAAAATGAAAGTTATTTTTATTTAGACAAAAGTAGAAAATTTGGAATATTAGTTTAAGATGTGTTACATTTGTTTATGCTGTGGGAATATTTGTTTAATGATACAATGATGTGTTGTATTCTCTTATGTTGCATTTGCTTAATCTATGATGCTCTGCTTTTTTGTCATCTAAAACACCTGATAGGTCTAATAAAGAACTGAATGGTCAATAGCTAGGCAGGAGAGGGATAGCAGGGGCTTCCAGACAGAGACAATAAAGAGGAGGAGAAATCTAAGCTTGAAATAAGACACAGGGGTCAGAAAAGGTGGACAGAAGGATACCAGGGGCCAGCCACCCAACCTCACAGCCAGTCACAGAGTATGAAGGAAAGAAAAATATACAGAATAAATATGGTAAAACCCCAAAGACAAAACACAAGAAGAGAAATGCGTTAATTTAAGTTAACAAACCTAGCTAGAAACAAGCCAAGCTAAAGCTAGGCATTCATAAGTAAAATAAAGTCTTCATGTATTTTTTGTGGGAGCTGGGTGGTCACCTTGGGGTCACACCTAGAGTTGCAGTGATCGAGGAATGGAGCTGAAAGCAAGGAGGGGCTCTCAAAAGCTAGCTATGGAAGGGCAAAGAGTAAGTCTGGAAAGAGGAATGAAAGAAGCTTCTCTGTCTTTAGTGGATTTCTGGATTTCAGATATACTAGGGCATGTCATAATCAATTTACTCTTGCCCTGTACCAGATTCTGAATCAAGCAATACTACAAAGAAAGATGGAACATTTTATTATAAAGCTGGATTTACAGATATCAGTCTTAACTTGAGGTATGCTCCTTGCTTCTAGAACATTTCAGGATACTGAGCTAAAAATATCCATACATTTTATAAATACAATAAGTCATAAATTTATACTGACATTAACACTTGACATTAGCAAGTTTTATTTAATGTGTAAAACTTAACTTGATTTTTAAAAATAGATATCTTTTTCTCTTTCTAAATATTTCAGATTATGAATGAAATTACCATAATTTTATCTACTTACAATTATATAGAAACAGTTCATGTAATACCATAAAATTTAGAATTAAAACTATTCACAATTGCAGTTCTTACATCATTTGATATAATGGAGTATCATTTTAGTCCATCAAATTTAGAAACTCTTATCTTATACAAATTATTTATGTGTTTACTTACTATTTTACTAATAACATACAGAAATATACCCATGTATTTATGCATTTATATGTTGATAAAATACATATACATATATTACATATTCATTTATATATCTTTGGTTATACTTATAACTACTCTTAATGAATCGTGTCCCATTTTTGAAATTCTATAACTTAAATACTATGATATAATGCCTACCATTATTCATATATGATGGCCTAGTGGGACTAAGAAAAAATGGTGACTCACTTGGATAAAAGATGAAGAAGACTTACACCTGACTTAAATGTGTATGTATGCACAAATATTCATATCAAGATAAAGAATATTTTTGATGATCACAATATTTTCACTCCAGAAAATTATTATTTCTGATATTTAAAACAACGTCAGTCTTCTCCTATATGTTCCATATCCTGTATAAGCATGATGAGTTGCTTTTTGAATGAAGGCTCTCTGTCAGGAGGAATCACTTATATATTTCTGAAGATTTAGGGTTAGAATTGATGTCTCAATTATATAATGCTAGTTTCCACCTACTTCAGTGATGGGCATGAACTTTTCAGAAGTCACTTAGAACCGACACATCCTGAACTCAATCCTATTTTTCTCTATTTCAATACAGAACAGCAAGCTAAATTCCGGATAAATACAGGAATCTTGACCTACTTCTTCATTTTTATTAATGCTTAGTGTGCTTTACTGTGTTCTGGAAACAGTACTTTACCAGAAATATAAGATAACCCTTCCAAAGTGATAAAGTTTAGAAATATTGGAAGCAGCAACAGATATCTGGAGTTGTATAGAGATTTGTGACTCTGACTAAGAGATTATAATTTTCAGAACTAGAAATCCCAACAATGAAAGAAGCTGTACAAACAAGAGCCACTCATTTCAGTATACTCTGTATTGAGACTACTATAAACTGAAACCCTGAAAGGTGTCACCAAATGTCTGGGTTCATAAATGAGTCTTTAAAGGCCAATCTATCCCTCTAATAGGCAAGTTATTCTAAGATACAAGAACATGGGGAGACAAGTGAGTTCTATAACATAAAAACAATGTGACATTGCTATAATGTATTTCTTTGTCAGAAAGCATGCATGTGTTTAATACCACAAAGCAGACTAAATGTATATTGTGCGTCAAATATGGAATTCAGAAGACAAAATTAAAATCAGTACATAGCATTAATCATTAATATGAATAAAATGGTAAACACTCTATGGCTAACGTGTGGTTGAAATGAATACATTCAACCTGGAGGTGGGCAACACCTAAAAGACCATTTATAACATGGTTCTGAAGTGGTTCTAGATCTGTAATCTATTAGATGATAGTCACAGAGTCTTCGAAATGTTTAAAGGAAGGAATACACACACACACACACACACACAAACACACACACAGACGCATACACACATATATATGTGTATATTAACTTATTAAATATTTGAGTCTGAGTTACACTATTCTGGGACATCACTTGACATTCTCTGTATCTTGCTATTTTATTTAGCAGTATGTCCATAAGGCCATTGGTGTGTGGTCTTTCATGGGAACATGTGAGCAAGCATAATTCACTCTAAATAGACCTCAGATGATTCTACCCGAGTCTACATCAATGAACCATTGAATTTATCAGGCTTATTTATGGGGAATGGTCATTTTTAGGTGCATGGATGACTAAAAGGCAGATGTATCACCTAAATGTCTACTCTAGTCTAGGCTGGGTGTTAGCTCATGAAGGCTGTGTCCCTTGATCTCCCTTCAAAGTTTGCTGGTATATCTGCCAATTAGAAGGTATCACTGCAGAATTTCTTCTGCCATATAACCTTGTAGGAGTTTTGAGAATCTTGTTTGAGCACTGTAAGTTTTATTTACATCCCTAATTCTTAGGAGCCTCATCCTCTCTCATGGAGAAAACATTTCACCTCGGAGGAAATCACTGTGGGGGACGTTAATACAGAATCGGAGAGACAGCTCCCAGCTTTATAGTGCTATCATATCATCTCACCGTGCTTCCTAGTGATGCATATTTTAACTGTTTTGTTACGTATAAAGCTTCCTTATAAAACTATTTAGAATACAAATGATGCTGTAATGACTAAATTTATTTATGACTTACTCCTTCATGTTTTATTCTTTGTTTATATTTATGGCAAAATTTACATTTTAAAATTGTCAGCTTTCATTTTTCCCATACATATTCCATGTAGAGGAATAGGGTATTTTCTTTTTATTCTTTTTTCTTTTTGAGATAAGTCCCATTTAGTCACAGCCTCTTTTATTTTTTCGCAACTTCTTTTAAAGTAATGAATTTATTGAGTATAAATTAATATTACACAATGACATTAAATATCTCAGATATACTTGGAATGATAATATATATTACACCACTAAGAAGCAATCACTGAATAGAAAAACTGTAGGAATGTTCATTCTATAGGACTGTGTGTTGTGATCTAATGAGAAAGCATGTGAGTCTTAATTACATTCAAAACAGCTACAAAAGAAACAAAAGTTTTAAAATATTATTTGTTCCATAAAAGGTAGGATGAAATTTGTTAAACTACATCAAATGCCATGGAATACTTGTCTACATCTTCCAGGTCTATTTAAAGATAGAATTGTCTTCATTCAGCAGAGTCTCCGGAGATCTTTTATAACTCATACTATACATACCTCTGTGACAAAGAGGTTTTGATTCAAGTGAAAAGTTGATTCATAGTGATGTTGAAGCGCCTTTGGACAAATTTCACTGAAACTTCCAATTAAGAAAAAAATTGAATTTCAGATTTCCCAACTGTAACATTCATCATTGTATGATTGCATCAGGAATTGATTCTAGTTCTTACTGAAGTTTTCATTACTAATCTATGTTTCATGAGAAACATGAACTATGTCCCATAAGACTTAAGATCTGAGGTCTGTTGAAGTTCTCAAAACAGCAACTTGCAAAATGGTACCAGTTCGGCAACTAATGAAGCCACTTCCACGTAGAACATATAACTTGTCACTCTTCTTACCTGCCAGCTGTGGTTAATTTGCCATTTCCTCCACTCTTCAGCAGCTTAAACATTCAGAAAATCTCAAAAGGTAAACTTTTGTCTGTATTTTAAAATGTTTCCTATCCCTGCTCTGGAATTCTACTACTTCATCCCCATCACTGGTTATGTACCACTGTTTTATCTCTAACATAAGGCAAATAAATTGTAAAGGTTCACTTCTAGGTTTAGGATTAATGCTTTTTAGCCAGAACCATCAAAAAACTTTAAAGCCTTCAGTTCTATCTTTCCATATGAATTTTAAAAAATCTAAAGTGTAAACATCAACAGTATGTTTCTGATCTTTCAGTGGTTCTCCTTTGTGTATATAAAAACAGTTCCAAATCTTTATTTACGTATACAAACTTTCCAAGAGAGCTCATTTTCAACTTCTTTCTTGTTCATGTTTACCCCCACATGATCTTATGTCACTATAGCAACAAATCTTACACATCTGCTTTCCCCATGATAATAGTATGCTAAAAATATCTAAATTTGTTTGACTGTATATATACTTTTGCTACTTTTCATGTACTGTGTTTTATCAGTATAGAATTAATGCTTCATGGCACACATTCATTACACAGCAAACAAGACTACAGTTTGTAAGCCCTGTTGAAGAAAAGGAGATGCTCATTGGTTGCTGGCAGTCGAAGGATGTTCTCTTTCTGTAGACTGAAGAACATCAATGACAGCATAAATTTAGACAAAGATGAACTGTTGAAGGAGATAATTAAGAGGACAGAAGCAAAAGGTGATTTAAGACATCTGACCTCCATAAGTATGACAGATTCTATTTCTGTTGTAAACCAGTCACATTTATTTATTTATTTATTTATTTATGCTTATGAAAGTCATAGGAAAATAATACATTAAGAAAACCATGAAAGGAAGTTAGGAAAACACTGCTGCCACTGAAAAGAGCAGCCCTAAAGCACCTTCAATAAGACATGTTCAGGACAAGAATTGCTTCACTGCCCAATCTGTCTGCTCCATCCAAGGCAAATGATACCTCCTTCAACCCTTGCCTGCTGAAGTTAGGGGTTTATGGATAATGGAGTTCAGATTTCCTCACTCTGAGCTCCACACCTCTACCATGACACCAAGGTAAATTTACAAGATATTCCAAAAATGTGGTTCCAAGAATGTAAACAGTCAGCTTATCTTGTTTTAGGTATGAGTTCTCTTTTTCTTCTCCCCACATATACTACCCTTAATAAATGCATGCACATAAGACAGACAATGGATGAATAATTTTGGAATATTTTTCTTTCTTCAAGGAAATTTATGAAGACTTTCACTCTGTAAGATAATTTTAGGCACACCTCTTATATATGCCAGGTCTCTGGTTTAAATATAGACCAGAAACATCAGCCATGGAAATCTTGCTCATCACGTTTCATACCTGAGGTAATATTTTAGGGATGTTCTGTTCTTACAAACACAAAACTTCTTTGTTTACTCAGGCTCTCACTCAGTATCATGCCCTTTCCAAAGTTATTGTACTAAAAATAATTACATAGCTACAATATTATATGCCATTATACTAAGGTCAATATAAATAAAATGTTTTTAATGTCATGTGGATATGAATTTTGATATTGATATCATTACTTAAATGTAATAATTCACAAACTAAAAGACTTCACAGAGTATTTATATTTAATCTATTGATATTTTACTTAATGATAGTTTAATTTGTTAAAATACTGCTTTAACTTCAAAAGATAGGCATTTTTCTTTAATTGACCTTGAGATGAAATGACAATATTTTCAAGCCATTGCATACAATAAAACTATAGAAAAGGAATCTATTTTTCCTGACATTTATTACTTTCCCTAGGCAATCAATATAGCTGTTTCAGAGGATTTAATGATTGGCTCATTCTGTGTTCATCCTGTAGGCTGAGATTTATACTTATGTCAGAAGAAGGAAAAATGAAGATGAGTGTTTAAGGTTGTGCGTGCAAAGTTGTCTGTCTAGTGCTTCTCTGGGGTTCTGCCAAGTGGCTCCTAATATGGTCATTTCAAGGTTGTTCTTTCCAATGTATAATGTTATTTGAACAGATTTTATATAGTCGTGAAGGTTTGGGATGAATGCTTGAACCAATTATAATTTGAAAGACTGCCACAAGTATTCTCATTTTTTGGGGAGGGGATTTCGAGACAGGATTTCTCTGTATTGTTTCAGAGGCTGTCCTGGAACTCACTCTATAGACAAGGCTGGCCTCAAATTCACACAGATCCGCCTGTCTCTGTCTCCCGAGTGCTGTTATTATAGGCATGTGCCACCAATGCCTGGCCACAAGTTTTCTTTTACTATCACCATTCACCTTAAACTTCTTACTTCAGAGTAACTAGAAATAGATACAATAGGCAGAAAATAATGGGATAAATCAAAATTATAATAGTTTTTGTAGACTTTCTCTCTGTTTACCCATCTGACTTCCATCAATAATTCAGTCTCAGAATGGCAGTCAGGAGCAAGATTTCTGCTACTGCTTGTTTGTGAAGGAGGTTTAATTGTAAAAAAAATCATTAACTCATACTTTCTAGCCATAAAACATCACAAGAATCATGCTAATAAATCTTGCTTGATTCCCATGCATTCTGAGAGCAAACAACAACCTTTGGTAGTCTATGTGTACAATTTCAATCATGGCAGGTTGTTTTTTCATAAACTTTTATTAGCATTTTATTTGTAAAATTATCTGATCTTTAAATTTGGTTTTTTCTTAATCCAACTTTCTATTTCTTCATCTTTTGTCAAACTTCCATAGAGAGGAAGGGAAGTATTGTCTTTGCAATTATGTATTTAAAGTTGGCATATATTATACATGAAGAGAACAGGTTAGAAGACAGGAGGTAAAAAAGTGATTGAAGCATTATCTGTGGAGCAAATATAAAATAGAGATGTGTTGGGGAAGTCCTGTGTATATGTCAATAAAGCACTGTTGACCAATAGGGAACAAAGATAGGTGGGACTAGGAGTCCAGGAGGACTCTGGGAAGGAGAAACACAGGAAGTCAAAATGTAACGCCATGGGGTAGGAAGCCCGGAAACCTCTCCGGTAAGAGAAATACTTAGATTAGCAATTATGGGATAAATACTTAAGTCAGAGCTAGCCAGTAAGAAACAAGCAAGGCCAACAGCTTCATAATTAATATAGCCTCCTGTGTGTTTATTTGGGTCTCATGCGGCTCTGGAACCAGGCTGGCGGGAAGGCTTCTCTTTACAGAGATGTTTTATTCTTCTTTTTCATTGGGTCTCTTTTGTTACTTGCATTATTTAATTATGACTTATTGGCCAGTTTACACCTAATTAAAAATAAAAACATATGTCCATCTTCATCTTTCTCTAATTTTCCAGGTTTTGATATTAGTGTACCACATGATAACTGATTCTTTACATCACAAAAACCCTCACACAACATAATGTCATCACTAACCTGAACATAAGGATTTTTTATGCAAAACGTCTGGCAACATTTCAAATTAAGAAAGGTCAAGATTTTATCCTTATTAGATACTGTAACATTTTACTAAAACTGAATAGTAATTTCAGAGGTACAAACTGTATCTAAGATATACTACAAATATGTTGTCAAATGTTTTTGATTTGCTGATATACTAGGTATATGTTTTACAAATATAAATATATCCTAGAAGATATGCTAATAAAACAACAGAGAAAAGTAAGTGATTTTTTTAAATCTTGTTAATAAGTAGAGGTAATATATAGTGTGATTCTGGAAACTAAATATTAACCAATGCAACGAATCCTCTAATATGCTACTTTTCATAAAAGTTGATTTGAAAAGCTTCTTATTTTAAAAAAGCTTTCCTTAAGGGTACTACTGTTTAAAATTATCTTTATATGTACAGGAAAAAATACAGAAGGCTTAGTTTGATTATGTGGTACAAAACAGAACTAAGTGGGAAAATGAGGGGAGACAAAGTCAGAATATACATCCCTTACGGGAATTCTATGTGTCAGTGATTATTGTGCATGGAGGAACTCCAAAAAGTACTTTGCTGAGTCAGGTGAAAATGCAGTGACAGATGAGAAGTTCTTCCATTTAATCATGTGTATTTCTCACAGGGGCCTTTGGAGACCAGCTGGAAGTAGACACTTTGGATTAATGGGATCAAGAGGCTTTAGCTCACTTTAGTTCAGCTGGGAAATTGTTCATATAGATGCCAATAAAACTCATGTAGCCTCATAATTAATACTCTTTACACTAAATTCTAATTGTGGGACAATGCTGTACAGCAGGATTGATTTAAGAGTGAATAAACCTGGTCTGAATATTTACCTAAGTGGACACAGCTCTTTGGCAGATTGATTGTTAATGAAAGTGATCTCTGTCCGATTTGAATAACAGACCTAAGATTTCAGAATCTGTGCCAACAGTTCAGCTAGAAAGAACCAGCACTCTCACATCTGATCTGATGAATACAGTGAACAGCTCCTCCTGGACCTGCTACAGTGATGTAAGATCAAAGAATATCATAGTAAGTAGAGGGCAGGAACCACCTCTTCTATCAGAAACTTAGAGGAGAGACATTCCTGTCTGTCCTCCTCCTGAGTAGTACACAAAATTGTCTTCCTTAGAGCAGAGAAGCAAAGATTCACATTTGGTGTTTAAAATTTGGAATACTGGCATTTATACTACTCATTCTTAAAGGTGTGTATCACAAACATTATATGCAGTATATGAGTTGTGTCTAGAAATAAGGTTTAAATCAATTGCTGTAGCTCTGCACATTAGGTTTATCTTTGATTGAAAATATTATTTTATTATTCAGGGGTTGAGCACATTTCCAGCTGCACTGTCATGCTAACATTTCATTATCCTATCACTAAAAACCAGACTTGTATAAGAGGAAAATGCCCATCTGGGTCATATCAAATTTAATTACTCAAATACTCATATAATTATAGAGTTCTCTAAAGTTCTAAGTATGTGCATTCCCTTAAAAATTAACAGTTTTGTCTCAATCCTCCTCTCTTGGGTACTATGCATATATGCATATCTTTTAGGTTCTTTCATGTTTCACAGACTCTCTATCAGTGGAAGTGTAGACTGGCACTATCCTGATCCATGTCTAAAATCCATATATATGAGTGAGTACATATCATGTTTGTCTTTTGGTCAGCGAGTAGGCCTGGGCAACCTATGGGGCCCTGAGCTGTGGATCAGTGTCTATCCCTGGAATACAAACAGTCATCGTGTGCCCATAGCACAAAGAGGGATGCTCTCTCAGCCTGGACTCTAAGGGGAGTGCCTGAACCCTACCCAGAGTGAAATGACAGACTCTAGATATCCCCTATGTGGAAGGATTTGGCAATTGGGTGGGAGGTTGGGAGGGGAAGGGGAGTGCGGGAGGAGAGGAGGGAGAGGGAACTGGGATTGACATGTAAAACAAGCTATTTAAAATTAAAATAAAAAATTATAAAAGAAAAAAATTTACAGTTTTGCCATGAGGAAAGAGTACAGTCCATTTGGTAAGATCACATTTGAAAAATGAAGAGGGGGGTTAATATAAACATAGAGAATGAAAAGAAAAATCTTAAAATTATTTTGTTTCTGCCTCCATCCCCTTGACAACCTCAAATATAGAATACAGTGCACTAGCAACTTAAGTAGAAAACAAATCCATTTAGGGTCAACTGGGATGTACCAGCATTAGTTTTCATATTTCTAATGTACCATATTAAAATGCTTGTCCATTTTCTGGTTATCTTACATTCAAATGATGGCTTCTTGGTAGGAACAGACATTGTAAGAGAGCAATAAACAACTATACTGTGAAAGTCATAAATGATTAAATTGGACAATAAGTGAGCCGGGGAAAAGAGCTGTGAAACATAACTTGCAGTAGCAAGACTATGGACTGCAGTATCTCGAGGAGGGTTGGGAGGAAGTTTAGAGAAAGACAAAGGGTAGATGGAGGATTTTACTGTGATCTTATGCATTAGTACCAGTGCTTACAGCAACAAATATTCAAAGTTGAGTCACTGAAGCAAGCGCATGCCTAGTTTGTTCAAAGAAATGAATTGGGAGGTAGAGTCGTATTCCTTTAATCCCAGAACTCATGACGAAGGAGGTCAAGGCCAGCATGGTAAATAAGAGCTAGTTATAGCCACTCAAGCCACAGAGAAACCCTGTCTCAAAAACTTAACAACAACAACAACAAAAAAAAGAGTTTGGAGTTAGGAGAGCCAATTTAGGAAAAAAACTTCTGAGCACTGGTATGGACATTGCCTATTATTTATACAAAACTCAAAGGGAACATCTATTTGGCTTCACTAATTTCAAAGTTTCTCTTAAAGTACATATCCTGGCAGTCTAAGGTTTGTTGGGGACAGACACAGTCTGAGGACTACTGCAATTGGGAGCAGTCTAAGGATTGATGGATCACACCTTTGGTATAAGCATTGGTAGAGGACAAAGGCCTGTTGGCTATTATTGGGGCTGGCATCTGGCTTGTCTTCTGCCAACATGAGTTCCTGGCATGAGAATTTTTTTCTTTAAAGTGGGCTAACCTGCTACCATCTGCATTCGTCACTGAAAAGTTCCCAAGAGCCTATTTGTGCTGGCTCTGAGGTAACCTCAGTCTCTACTTGTCACTGTTTCTGGGTTCTAATGTTGGCACTTGTGAAACATTAACAAAACAAAACAAAACAAAACAAAAAACCTACTAACCAAAACCAAACAACCCAACCAAAAAAAAACCCCCACAGTTCTCATCTGTCTTCTTACAGGGTATAAAAAGTAGCTTATTCTGGAGTCCTTGACTGTAGCCTGGGAATACAGATTTAGGCTACCCCAAACACTGTGTTACAATGTAGTTTTGTGAAGTTTTTATAGTTTACAGAACAAAGAAAGTCACAAGGACTTGAAATACATTGGTGGAGGGAGGCCTGTGCTTCAGACATTAATCAGCATCAGTGAAAGGCTTGAATACCAGTCCAGAAGCAACATCAGAGGTAGCCCTTAACTTCATGCCCAGAGCAGCCCCATCAGAGGCTTCAGTCTCCAAGCAGCATCAAGGGCGTCACAAGCCTCAGACATGGGAACAATATCAGAGGGATGCACAGCGTCAGGCCCAGGAGGGAGGCATGATCACCAGGTCTAACAACAGCAGCAGTTTCCAGTTGTAGCTTCCAGAAACTATCACAAAAAGTTCCTCTGGGAAAGAGCATCTGTGATCACTCAACACCTACTGTCTTTTCTCAATTGGATGTGACACGGTACCACCTCTGGACCCTCAGCTCCACCTGTACCTCCAATGTGAGGAGCATCCACTGGAGCTGTAGCCCGACCTGCACCTCAGAGAGTGACCACCCATGTATTGGGCCCACTTCCATTGTAAGCTCTGTTCTACTTGTGCCTAAAGGAGTGGTTAATGGAGCCACAGCCCACAACTATGCCAAATGGAGAAAGAGAGAAGCCCTGAAGCACAAGTTCTACCTATACTTTTAGAGAAAAGTCATGCCTAGTCAACAAGTAAAAACACACTCAACAATAGAAAGAGCAATATGGCACCACTAGCAACTCTGTGGTTGTCCAACAGCAAGATCTGAGCATGCCAACACAGATGAAGAAGAAAAAAACAACCTAAAGATAACTTTATAAGGATGATTTAGGCCCTAAAAGAGGAAATGAAAAGTTCCGTTAAAGAAATGGAGGAAAAGACAAAATAATTCGAAGGTGTAGACAAATCCCTTAAAGATAACCAAGAAAAAGCAAACAAGTGAAGGAAATGATTCTTGACATGAAATCTGAAATAGAGACAATAAAGAAAACACAACCTGAAGGAATTCTAGAAACACGAAAATCTGGGTAAATGGTGAGGAACCACAAATGCAAGCGTACCAATAGAAAACAAGAGATAGAAGGATTTCAGGCATTGAATCGGGAGAAGATTCATCAGTAAAAGAAAAAATTAAATCCAGCAAATACTTAACACAAAACATGCAGGAAATCTGGAACACCATGAAAAGACTAAACTTAAGAATAATGAGGATAAGGTGCATAGCAGCAGCCTCAAATTACAGAAGCAGCAGAGTTACCCCTGCCACCTCCCTCTCCTGGCTGCATTTGAGGCAATTGTCTCTGTCCCTCCAACTGGAAGACAAATGATAAGACAGGTGTCGTGCACTAGAAGAAACCATCCTGAGTGAGGTAACCCAGTCACAAAAAGAGAAACATGGCATGTACTCTCTCATATATGGATTTTAGACATAGATCTGGGGAGGGCCAGCCTACAATCCCATGGCCAGAGAGTCTGGGAAACAGAAACTTCATTCAGTGGTTGATGGAAGAAGAGGCAGACTCCCTCGGTTAAGTACTGAGCTGAACTCAGTAACAGAGAGGGAGGACTGATGACCAAAGGGATTAAGACTGGGCTGGTTTAACCCCCAGAAACAGCTGACCTGACAAAGGTTAACTCTTGAATCCCAGACATCAGCCTGGGAATCCAACATGGGACTGATCAAGACCCCCTGAATGTGGGTGTCAGTGAGGAGGTCTAGGTAATCTATTGAGCCTTGGGCAGTAGATCAGTACTCATCCCCAGTATACACACGGACTTTGGACTCCCATCCAACAATGTGAGATGCACTGTCACCCTGAACTCTTGGGGGAGGGTCTAGGCCATGCCCTGTATGAATAACAGACTATGGACAACCCCATGGAGGGCCTCACCCTCCCTGGGGACATGAGGGGATAGTGGGGGGGGTGTTGGGAGGAGGGGAGGGAAAGGGAGAGGGACCTGGAACTGACTTGTGAAACAACCTTGTTTCTTATCTAAATTTAAACTGAAAAATAAATAAAAAAGAATTCCAGATAATAAAAAAAAGAATAATGGGGATAGAAGAAGGAGAAGTCCAACTCAAAGGTACAGAAAACATATTCAACAAAATCATTGAAGAAAACTTTCCCAATATAAAAAAGACATGCCTATGAAAATACAAGAGACTTACAGAAAACTAAATAGACTGGACCAAAATAAAGTCCCCTTACTACAAAAAAATCAAAACACTAAAAACAGAATAAAGAAAGAATATTAAGAGCTGCATAGGATAAAGGTCAGATAACATATAATGCCAGACCAATCATAATTACACCTGACTTCTCAAGGGAAACAATGAAAGACTGAAGGTCCTAGTTAAATGTTATGCAGACACTAAAGAACCATGAATGCCAGCCCAGATTACTTTGCCTAGCAAAGTTTTCAGTAACCATAGATGGACAAAACAATATATTCCATGATAAAAGTAAATTTAAACAATACCTACCCACAAATTCAGCTCTACAGAAAGTACTAGAAGGAAAACTCCAACCCAAGGAAATCACATAAGAACACAGGAAATGGAAGAGCATAAGGCAGCAAATCTCAAAGAAGGAAATTGAACACACAATTCCATAAAAAATAAACAAAAAATAACAGAATTTTGCAATCACTGGTCATTAATATCCATTAGTGTAAATGGTCTCAATTCACCTTTGAAAAGGTACAGGCTAAATGATCAGATATAAAAACAGAATCCATCCTTCTGCTGCATGGAAGAAACACACATCAAACTCTCAGACATGCATTACCTCAGAGTAAATGGTTGGGAAAATTTTTTTCAGTTAAATGGACCTAAAAAACAAGCTGGTGTAGCTATCATAATATCTAACAAGACTTAAACTAAACTAAATTAACAAGATAAAAATGGCATTTCGTATTCATCACAGGAAAAATCCATCAAGAGGAAATCTCAATTCTGAACATCTATGTCCCAAACACCAGGGCTCCTGCTTTTGTAAAAGAAGCATTACTAAAGCACAAATTACAAACCAAGTCCCACACACTAATAGTGGGAGACGTCAACACCCCACTCTCACCACTGGATATATCTGTCCAATAGAAGTTTAATAGATAAATAAGGGAACTACCTGATGTCATTACTTCACTACTCAAATGGACTTAACAGACATTGAATAATCCACCCAAACACAAAAGAATACACTTTCTCTTCAACACCTCATGGAACCTTCTCAAAAATAGACCACATACTTGGTAACAAACTACATCTCAACAAATACAAAAACATTGGAATAACCCTTGTATCCTATCAGATCACCACAACTAAGAATTCAACAACAACCTTAGTTACAGAAAGCCCACAAACACATGGAAATTGAACAATAATCAACTGAACCACCACTGGATCATGGAGGAATTAAAGAAAGAAATAAAAGACTTCCTAATATTTAATGAAAATGACAGCTCAACATACTCAAATTTATGGGACACAATGAAAGCAGTGCTGAATAGAAAGTTCATAGCACTAAAAACCTACATAAAGAAGCTGTAAAAAATACCACACGAGTGAATTAACAAAAGAACTGAAAGCAAGCATGAGAACAAAAAGAAGCAAACACTTCCAGGAGAAGTAGATGGGAAGAAATAGTTAAATTGAAGGCTGAAATCTATAAAATAGAAACAAAGAAAACAATACAAAGAATCAATAAGGCCAAGAGTTGGTTATTTGATAAACTGAACAAAATAGACAAAGAGGGGCATAACAGACACTGAGGAAATTAAGAGAATCAACAGGTCATGCTTCAAAAAACCTGTACTCAACAAAATAGGTAAACTTTAAGGAGACTGACAATTTTCCTAGATAGGTACAACATACCAAAATCAAATCAAGAACAGATAAACAACTTAAATACACCTAAAATACCTAAGGAAATAGAAACAGTTTTCAATAGTCTCCCAATAAAAAAAAGCCCAGACCTAGATGGATTCAGAGGAGAATTCTACCAGAAATTCAAAGAGCAGCTAATACCAATACTCCCCAAAGTGTTGTCACAATACAAGCAGAAGGATCATTGCCAAACTCTTTTTATGAGGCTACAATTACCTTGGTACCCAAGCCACACAAAGAAACAACTGAGAAAGATAACTACAGACCAATATGGTTTATGAACATTGATGCAAAAAATACTCAATAAAATACTGGCAAATCGAATACTAGAGCACATCAGAAAAAACATCCAACATGACCAAGTAGGATTCATCCCAGATATGCAAAGACAGTTCATTATATGAAAATCTATCAACGTAATCCATCATATAAAAAAACTGAAAGAGAAAAACAACATGATCATCTCACTAGATGCTGAAAAATGCCTTTATCAAAATTCAACACCCCTCCAACATGCTGAAGGTCTTGGGGGAGAATAAGGGATACAAGGAATATACCTAAGCATGATAAAGACAATACACAGTAACCCAACAGCCAACATCAAACTAAATGGAGAGAAACTCAAAACAATTCCATTGAAATCAGGACCAAGACACAGCTGTCCAATCTCTTCATATCTATTCAACACAGTACTCGAAGTTCTAGCTATAGCAATAAGACAACAAAATGAGATCATGGCAATATGAATTGGAAAAGAAGAAGTCAAAATCTTGCTATTTGCTGATGACATGATAGTTTACATAAGTGACTCAAAAATTTCTATTAGAGAATTCCTACAACTGACAAGTGCCTTCAGTAAAGTAGCAGGATACAAGATTAAAAAAAAATCAGTAGCCCTCCTATATACAGATGACAAAATGGATGAGAAGGAAATCAGAGAAACATTACCCTTTACAATAGCCACAAATAACACAAAATATCTTGGGGTAACTCTAACCAACAAAGTGAAAGACCTGCATGACAATCTTTAAAGAAAGAAATTAAATAAAATACAAGAATGGAAATATCTCTCATGCTCTTGGAAAGGTAGGATCAACATAGTAAAATGACAATCTTAACAAAAACAAACTACACATTCAATTCCCATCAAAATCCCAGCACAATTCTTCACATACCTTGAAAGAGCAATACTCAACTTCATATGGAAAAACAAAAAACCCAGAATAGCCAAAACAACCCTGTACAATAAAGGATCATCTGGGGGTATCCCCATCCCTGACTTCAAGCTCTAATATAGTTATAATAATAAAAACAGCTTGGTAATAGCATAAAAACAGACAATGGAATCACATTGAACACCCCGATATCAAGCCACACACCTACGAACACCTAATTTTTGACAAAGAAGCTAAAAATGTAAGACAATAAAAGAAAACATATTCAAGAGAATGCAAGTAGATCCATATCTATTGCCATACACAAAACTCAACATCAAATGAGTCAAAAACCTCAATATAAATCCATCTACACTGAATCTCATAGAAGAGAAAGGAATACATTTGAATTCATAGGCAAAGGAGATCACTTCCTGAACATAACATTAGTAGCACAATCACTGAGAGCAACAATTAATAAATGGGACCTCCTATAACTATAGTTTCTGTAAAGCAAAGAACACATTCAAGAAGACAAAACAGCTCCATAGACAATGGGAAAAGATCTTCACCAACATAACATCTGATAGATGACTGATCTCCAAATTATACAAATAATTCCAGAAACTAGACATCAAACTAACAAATAATCCAATTTAAAAATGGGGTACTGATGGGGGAAGTCCTTCTGTGTATATGTTTGTCTGATTGGTATAAATAAAGTACTATTGGCCAATAGGGAAGAAATATAGTAGGATTAGGTGTTGAGGAGGATTCTGAGAAACTGACGCGCAGTCAGTCGTGATGTAGGATGCGGAGAAGTAATAAGTCCAGATCCTTTCTCCAGTAAGAGAAGATCACATGGAAATATTAGATTAGCAGTTATGGGTTAATATTTAAGTCAGAGTTAGCCGATAAGAAATCAAAACAAACGGCCAACAGCTTCATAATGAATATAGTGTCACAGCATGTATTACTTGCCCAGGCTTAGACAGTAGTGGGACCCAAGCATCTGGCAGGAACACTATATGTACAGGGTACATATCTAAACAGAAAAGTCTCAACAAATCAATCTCAAATGGTGAAAAGACACTTAAGGAAATGCTCAGCATCCTTAGTCATTAGTGAAATGCAATCAAAACCACCCTGAGATTTCATCTTACACCAATCATAATGGCTAAGTTCAAAAACATCAGTGACAGCTTATTCTGGAGAGAAGGTGGAGAAAGGGGAACACCTGCATTGCTGGTGGGAGAGCAAATTTGCATAGCTGTTGTGGATGTTAGTACGGAAATTTCTCAGAAAATTAGGGATCAACCTACCATAAGACCCTGAAATATCACTTTTGGTCATATATACAAATGAGACAATTCACACCACAAGGACATTTGCTCAACCATTTTCATAACATTATTCATAATAGTCAAATCTTGGAAATGACCTACATGCCCCTCAACTGAAGAGTGGTTAAAGAAAATATGGTATACTTACACAGTGGAGTACTGCTTGTCAGTAAGAAACAAATTAACCAGCAAATGGTAGAGAAAACCATCCTGAGTGAAGTAACATAAAACCAGAAAGACAAATTATAGTATGTACTCATTCATAAGTGGATACCAGACATAAAGCAAAGATACCCAGGCTACAATCTACAACTTCCAGAAACAGAGGTAGTAGATGCAGAAATCCACAACTAACCAATGGGAGTACAATTGAAGTAAGGGAGGAGCAATAATATGAACAGAGGAGGAGCAATAATATGAACCCATAGAAAACTCATAGAAATAACTGATCTGAGCTAGATCACTGACTCAGGTGTGACAAATAGGGAACATTCATAAGACCAAACTAGACTACCTTAGGATAGGTGACAGTGGTATGACTGGGACTAAATATGAAGCCACTGGCAATGGGTTCAAGATCTAACACTAATGCACAAAATGTCTTATTGGAGCCCATTCTATATGGAGAGATAATTTGCTCAGCCTACACACAGGGGTGTGGTTGTTGGAGAAGTGCCTTTGTCCTGCCTCAATGAGATGATAAGACAGACTTAGTAGATTTCTTAGGGGAGGCATTGCCCTCTTTGAGGAGAGGATGGGAGGTGGGGAGTGGTGGGGGGAGTGGACAGAGAGGAGGGAGGGGGATATGGGCTTGGAATGCAAAAAATAAATTAATAAAACAATTTAAAAGTTTGTATCCTGAAAATACCATCCCCATTTCAATGACGTGAACTGCTTTATACTAAGATGAACATTAGGCTGTGATGGGTCTTTTCTCATTAATAAAATGATGTTCTTCTCCCAAGATTAGGTTAATTACTATTTAATTGGATGTTTTTAAAATATGCTACTTAATGTATACCCTACTTTGGGTTATGCTGCTCTCACTTCCTCGATCTCAACTTCTCTTACCTTTCTGCCAACCATCATGGGATGACTAAGTGAAAGGCCCTTGAAAGACACCAATTTCATGCTCTTAGATGTCCTAATGTCTAGGATGTTTTGTTATGTCTACTGCAAACTGACTAATTTAAGATGACCATCTGTGGGGGGAATGTGATAAATTAAGCGTGAGTCTTATTAAAGTGTCTATTAGTCATTGAATATCAAAAAATTCTAAGTTGAGATATGACATTTGTTAGTCAACAGAATTTCAGAAGTTTTAGAATCTATAGTTCTGAATGAGGTTAACCAGTGAACGTAAATAGAGAAGAGCACCAAGTCCTCCATCCTAAAACTCTCCAATATTAAAAGAGGGAGTGGTCGAGGAGGCCACACAATGGGAACCATTTATGTAGGAGTAAACATAAAGCATACCCAAGGGAAGAAATGTTAGTCCACTGCTCAATTGAAACCAGAGTTCCGAAAAGATAAGTGTGTGGCTGAAATTGATCTACTAGCCACTTTGGCTCATATGAATACATACACTCTTTTGTGGAGTTTGAAGGCAAAGTTCCTCACGTACATAAAGGAATAAAGCTTCCATTTCAGTAGCTAAAAGCACAGATCCAATTCACCTCATTAAAAGCTATTAGAATTATGACCTGTATGTTTTGTACAATTTGTTCTTAAAGCCTCTACCTTATTTAAGTTACCATGTGGGAGATGAAGAATGATTGCTATACCAAGTTCATATGTTATGTTGTACAGAAAAACTTAAAACCTATTTCTGAGGTTAGCTTGTTGGTCTAGTGTTAGCATTCAGGCATCAGTACTGGCCTGTCCTTGGGGTTCTGACAGGATCCTTCTTGAGTTGTAGCCACTAAGAGGACCAGCTGTGAACATTCATTATGTTGACCCATCCAACTCCCTTCTTTCTCTCTCTGCTTCTCTGCCTGTCTCTTTGTCTCTCCTTCTGTCTCCCTCCCTCCCCATATCTTTTCTGCCTCTCTCTACTCTTCTGCTACTCCTTTCCCCAGAGGCAAATCTCTCCTCTCCCATCCTCCCTTTCCCATTCCCTTTCCCCAATAAAATATTTCCATCCAAGCTCAGTCCAAAGGAGTCTTTTACTCTCACAACGCCTTGGGTTTTACTTTTCAAAACTGGTGAATGGATTTCTGTCTAAATCCATTCAGTCTTCTCAATATTAGACACTCTGTGTGATGATCATGGATGGAGAGTGGTGGAAAAGATCCTAGATAAGGTAGAAAAAAGTCATGGTTTCAAAAAGTGAGCCAGTAATCACAGAGGCCTCCACCATTTCATATGAGCAGAGTAGATCATGCTGTTTCTTCCATTGGGTGCAGAAAGGTAAAAGGTAAGGTATTGATCTGTCAAAACTTTAGATAGGTAGGGCAGCTTCACCAAGCTTAAGCACCTAGTTATGACTGGAAATGCAAGGACATGCTCTTGCACAAAATTAACAACAACAATAACAAAAAGAGTTGCATGTTTGCATACGAGCACCAGCTGGCTTATAAAAGTCCAAGAAGTGATGTTCTCTATGTAAAATAGAAAACTCATGTCATTTATTTTTGACAACTTTGTAAAAACTAATGAAGTCTTCATAATGACTATCAGTCAGTAAATTTCTGAATTGTATTAATTTATTTAAACATTTAAAATGGATACTAATAACGTAGTTTACCTTGAAGATTTTCCTCTTTCCCTGTCTCCCTCCATACCTCGCTCACTCCCTCCCTTACTTGCTTCCTCTTCCCATCTCTTCTCTGTTTACTATTTTCTCTTTCGTTCATATTTTTGCCTGGATTCTGGCAATACGATGCAAGTACTAAAGAGCCAATGTGCTGCCCAAAGCACTCTCCCTACCAACAAACATGCTTTCAATACTCCAATATCAGATTTAGGGAACTGGGCATGACCTGAAAACAAGTACTCTCATATATTAGAAAACATTTTAACTTTTCTGGATTGTTTTGTACAAAGCAGAAAAAATCAGTCTCCAATCATCAAATGATAAAAATGAATGTGATAGCATGTATTTTAATCATATTTCAATGCTCAATGCTTCTGTTTTGCATAGTTTGGTTATAAGACTATGCTGGTTTACAAAAATTTCTTGCTGCTGAGAAATGGCTATAGATAATCACTCCTTCATTGTATAAAATAGAACATAATTATGGAGCACTAAAATTATCTGTTTGAAGACTAGCAAAATTTATTTTGAAAAAAGACAACATATACCAAAGGAAAACTAAATTGGCATACTTTAATTCTACAAAAATGTATAAATATTTAAATTTACAGCAAAAGAACAATTATCCCATTTAGCAATGCTTACACCATTTAAAATGTTTAAATCATTATGCACAATCTACTTTTACAAATGTTAAAGACTATGTGGAACATGTCTAAACATTTTTGAGATTATGTTCTCTAGCTGTGACTACACTGGTTTTAAAAGCAGAAGATCCCTATCTCTCTCAAAAAAGTTCTATGATGATGGATTCCTCCTTCTCCTTTGTGCTATTTTTAGCTTAAAGTGAAACAGGAATCAAGCATTTGAATCTTTAAATTTTTAAGTTCACCATTGAACACAAGATGAAAATTTCATTTTTCAAACATCTGTTTCAGATACATTTTAGTTGGAGCCTTATCTAGTATTTTGTTTTCATTCTAATCCAGTCAACAAGGGAGAATGATTCATTCTCCATTGTTAACAATGGCAGTAAACCATTACTGAAATAATGATGAGCCAGTTATCACAGAGTGGTCTTCATCTTAAATATATTGGCAAAAGATGGTGCCAAATCACTACTCTATCAGGGGAGACTTTAAAAACATACAAAACGAAAATTTCCTGTTGAATTTATTAAACATGATAAAACAAAAATTGGGGGACAAGTGTATATACCAACTAGTTGAAACAAATTGCTAGAGTCATCCAACATCGTAGCTTTATACAATATTTTCTACTTGATAACATTGTGAACATGGAGTAGTCAAGCCATATACTCCTATACCATACAGAAGAAATGCAGAGTGTTTCTACTCATCTTTCTAACATAATGATGGATAGTGACTGAATATGGAAACCCAAGCTGCCTGATACATTGAATTCCTTCTGCCCAACTTAACTGGACCTTGAGTCAAGCTTTGAAATTCTCAACTGTACAAAATAACATCTTCAAGGATAATGATTCAATATGGTGAGGTCTTTAACTTTTTCATATTTGTTCAAATCATTATACCTGCAATTTAATAATGCATTGGATTTTGCCCCTTCTGAAGCTAGAGCTTGAATTCATATATAAGATATAAATATGATAGCTATGACTATGCTTGTTCACTTCTCAAATGTAGTAACAATATGTATGGGAGCAAATCAATATTATGAAGTTTGCTGAACCTCTCACTAAATTAAAAAAATTGTTAAAAACCACTTAGGTTATTTTATAGTAGCAGTTTACTTTTCCCTCCTTGATTTTTCTTATTATTTATTGTACTGTTTCTAAGCACTTCAGGAGAAATCAAATTTACATGTTAGGTTTGTAACAAAGTGACACTGGGAAGCCTAGAAATATGTTCTAGTTTCTAGGTAGTCTGCAAAACTGCAAACACAGAAATCATCCAATGTTCACAGGAACAGAAGGTTTAATACTCTGCAAGCTGTAGGTCAGCCTTATTTTAACTTGAGGGGAATTGCAAGGAAACAGACTAAATAGAGTTCCACCAGTTATAACTAAAGAGGACTGATGCTGCCTTCCTTAAACCATTTGCTTACTGATGGTGTTGGTTGCATTGTAGTGTAAACATCATATTTTTATGGAAAATCTTCACTGTGCTGCAGGTCTTCTCCTATTGTCTGTGGTCTTATTTTATTTGACAAATTTTATGGAAGTATAAAAGAACAGTACGATTGAAATATTTCTAAAGAATCAAGTTACAAATAGGAGAGTTTTAATGAAGGAATTTTTTCATTATTGTGCCCTTATATATTTTTGGCAGTGTTTTAGTAGTCCTGGCAGCATTGTTTGTACCTCTATCGTCCTTGGGCAAAATGCAGTATACGTTCATGGATCAGTTTTGTTATCTATAAACATAGAAGCTAATGGCATAACATCTTCATTGTTTTAAGTTTTCTATAATATATCTTGTTAATAGAGTTTTACTTTGAAAATAAACTTTATATAGTCATCATCAAAAATGAAAATAAATATGATTTTTCAAAGATTATACTTATCTCTTTCCTAGAACTCAAATTCTTAGCCCTTCTGAGATCAGGCTAACACAACTGAAACTCTGATACTTAATTATTTTTAGTTAAGTAAAGCAACCTATATCTTACAGCAGCATTTTAATAAAGTGGCATATTTCATTTCCATAAGGCAGGTGATTTTAACACAGAGGACAACATATAGTCCACATTTTAACATGAATTATATTAGGAAAAATTAACATTTGAAAACAAAGCTCTGAAAGTTCTCTAAAGACATTACTGAAAAGTAAAGTTGCAAGTATGAAAACATGTGATACAGCTTAACAACTTTAATACTCTCAATTTCATTACTTCAACATGTGTACTTACTATATGCCAAGAGCTAACACAAGAATCTGAACACAGCTATGGACAAAACTTGCCATAAAAGGCCTTATATGACTGGGTGTGTAGATCAGTGATAGAGTATTATTAACCTTGCAAAGATGTACTAAAACAAAGTACCTAAATAAATGTAACTGTTTTCCCCAGTGAGTGTTGGAGCATGAGACTTGCAGAAACTAATGTAAATAAAACCACAGACTTATTTTGGTCAAAAGGATAGGACCTAGAAATCACAGACAGGACAAGAGTTCACTGTTTGAATAGAAACCTAAAGAAATGAAGTGAATGACATCTTTGGGGCAGACAGAACCAACATTAAAGCAGAAGCTTGCTTGGCAGCCAGTACGGCATAATGAAAGGCAAGATGATAAAAGATTAAGAAACATAGATGTCTACACATGTGCATACATACATATGTGTGGATGATATGTTGTGCACATATAGACTTGCAGAGAGTATGTGCGTGTATGTTTGTTGACTGTATTTGTCTGCATATAGAGACATGAGGGCTATTAAATGAGATGAAAATTAATTGGAAGATTATATTCAGGGAAATATAAAAATTCATGTTAAACATTATCTATGTGGTTATTATAATTAAGGAAAGAAGTGTAGCACTGGGTAATAACTGGTAAAAATGAGACAAACATACTTATATGCATACTGTATATAATTTTGAATCTCAGAAATAGTAACATACGGTGAATTTGGTAGCAAATTAATGGTTTCTGGTTATATACCAAAGAGAGCATCAAGTTAATCTTCAAATGATTAGATTCAATTTGTCCAACCTTTTGATATTGCAACACGATGTTTTCACCTACAAAATCAACACTTGATAACAATAAAGTCAGTTATCAAAAAAGTGAATATATCCAAAAATGTTTTGAACAAGTTTAAATTTTTTCTTGGACTAAGTCCTAGTTAATTTTGCTGCAGGAAGTTTCATGCAGATGGTGGGCCACAGGTAAGACAGGCTTAAAAAGTTTGAAAAGAAAGAAGTCAAAAGTGACCTTACATATTTTACATGTGTATTTATGCTTGTGCACACATTTGCAAGCGTTTAAGTGTATTCACATGTGAAAGCTAGAGGTCAATCATAGACATCATCACTTGATGTTAAGGACACAGTCTTTCATTTAGCCTGGAACTTGCCAATTAAGCTAAGCTGGCTGACTAGGAAACTCAAGGAATGCACATTCTTCATCTCCCAAGTTGCAATGATTAAAAACACTTGCCACCACATTGCTCTTTTAAAAATGGGTTCTTGTAATCTGTCTACGATCTTCATGCTGAAGGCAGGGGGTCAGGGAAAGCACTTTGCCAACTGTGTCTATTATTCCTCAGTTCTCAACTTTCTAGTTTTGGCATGAATGTTCAGAAGGTGGAAATTGCATTTGTTATTATGAGATAAACCCAGAGGAATGTATAGACTGAAGCAATTGAAATATCTACTAGCCCAGATCAATTTCAATTGTGAATGTGTGTGTGAGAGACTCATTGTGATTCCAATCAAGATTTTAATTTTCTTTACTGAAGGCAAACATTCTTGAAAATCTCAAATCTTTCCAATTTTGATGGTTTGTATTGTACTATCCCTCCACACTCTATATTCTTTCTTTTTAGATACTATGTGCATATATCCAAATCATGCGATGAGTCTTTGAGAATTCTTTTCATGTATTTCACTGCGAGCAGAAGAAATTTTAATTTACATAAAATGCTGCTGAAATTTACTTCCCATTAAGTAATTGTATTCTTTTAAAATGTTACCAACCACTCTCTCTACATGTGGATTTTTTTTTGCGGTAAGTGGAGCATGTTACATAACAAACTCTTGAGAGTCTACACTTCCTAATTTACAGAAAATCCCCATATAGGGGTATTTCATGCTATTATAGTCAGAATCATAAGAGAATGTGTGAGAAGAGACTAAAAACAGAAAATGGGTTTGTTGTCGGTTCTAGTTGACTTAGTGGTTGTGATCAGTTTAAGGGTCATTATCTCTTGAAAGCCATGGGTATCTTCCTGTTAGATGTAGTAGTATCAACTATGTCTATCCTAGGAATAAAAGCCCTAATGTTCAGTGTTTTGTCTAAAATTTTGAGAAACCTAAGAATTACTTGAAGTTCCTGGAGTAAAAGATGCTTGAGCTTTAAGCAGCAAACCTGAAACACTTCAAGTTCAAATTTTTCAGAATTCTAACAGTGTGGAATCAAAGGGGAAAGCCAGCTACATAAATTAACTGGGATTTTTAGGTATTGAAAAAAGTTTATCTTTCTCATTCCTAAGTTGTATATGTGTGTGTGGAGAGTCAGAGGAGAAAGAAAGACAGATAAAGAGAGGAGATAGGGTGGTAAACGAGGTGTAGTTAGCCTTTTAATGCTTTTTCTAGATCATTTAACATCAAAGGTCAAAAGAATGGACTCTGCTCCTGAAGAATCTTCTTCTTGATCTATCTCCATAGTTTTCCTGCCATTCTTAGGTACAAAAATAAAACATACATGTACAACAACTAAATGGTCACTTAAAATGTTATTAAATATAAATATTTACTAATATCCATCACTTTTTTCTTCTTTTTCATAACATCTACTGTGTTCAAAGTGATTTTAAAGTCGGAATAACACATGAAATTCGCCTAATTAAGACTGAGTCAAACATGTCTCCTAGTATAATTAATATCACTTTAATGAATTCTCATGGATTTTGTTTTCCAGTGATCAACATTAGATTTTATAGCATAGCAATAAATTATGACAGTACCATATTTTTTATAAAATACAAAATGCCAGTGATATCACTGACTGAACTAAAAGTGATAGAACTTCACATCCAGTTCTAGAGTGAAGGGCAAAGGTGTATGGAGACAGAGGGCAGCTGAATTCAAACCCTGACATCAGCTCCCAGAGCAAGACTGTCCTCAAGTTGAGTTGGAAGTGAAGATTCTCTCTCAGTATTCTTGGAGATTATATTCTACTTGTCCTCCTTGATATCTGACTTATTTCTCTTGTCATTTGACTTAAAATTATTATTTAAATTGAATATTTAATTTTTATGTGGTATGAGGATTTTATGTTCTACAAATTAAGCAGCAAACTTATTTTTTTCCTTGTACTGAACATTTGGTGTCAATGAATTTAATGACCATGAATTATTTTATATGTACTCCAATTGTTAGCCCAGAAATTCACCATGGTTTCATGAAGATTTTGTAAGAAAAAAAGCATTTTACAAAGCATTAATAATATTTCATAATTAAGATATAATATAAGGCATTACATGATCTCTCTTTCCATCATCATTACAACACAAAGTAAGCCAACCTCAAGTAACCCTATGACAAGAGGGATAATGAAGACAGTATAAAGCAAACATAAAGTGTGTATTTTTTCTCAAACAGTTCAAAGGTTTAATAATGGTTTCCTATTATATATATTTTATGTGCTTCTTCAATCAGATACAAATTTTAGTAGGGAAATAAACATTCCTAAAAATTAATTATAAACAACTGTGTTTTAGAATACTAAAAGTATTTTTAAAACTTTTAATTCAGCAAAGTTAATATTTTCACCAAACTGAAACAATGGATAAACAAAAGTGTAGACTTTCATGTTCTTGGAAGAAATGATCTTCATGCTCCCAAGGTCATGTTCCTCAGCAGCCATTGTTGAGATCTGCTGCCACTGCAGTCCTGCATGGTAGGCACCATTTTGTCTTCTTCAGAAGGTTCATCAAGACATTGATTACTGTTAACATGTCTCAAAGTGAGTCTCTGTAAAAGACAAACAATGATCAGTAGCTTATTAGCATATTAGATTAAAGCTGCTATTCAAAAGTATTCTCTATCATTTTAACTTATAGCAATATTACGTGTTTCAAAAAGGAACTATGTAAATGTATCTCTACATTACATATACAACGTTGAGCATAAATTGATAGTCATTGGCTAATACCCCACTATTTGAACATGGTTAAAGAAATTGGCTGATATTTACTACAGGTTGAGGAAAATTCAAACATCTTTGTCAAAAGCTTATTAATAAACTTGGAGTTTATTTGAAGGTGACAAATATCAATAAACTTATGAAGAATCTTAGTTTTCAAGACTTGTGTTAGTCAGAAACAATTAGAAAAACACAAAAGCCAACCACACAACATTTATTCAAATAAACAAAATAGCTAGAGATGATCCCATTAAAAACTACTAAACTACAGTGTCTTAAAAATTAACTGTAATCAGTATAGCCAGAGATAATCAATCTTACTTCATGGGATGCTTACCATGTTTATGGATCTACAAATTTATTAATATTAATTTAAATCATGGATGAAAACATGCTTTCTTGTCTTCACAGTTCAAATAATTACAACATGTTTAGTCATCACAGAGCTTTTCTTTCCATTTGTAATGAAATTAACTTTCAGGGACTTCACATGCCAGCATATTTTAAGGCCATATGCTTTGAACCTCTTAATTATATATTAGTTTGCTAATTTCATGGACCATGCCCAGAAACATAGGAAAAGACCACTAACTTAAAATGTTCTCACATATGTGTGATTTGTAAGTAAATCTTGAAAATTGTATGCTAAACATTATTTTTGAAAATTAACAAAATTAAAAGTTGGGAACTTCTTTTTTTACAATTTTATTTGCTCTTGATATTATGTTGGGGGGTATGTATGGTAAATATGTAGAGAAACACCTGGAACTCATTCCCTGTTATAAGAGAAAATAGAACAGATGTTAGGCTGCTGGGAAAGATCTCTCTCTGACAGCAAGCAGGAAATTAAATGGCTAGGCGATTAAAATGAAGGTGATGTCAATATTGAGACCTTTGTTGTCATTTTTTAATACAGAGTATCAAGCCATTTTTAGTAAAAAAAAAACAAATGAAGTAGAAAAGAAATGGCTTAAGATTGTACTAAGATGGCCGTTTTATTCTTCAGGTAACAGGAGGTTCAACCATTAACCAGTTCGAAAAATCAGATACAAAACTAAACAAAATCATTATTTTCCTTTTAAAAAAATTGCAAGCAGTAAAAGAATCATTTCTCTCTCTCAAAGTTGAGTTAGCTTATATGTACATTTCTCCTTCAGAAAAGCACTTACCATTGCATAGTTCTCATAGGTGCTTTTTAAAAAACAGATTTTTTATTTAAATCAGAAACAAGCTTGTTTTACATGTCAATCCCAGTTCCCTCTCCATCCCCTCCTCCCCTGCCCCCCACTAGCCTCCTATCCCATCCCCTTTCTGATCCCCAGGGAGTATGAGGCCTTCCATGGGGGGCCTTCAATGTCTGCCAAATCATTTGGAGCAGGGTCTAGGCCCTCCCCCATGTGACTAGGCTGAGAGAGTATCCCTCTGTGTGGAATGGGGTCCCAAAGTCCATTCATATACGAGGAATAAATACTGATCCACTGCCAGAGGCCCCATAGATTGCCCAAGCCTCCTAATTGACACTCATTATCAGGGCGTCTGGGTTTGTTCTATGCTGGTTTCCCATTTTTGCATTTATTGAGTAGGTTATCACACATTGACTTATACAATGTACTGCCATTACTTTATTGTATTGTAATCACTTATTACAGTACTGGAATGATTTGATAAATTACCTTATGTCATATTAGGATAAAGAGTTTTAAAGATTTACATAGTATAAGCTTTTTAATGACGCAAATAGTATAGCCTCTGTAAAAAAAGTATTACTAGTAAAAACCCACTTCTCCCAAGGTAACAAATGAGCAACAACAGCAGCAAAGGTCAGCTCTGGATAATGCAGCACACTAGAAATCCATTTCACACTCAAGAATTCCTGAATGTGAAGTCACTTCTCTATTTTACCAGCTAAGGGCACTGGGGAAAGCTACCCAAACCATTGTAAAGACTCTTCTTCTTCATTGTAAAACTCTGAGTTACATTTAACAAATATTTACACATTTCCTTCTCTTCAAATCAACCATTTGATCTTCAGTGAATGAACTCTAGGTCCTTAGAAAGCAAATAAGAACAACAGTGTTAACTATGTGTTTAAGCAAAATAACATGGTTTTTAAAAAATTACCTATATAATGTACATATGTATGTCTGACAGGAAGCAAACTATGGTAAGAACAAAAACTTGTAGATTGGATTCTGGGCATTGTGTCTATGGAATTGTTCTTTTCAGAGTTAGTTATCATCTACTTTGAGAACAAGTCTATTCAGCATGGTTGGTTTCCTCAATGGCCATATGGAAAACTCAAAACCTTGTGCCAGAATATGGCCTTTAGAAAACCTAGCTACCTTCCAGAAACTACAGAAAGTGATGAGGTAGCTGCTCCAGGATTTCCTGCTGAGAGATTTCTGTCCTAGCATTCGGTGACAGATTCATAATATTAAATGTTTTTGTGCCCAAACATTCTTTTAAGCATGTACACAGAAGATATGAAGGCTTAGAAAACAAACTCAAGTATTACATGTAAATTGCGTTGTGAATATTCCTCTTCTTGCAAATAGTCATGGCTACTCCAACTTCTCCATCTCTTATTTGGGTTGTCCATCACTCAAATGCACTGTAATCCAAAGAATACCTGTTCTGCCTTCATGTTTCTCTCCTTGCTTCTGTCCATAGCTGTGACAAAAGTTGTGATGCTCAGTTGTGTGCCAATAGCTTTAGGACGTTTACTGGAAACCTCTAGAATCCCTTATGTGTTCCAACAGCCAGAAACTGAACATTTCAAAATCACTTACTTATTGGTATGTAAAAAATATAAAAATTCTTTTATTTGTACTGTTTACAAAATTATGCCAAAGCCTTTTATTGACTTGAACTTAATAGAAATTCACTTGGTTATTTAGTGAGAAGATAGTCACAAATTATGCAAGTGATAAATAAAATTACTTTTTTGAAGATCTTTGATTCATATAATTATATCTCCTATCTAAGCACAGAAGATATGATTTTTTCATGAACTGCTGAAGATAACTTAGCTTTTATTATAGGATTTACTTAGTGTCTAAGAATAAAACAATGGTAATTTATAAAAGATGTGAATATGTGGTTTACACACACACACACACACACACACATACCCACATACACATACACACCACAGAGTCGAATCATCTGCATAAAAAGTAACAAAACTAAATAATTGAAAATTCCAAAATAATTCATTTTTAACATATGTTATACTTAGTCATATTTTCACCTTTGACACAGTCTGTTTTCATATAGACATGGCTATTGTTCTGTTGAAACAAAATAAATATTTCACAAAATATTTAACCCACTATATTCACAGACATATATATATATATTTGAAATAAAACTGGAAAATATGTTTTTGTTAATGGTAAACCAATTGTTACTTAAAATATCAAGTCTCCAAATTAATGAGTATTTAAGAAGTAAAAATTAGAAAAATAACTCCATAAAATGATTTACTAAAACTTCAGATTTTGATAATTAAAATTACTAAATTTAAGAAGTAAATTTAAGAGGTAAATTTAAGAAGTCTGAAACACAAACCTCTACAAATCACTAAAGAAAAAAGTCACCAGTCAGATTTCCAAAAATATTTCTAAAAACTTCTGCTCTTGTATAATTTCTTAGTAGCCATTTTTGCGAAGTGCTATCATTACAGGTCTCCATGGTAGGATGTTGGGAGCCATCTGCCACTTTGCTTATTGATAAGCAGGACTGCATAATTATGTGAACAAAAGTGTGGGTCTGTTTGACAAAGAAAATAATGAATAATGACAAATCCATTACAAAGGCAATAATAAATCAATCATCGCAGACAACATACAATTTTTCTAGAAAAGGATGGGAGACACACATCACAATAATTGTATCCATGAAGAAGTGAGTGGCAGCCTTTCAGATGGCTTTAATACCAGCTTGGCTCAGTAGAAAAAGTGGAGTTAAGACAGATTATTAAGAAATAATTTGACATCAGATCATGAAACATTTCAGACAAAAGTTATTTTGACAGAATTTTGTTCTCATAAACTTATAATAAATACATTTTAGTGCCAAGTGAGTTGTTTTGAGGGAGGTTATTAAAAAAAATGATTAACACATAGAGTTTTCTCCAATATTAGGGTCCTCGTATGTTTGCCTCTAGTTGGAAAGGATACCAAAGAGACTATTTGAGATGATTTTCTTTTATATTTTCATAAGCTGGAATTTCTTAGGAATCCACACATAAAATGACATACTCATTAGATATCATTGCAGAGTACATGAAGGGAAAGAGAAGGAAAAGATCAAATCCCTTGTGATTCCCAAGTATATGCTCAAGATATAATATAAATCATCCACTCCAGGGCTAGCACAGAAAAATACTAAATAATTTTTTAATCAAATCATTAACTAAGGCTAATGCAGAAAATAAATTCTATTGAAGTAAACTCCAATTTGTAGGCAGTGAATGAATGCAGTCACTGGATTCACCTTGTCAAGGTTTATCCGCTATGAAGAAATGGTGTGCATTGATTTTCACAGTCAGAAAAGGTATCCTAAAACATCGTATCTTACCTATCAAATGATGCTGCCTGAAACACTGTTTGGCTATCTTTCTTTACTAAATATAGAGTGTCTACACTGTTTAAATTAGGCAACATCATCTGCTGTTAATTGATTTTTCTTACTGCTTTGAACTTTGCCTAGAAAATGGCAAGTTAATACACAAAACTCTTTTGTTCAAAATTATAAAGTTCATGCATCATTACAATGAAAAAAATGAATTAGGAAATATTTTTAAAAGCTATAAATCAAGAGAAAATTTAACCTCTTAAGTGTATCTCCATATTCTATTATTTTTTAAACCACATGTTATTTAGCTTTTTTATCTGAAAGCAAAGGAAGATGCATTTATTATTGTAAATCTTCGATGACAACAGAAAATGATTATTGATTATGTCACATGTCTGTCCATGAGACTAAATTCATCGAATTAAATATCCTCCTTTCATTTACATTGTGGGAATCATTCCTAAATATTTTTATTAATTCTGTGAGCATTAAATGTATTTCTTTTGTCAAATTTGCAATGAACATTTCATTTTGAGGCTGTCACTGCAAATCACATTTTGGAGCAATTTGACTCACACGTTCCTGAGCAGTTTACTGACAGATATCTTCTTTCTATGGGATTATTTAAAATGTTGATAACTTACAGAATAATGTGAGTCTAAAGCTGGTATATCGTTTTTGTATAAAACAGCATCACTTAATCATTCTGTTCTAAGATGTAGGGCATTGTGCTTCACTGCTATGTGTAGAATTTGAATCATATTATCTAAACTTATAAGTTTGTGATCTCTGTAATAATATATATGTATCTGATATATCAAGAACTAGTTACAAATAAATTCTCCAAACTGCACAGTTCCTACTATAGCCAACTGGAATCAGGCAAGGAAAAATTATTTTGGTAATGAAACAAAAGCAGAACACTTGTACAAAAAATGCTATTTAAAAACTGGTTATTATTATGAACACACACGTTCTTACAATACAAACTGCACACCCAGAAGACAAGTTTTCTAAAATTCAAAGGTAAACAATAAAGAAGGGGATATAAATGCAACACTAGGCTACTGAAGGTACTATTAGCTGATTCTAGCAAGAAATCAAAGCTGTGGGTCATTGAGAACACGGAAAGGTAATACTAGTCTAGTGTTTTCCACCTTCAAAAGGTAAATTGCGCTATTGTTTACCAGAATTTCTACACAGGAATGTGGAAGGGTTATACTCATAGGCCACTTACCTTGAAATTGTATTCCCATTTACCTGCTTTCTGATAAGAGCAAATAAAAGAGGTTGGTTAAGAATGACTTAATATAAGTCTCCGTGGTTCCAGTAAGTTCAAGCAATGTGTTTACCTACTACAGTTGTTTCCTATCCACAGAATGCATAAGTGTTTCCCTTAGTCAACTTGCTCAGTCATGTGAAAAGCAACACTTATTTTTAGCATCACATTTTTCTCCCCGGTCCCCCTGTTTTTCTTTATGGAATAGCATTTTTTAAGCAGAAGTGCTCTGATCTAAATTTAGATTGTATCACTGTATATAGCTGCCTGGATGTTCAAACAGAAATGTGATTAAGCACACACACTGCAGGAAAATGTAAATTTGGAATAGATCGGAGCCCACTTATGATGTTGAAACAGTATAAAAACAAATCCAAATAAAATAAAATGGATGAAACATGAACTTGAAGAAAAATATTAACTGCCTAGTGATGTGCAATTTAATGTTTTCTCTTTGTTTGAACTTGCTGGATACATAATTTGCATGAAACTGAAACACCTGGATAATTTTATTGTTATTCTATGTCAAGTGTATCATGGGGTGCTGATATAAACATTCATGTTCTCACCAAATCAAACCAGAGATTCCAGTCATAAAAGAGTGCAAATAATATTCATGTTGTATTGTTTAAGAAACATTGAGTTATACATGCTCAGAAGTTTGAATTTCTATATCTGTGCATCTGTATCTCACTATATATATAAAAGTAACAATCAATAATCAATTTGAAAGGGAGTGAAGGTGTTGGAATTTGAAGGGAGGAAACATGGAAGTAATTGGGGAGAGAAAAGGGAGTAGGGCTATAATTATATTTTAATTAAAATGTACTTTACAAACCTACACAGCAGAGTCAGAAAGTAGTGCAAATCTTTTAGCCAGAAAGGCATTGGATATTTAGCCCCATTCAATTAGAAGAGAACTTATATATTAAATGCATTATGAAGATATTTAACTAAATTTTCTAAGCCATTATTGTGATAGCACAAGTGTATGGCTATTTGTCCCTCTAAATATATCATGTTTATTGCAGATGGACTTTCTTATCATTTAGGAAGGGAGACATTCATATGTGAATACAATCTGATATTGCAAGTGACTGTTAGCACGTTTACAACAGGGTGCCACTGTCTGCCCTGCTGATCGCATCCCCATCACTGAAAGCATCTAATTATTTGCAGTATTTCAATTGCATCAGGAGGCAAACTAGTATTGGAGAAAACTGTCGGTTTTCATTGGCAGACACTTTGAAGCATACACTGACATGGCTTTATTAAAAACAGAGAGGCTAATAATAACTCTTTTATGCTGTTGTAGCAAGAATGGCCTAAGCAAACAGGGAAATCATAGCCTTCAGTTAGCCTTCTTTCCTTCTTTCTTTTGTTCACCTAAGCAGATAACAAACCAACCAACTCGCGAGACTCCATGCTTAGAGGCACGCAGTGTTCATTCAGCATGTTTTGAAGGTTCTACGTGCTCCTATTGATGAGTCTTTCTTTTCTCAGCCAGAAAGGAGTGTGGCAGGGAAGGTGATGGAATATTTCACCACTTCACACTGTGAGATTCACAATTGGACTAGTAACTAGCTTTCTTTGAAAACTTTATTAGGACGTAACGCCTAGCTCTGCTCCTAGCAGGGTAATCTTTGTGCTTCAGGTTTGTCCTGACAAAGCTCAAAGGAGAGGAGTTTAAGGTTTGTTTCAGCACTGTAATTTTGTCAACTCCACCAGTTTTTATTCTTACTCAAAACTGCACCAACTCAGAGGTTTCTCAAAGAAGAGAAAATTTACCCTTGCTGGCAAATGACAAAGGACTGAATTTAAAAAGGTAGAAGGCGGCACTTATTACCTTCCCGTTTTGGAATGTGAGAACAGAGCCACTGAACAAGGACTCCTTCACATTTAGGCATCTCTCATCCTTTTTGTTTTGTTTTATTTTGTTTTCTTCTCTTGGGTCCCTTGAATGCCTTGCATTTTCCAAAGTATTTTTTGTCCTTTCCTAAGTTTGCATTGGTTGCAACAGCCTAAAAACAGAATACTTGAGAGACGGCTGTTCTTGAAGGTGAACCATATTCAATTTCCAACACGCATATAGCAGGTCACAGATCTCTGTAACTCCAGTCCCCGGAGATGTGTGGCTCTCTTTTTGATTCCATGTGCAAACACTGATATACATAAAATCAAAATAAGCACGCCCCCCCCAAAATAGAGATGCTATTTATCACTATCCAAAGACTAGCTTAAACTGAAATAAAAGAAAAATCAAAACAGGAAACTGAGGTATTTAAACATCATACCTCAGATTCTAGACTTCTAACAAGTCCCATGAGATTTTGTGAGCTATCTAGAGTCATTGGTTATAGCAGCTATCAAAATATGCTGTGGGAAGATAGGTCCTTAAATGTAATACTTAGAAGAAAGAAAGCCATCCGAAGCATTTCAATTTCTTAACCGCATTGTACCCTTTTCAGTTACCATCAAACATAATCAAATTTCAAAAACAATCTGTAAAGGGTAGAGCATGGTAATGCGTTACTTTTCCTTTCTCAAGTGGTTTCTCAGTATTCAGATACACACTATTTAAATTATTATTCTCTGTTGTCTGTGAGAGACAAAAATATGAGCTCTGTCACACACCTGTAGCGTCCATGATATGTATGTGGGGCATGTGTGCAATGACACACGTGTAAAGGCCTGGGGCCAAACTTGTGGAGTCAGTTCTCTTTCCAGCTTTCTGTGAGTTATGGCACTTGAGCTCCAGTCTGCAGGGCTGTACCTCAAGCATCTTTACCTGTTGAACCATCTCTTTAATTTAGCAGAAGTGTCATTATGTAAGTGGAACTTCAGAATTTAAGTTTCTAATGCATAAACATAGTGGTAAATTATATGTTGACTTGTTTTTTAATATGAGATTACTTGTTTACGATAAAAAATGTTAAAATAGACAGCACATTATAAACATTTTAGGACACCCCAAAAGCCTAATATAACTCAAAATTTACAGTCTATGCAAAAATTCTGCCTAGTTGTAAAGCTATGGTTTTTTGTTTTTCTTTAAATATTACTTAATATTCAATATAAGTGTTACTGTTGGTAAAAAAACAAGATATAAATTTAATTATCAACAATATTATCAAAATGGATGAATTTTACTTGTGACTATAGAAACTATTCTTTAGCCAAAAGCTTCAGGGAACTTTAAAGACTGGAATGTTATACTGAAATCAACACAGATTTATCTTATAAAATATATCATCCTTTGTCTTTCTTCATATGCAAGCACTGTATTTTACTGCTTTTAACAAAAAACTAATAAATTTTTATGATTCCAGAACAATATAGCAACAACATAATGTTTTATTTTAAAAATAATATTTACAGGATTCTTCTTTTATCTGTTCCTTTCCTCACGGAGGAGGTAGAATAGGATTCAAAGTTGAGATTCCACACTTGTTTTTAGTAGAGCAATTATCTTCAGGAGATATAGCACAAAGGGTGGTGATGAATGACAGCTACATTGTGATAATAATTCATGCTCAGGAAAGCAAAAAGGTGGCCAAATAAAGACGGAAATATGTCTGTCAGCAGAGAGCACAAATATGCAATACAGGAGGCTTCAAGATGTTTGTCTTTTTTCCCATTTAAAAAAAATTATTTCATTTTACATTCCAACCACAGTTCAACCACAGTTTCCCTTCCACCGCTCTCACCACCCCATCTTCTCCTACACCCCTCATGTCTACCCAAGCCCAACCATTGCCCACTCCTCCTTACAGGTAAGGGCTCCCATGAGGAGTCAACATAGTCTGGCACAATAGATTGAGGCAAGGCCATGCCTCTCTTTCATGTATTAAGATTGATGTTTGTCTCAGAAAATATTTGGTGTCTTTAGAGTCTGGCAATATGCAAAATTTAGGCCTCAAATTATCCTTGCACACCTATTTCTAATCTTGTAAGAACTGATTGTTTTTTTCTGTACAGCATACCAGTCCACAAAGTAATGGAGTTTAGCATGGTACTCAAAACATATTTTAAGACAAGATCTTGTTATTATAGCAAGGGTAGCAGAGATGCTGAGAAATACTAGGCTTTGTGTAACACTGCTCCTATACAGTATGTTTACCTCCATTATATTTTATATCATAAGAATAAAGTTTGTCTTCTTGTGAGTGTATCAGTTGTCATTTGATAATGTCTAACATGTGACCTAATGACAAATTCATCCAACTAACCCAAGAGATTTGAAAGAAAAAAGGTGTTTCTGAGGCTTAGCCTTTGGAAAAGAACATATTTCTTTTTTATTAGCTCCATCTTATGGCTGAACTAATTTTTGCGCATGGCCCAGGGAAATCCTCAGTATGTTCTGTTTGTTTTGATTTCATTACCCTGCTCCCTTGTAATACTCTTTCCAAGAAAAAAACACATCTTGGTTATATCATCAGGTTTTTTAAAATTGAGAATTAAAAACATCAAATACTATAACAAAATAGATTTTAAAATACGAACAAATTTCAATATTTTCCTGTATACAGATATTTACACTTACATCTCATGGAAGCTTAACTTGCTAGATTTACATTGGAAATATACATGAAGATAAACAACATTTACCACATAAAATGATGTTATAGCAATGGATTGGCTTGTCAAAATTCCATTTATATGCTATGCCACCTTAATATCATCTAAAAATAATTATGTATGTTAAAATTCAGTCCTTCATTGGCTTTGTGTTTGGAAGGACTAACCGAGCTTAAGTATTTAGTGATAAGTAAGTAATAGATAACATCATACCTCCGCATCATATTCCCATAACTGATTTCCTCTCATATGATGGCATTTTAGCATGATTACAGGTCCATTGAGTCTGGATACATCCAAGCACAAGTCATCAGTTCGAATTTCTTTGTCAGCAGTATAAGAAAATACCTGAAAATAGAGAATCCAGCTTATAAAATAATATCTAGTTTACAAAACACACTGTTTAGGAAATCTGTCCATGGGCATTTTCATAGCATATCCACAAGGTTCAAATCCTCTCTGTTTATTCTACAAAAGCAGCATCATGTTTCTGTTACTTTACTCAACAGCAACATACGAGAATGTCACCTTCCTTTAAAGGCTATAGTGGAGCTTTGATTTAATAAGTGACATTAGTAATTGCTTATGAGCTGTCCTTGCATTTCCTATGTGATACATGTTTAATCGAGCACACATGTGTCAGTTAATATTGAAATTCCAGACAACAAATTCCACAAGGATTGTCCTCTACTTCTCACTACTTGTCTAAATCTAGATGGTCATTTTTTTCTTCAAACTTTAAGTACATCTTTTAAATTATATTAATGTAGTCAGCAGGTTTATAAATATGAGATAATTTTCTTTTCAAGGTTTTAATAGCAATAGCCTTGCATTCTACTACGATTATTTTCTATGATTTTGGCTAATCTTGACAACATTACTTCTTTTCAAAATACCCAGAAAATGAGCCTGACGGTAGTGGCGCTCGCCTTTAATCACAATACTCGGAAGGCAGAGGCAGGCTGATCTTTGTGAGTTTGAGACCAGCCTGGTCTACAAGAGTTATTTACAGGGCACCCTCCAAAGCCACAGAGAAACCCTGTCTCGAAAAACCAATATATCAAGGCAGATCATTGACTCACTGTGAATTCAAATAGAGAACTGTTATGAGCATAAATGTAAAATTAGCTCTCTTCTTTTCAGCTATGATCAGCAAAGTTGAGTATTCTGTGGGTTCTCCTTTTAATTTGAATGTCAGAGGGACTACAATTAGTAAGGTCATCTCCAAGGCTTGGGTTTTCCCAGAAATTCTGAGATCAACTCTGTAAGAACTGAAACAAGCTGGAACTCTGTAGGTAGAGATCTCATGCACACCCAGCACTGACCACGCCCATTTAGGTAAGTGGTGGAAGGCAGGGATAAATGTCAAGGAAGGAGGTGTTGAGTTCTCTCTTGGGGTGGGTTGGAGGTTGGAGACCAGCAGAGTGCGGACCTCAGTTCTTGGCTTCTCACGTGACTTCTCTCTCTCTATGTATCGTACGACTTCCCTTCCCAGTATACTTGGTGTGGCTCGTTATTGATCTTCAGAGATCTAAACTACAGGCTTATAAAGATTTCACAGCGGGAGAATGAAGCTCAGTGATGGATCACAGAATAACCAGTGTGAGGCCTAAGGTTAACCCCTACTACCTACTAAAAGAATTTTGCAACAATTAAATTTAGAAGATATTTTCAATATTGTATATTAGGAGACAATAGGTTTGGGAAGGCCTAACTAAAATTGAGAATTCATGGAAATTCTTTGTGAAACTCATTACCATGTAGGTTATTTTTTTAATTAAAGTAAAACACATTGAATTGCATTAATAGATAATGCTTCTACTTGAAACTTGGTACAATGAAACAAGAGGAACAACAGAAGATAGGAGAAACAGACAGAGAGAAGGGGGATAAGAGAGACAAAGAGAGCATGCGTGCCTCAGAAGTGTCCTCAATACAGGATATTGTAGTTACTTTTGGTTGCCCACCAGAACTTCATAATAAGACCCTATTGCTTAAGGGTTATCACTATTTACACACAGAGGCCAGGCAGTTGTGGTGCACACCTTTAATTCCAGCGCTTGACAGGCAGAGGGATCTCTGTGAGTTCAAGTCCAGTCTGGGTTACTGGGATACACATTGATTGATTCAGTCTAAAACAGAAACAGACCTCACACCTTTGATCCCAGCACTTGGGATCACACACCTTTGTGGGGATCACAGACCCTGGCTTGAAACCCACCCCTCCATCAGCCTAGGAGCAGGCAGCTGCCAGATAACATGTTTACTGAAAACAATCCAGTGCCATAAGCTCCTGATCAGGGCTATAAGGGCTCTCATTGACTTTGATCCCCCCCAAGGCTAGCTGCTTCTTCCTGCTCCCTGCTGCCCGCCCCCCCCCCATTCTGGTGCCTGAGATTTAACCACCAGCCAGGAGGGTGAGAGGTCTGAGAGAGCTGTGAGAGGTGTGGGAGAGTTCTGTTGGGGATTTGTGCGTGTTTGGATGGCAGAAGTTTTTTTTCTGAAGGGAAGCGTTTTTCTTGGGAAGTTCTCCTAACTTGATTTGGGGAGCATAAAAGTTTTCTTAACGCAAACAATTGGTCCCTGTGTCATCAATCCTCGCCACATTCTTGGATACAGGCTGCACAACAGGCGCAGCAGACCTTTAATTCCAGCACTAGGGAAAAGGAAACAGGAGTGATATGGCTGGGCAGAGAGACAGGCACTCCTAGTATTCAGTCTGAGAGTTCCTAGAGAGAGGATCTTCCATTCGGGTTTAGGATTCACAAGAGGTAAGAAGTTCCTGGCTGCTGTGCTTCTCTGAATTTTTAGTATTTACCTCTATACCTGACTCTTTTATTATTAAGACCAATTAGAATTCATGGTACACTCTATAGGTGGAGTCAAATCTAGCCAAAATTTCTCAGAAGCTCATTACCCCCAAGGAGAAACCCATTACTGTTTTAGTACATGGATAGATTGTAAAACTGTTTTTTAAATAGTTATGTTTATACCCATAGATTGTGTTCTCCTCCTTATCCAGAGATGCTTCTTGCTGTGATGATAACCATTTAATGAAGATGCCCAGAGCCAATAAACGATCGGTGAATAAGGGATTAGTCTGTGCATAGTTAGAAAACGACCACTGTAGTCTGTCTCTTCTCCCCAAAGATTCGGGGAACATCATGAAAAAGGACACAGAAAGAATGCAATGTGCAGGATATGAATAGATGATGTGAATACTGTGGTATTGATGCAAAATTATTATTGCATTCATGAACTCAAAGCAGCTATGGTTGCCTATACAAATTCTGCACAAAATAAACCCCATCATTGTTACAGAATGATTTCAGTGAGGACAAATGAGACCCCCCAGCTATTTGTAGTTAATGATCACTGAAGGAGGCTTATTTTTCTTAACTGCTATACCCACTGGCAAATTGTCCTTGATGTATTAATAACCTCATGATCATGCATATGAAAATTAGTCTTATTGAAACTCTGTTAAATTTTATAATAAAAAACTAAGTAAAACACAGGGGATGTGTTGGGAAAAACAGTGGTTCCAGAGGACTATGAGGTAGATAAGACAGGAGAGGTAAATAGGGGCAGAATATGATCAAAACAGTTTATATAAATGTGTTAAGTTTTTAAAAGATAATTTAAAATTATTAAGATGTAAAAACAGCTGTCTGTACAGAACTGAAAAATTGCCTAAAGTGTGGGAAACATTCAATGTCTATGATGATTCTAAAATACTCTTAACATCCACCAGATGAAATAAAAATTCTTCAGAAAGGTTATACGTTCACTTAGAAATATTAATACTTGAAAAGTATGGATGTTCATTTAATTATATATATACTTATATATATACATTTTATGTATAAAATTCAAAAATAAATTTCTTTTTTCCAAATGAGGAACCTGCATAAGACCAAATGAATCAAAGATATTAACATAAATCCAACCACACTGAAACTCTTAGAAAAGAAAGTGGGAGATACTCTTCTACCAGTTGGTACAGGAGACCACTTCCTGAACATAACACCAGTGGCACAGACACTGAGATCGACAATTAACAAATGGAACCTCCTGAAACTAAGAAGCTTCTGTAAGGCAAAGGACACAATCAACAAGACAAAAAGGCAGTCCACAGAATCGGAAAATATAGTCACTAACCCCACATCTGACAGAGGGCTAAACTCCAAAATTTACAAAGAACTCAAGAAGCAATTCTCCAAAACACCAAAGGATCCAATTAAAAGGTGGGGTACAGAACTAGAGAATTCTCAATAGAGGAGGTTAAAATGGCCAAGAGACACTTAAGAATGTGCTCAACATCCTTAGCCATTAGAGAAATGCAAATCAAAACAACTTTGAGATACCATTTTACTCCTGTCAGAATGGCTAAAATCAAAAACACCGAAGACAATTTATGCTGGAGAGGATGTGGAGAGAGGGGAACACTCCTCCACTGTTGGTGGGAGTGCTAAATCGTACAGCCACTATGGAAATCAGTATGGAGATTCCTCAGGAAAATGGGAATCAATCTACCACAAGACCCAGCAATTCCACTCTTAGGCAAACAATAAATTAATAGAAAAAAATCTATCTTTCTTACTTTTTCATGTCCATACTATTTATGAAAGAGCAATAAGTAACCAACAGGAAAAAATAATCAAGAAAAGTATTTTATAATTAGAATACAATAATTGGAAAATTCATTAATGAAATTAATGTGAATAGAGTGTTGGGAAAATTTATCTTACTTTTCATAGCACTAGGTCAATATTACAAAATGTTCTAAAAATTGACATTTCATTTCTTCAATGGTACTGCAAAAGAAGTCCCTAAATCTCAGGGAAGAAGTAGCCAGAGAGATAAGTAGGACACAGGTGTTATGATGGGGAAAAAAAAGAAAATGGTAATACTTTAACTGGGGATGAGGGAAGGAAGTATAATACAGAGGAAGAAAGAGGAAGGGAAATTGTCTAACATTAAAGATGTATGAAAATGTAGGGAAGCATGCTACTTAACAAACATTGCTTAGATACATGTGTGCACGTGAACACACACACACAGTTACACTACATTTAATAATAATGGCTCCCTTCAAAATCATAGAATATCAAACAAAAGCCTAAAAGCAAGGCATGGAACCTTCCCTTCATGTCGTTGGCCAGAGTTATTGAAAAGTCTCCCAAAACAATATAAACTATCACTATTGCCTTTGGTTGCTTCCCAGAATTTGAGGTAAGAGCCTAATGTAATTCAGGGTTCTCTAGAGTAGTGGTTCCCAACTTCCTAACATTATAGCCCTTTAATATAGTTCCTCATGTTGTGGTGACTTCCAACCAAAAATTATTTTGTTGCTCATTTCACAAGTGTAATTCTTCTACTGTTATGAATTGCAAGTAAATATGTATGTTTTCCTATGATCTTAGGTGGCCCCTGTGAAAGGGTGATTCAACTCCCAAAGAAGTCATCTACCACATATTGAGAACTGCTGCTCTAGAACTGATAGAAGGAATTCATATCTATATTACATATATATATTACATATATATATGTATATATATCTTTATTTATATCTATATTGATATATATATGCTAGTGTAAAAGTAATTCATAGATATAGATAAAAAATATATAGTTACATAAAGGGAATTTATTAGAGTGGCTTACAGGCCATAGTCCTGCTCGTCCAACAATGGCTATCTACCAATGGAAATTTTAATTTTCTAGGAGTTTTTCAGTCCCCAAAGCTGAATATCTGAGCTGGTCATCAGTATATGCTGGAATCCTGAAGAAGTAGGCTCTAGTGCTAGTGATGGATGAAATTTTAACTCATTATAGCAAAAGCCTTGACATTAGTTCATACATTTCTTTAATATTTTTGATTTGGAGATTATTAGGTTTTCCTTCGTATCTATATTCTATTGATACATGGCTGTCATTTTCTGCTTTTGAAGTATCCCTTGTGGTTATGGACCCATGAAACTTACTTTGAGTATAATGAAGCAATACATGACATACCTGCCAGAGTTGCGCTATACAGCATGCCTCCAGTAACAGTATTTAGTACTGTTCCAGACCTGGGGCAATTTCTCAGGCTGTGAATATGATGTAGAAGATCTCTGCTTTGATAATCTGCCTGGAGTCTACAATTTACAGTTGTTTTTCCATGCTTAGGCCATGTCTACTGCTCAAATACCTAAAGGAAAGGTGCTCATTTCTGGTGGTAGATTTTCTTGACACCTTCACAGTCTACACTTCAAACATGCTTATGACTTGTGGGACAATCTTGAGTATCTTTGCCTAGGAAATCACTGACTATGTTGAACCATACTGTAAGACACACTATCTCCAACCTAAAGAACAACAAAACTACCTTTTCTCTATCACACATGTTGGTGATTGAGATAGATTCCCTTCATTAAGAGATAGATTGCCTTCATTAGTGAAGTTTTATAATACATTCTAATACACACTTACAAAAGTAGACTGTAAAAAGGAGTTCTTAATTTGTCTAAATAATACAAACCCAGAGTCAGATATAGATTAAAATGCTGAGAAATCAGAGATAAGAAGGAGCAAACTACAGAGACAGAGAAACTTTACACCCTTAGTATCTCAGCAGATAAGACAGGGAGTTCCTGTTTCTTCCTGCTCATATCATCTCTCTACCCATCATGTTATTTCCTGTTTCTGCCCAGCCATCTTACTTCTTGTCTGTGCCAAGCCATCTCACTTCCCGTTTCCTCCCAGCCATCTCTCTTTCTGTCAGTACAGAGCTCCAGACCTCTATGGTTAGCTAATGGCAAAACCCATTCTCAGAACTACCCAGAGGCCTTATTTGTAAAAGCAAGATATCGCCACAGGAGACTTCCTTCTTTTCTGCTTCTCAATCAAATATCTTCTCCAGTGGTAACCTTTACTTTCTATAACTAGAACTGAATTACAGAAACTACTGACTTAGCATGTGTCAGTTTTCTTAGCTAAATTGACTTTAATACTGATTGAGCTGAAATTCATTCATTTTAATTAAGCTAAAGAGGACTAAGAGCCAATTATCTGTCTGACCTTTCTTCCATCAGACAGGATCAAACAGGAACAACTTAACAGTAATGGAATCCCTATCTCTGTAAGAAAGTCTATGAACTATGCTTCACATATACCACCTTATTAAATTCTCACTTTCATTCACTGTACAGTAACCTTTATACTTTTAAAAGTGCATTTCAATTTATCAAATGGAAAAACATTAAAAAAGTCAAATTTCCAAATGTAGGCACAATATCTGATATTGGAATTCAATACACATATGTGGGCACATTTCAGCCCAAATATCTTTTAATCTTAACATAAATATAGAAAGAGAACCTATCGTCGTCTACTCTCAAGGGAAATCATACTGAGAATACTAAAATAATGCTCATAAAAACAACAACTTATTTGCTAAGGTTTGATAATCTAAAGTTTAGATTGTGTTATTTAGATATCTTAGTCCAAATGCTGAATGATGTGGCATCAAAATTTATTTTCATTTTTAAAACTGAGTTCACTTTAAGTTGTCAGGCTTAAGTAGGAAATGTAACTTTCCTTGGAAGCCCTCTGCTGGCCATTACCTCTGCCTAGTCTCAATTCTCATGTTGGACAATATTTATTTATTTACTTATTTATTTATTTTACATCTCACTACAGTTTCTCCTTCCTGCTCCCTCCTAGCCTTCCTCCCCACTTCCTCTCTGACTGCCGACATGTCCTCCTCTGTTTCTACTAAAAAAAAGTGCAGGCCTCCCATGCATATTAAAAAAAAAAACATGACATGTCAAATTGTAGTAAGACTAAGCACCTCGTTTTGTATTAAGACTGGGCAAGGCAACCTATTATGAGGAATGGGGTCCCAAAATCAGGTAAAAGATTCAGAGACATCCCCTGCTCTCTAGGAGTTCCATAAGAAGATCAAGCTGCACAACTCTCACATATATGCAGGGGGCCTAGGTCAGTCAATATTCTTATTCAAACTTTCTTGTTGTAGCAGCTTCCTCTTTACTTGTCTGGCAGATTCAAATCTCCATGCTCAGGGTATGCTTGAGGCTTTTTCGTGCTTCCATCATTGATGTCTCTCACCACAGGGCTTACAAGGAAGGTAAGTCAAGTCTTTCACAATGGGTGGTTCTATGGTGCTACATGTTTTCCACCCCTGCAAAGCTGCCCCAATCATTAGTTGTCTCCTTATAGGGAGAGCAACTGCCTCCTTCCTATAAAATCATATTGTTCTATCCACATTCCTTTGTCTCCTGATATGCACGGAATGTGTCCTCTAAAATAACATGTAGCTTTAATATTCTATTCTTTAGAGTATAAATCTCTTTTAGAAATGTGTTCATTAAACTTGTAATTGGTTGTCATTATATCAGTGTTAGAGGGGCCCTTAATCCAAAATGACTGGTGTCTTTAGAAGATAAAGGGAAAGCAAGCCTTGGGAAGCTGAAGCAGAGCCTGCAGTGACTGTTTTATTGAACTTTTCCCCAGTTTCATAAAAAGATGCCCTCTCATATTTTGTTTCTGTAGCCATAGCAACTAAAGTAGAACAAAACAGTAATAACCAAGTATATGTCATTAGCAATGAAGCTATAGGCTCTTTATAAGAAGTGTCTGAAGATGCCTGCCTGGGATTCCAGCTCTAACACCCTCCCCAAGCTGTGATCTGAAGGATTGCTTCAAAGTGGGATTCCATGATGCATCTCCTATGAGGTCACCATCCACGATTAAGTGGGACTTTACAGTAGCACAGTTGTTTGGCACTGTTGCAACCGTCAAATAAAACTAACTGGTTTCCCCAAGTTGGATTTGTCATAGTCACACTTTGGTCAGTAACTAATGCCTTTTGCAGTGACTGGGCATTTGTTTGCATTACCCATGGAAATTAACAAAGCAAATTTAAAAAGCACACCCAGGACTGAAGCTACAGCAAATGGTTAAGGGAATAAATTATTATCAGCACATTCTCTGAGGCATGAGGTATGTTTGGCACTTTGATTTCAGCCTTCAGTCTCCAGAATAATATTCTGTTGTTTTAAGACAGTTTGTTGTGACAATTTGTTTTAATGGTCCTAGACAATTGGCAGATCTTATGATCTTGAAATGGGCTAAAGGATCTTAAAGGCATGGAATCATTTTCCCAAACTGTCCTTCAACCCTTTACATAGGAGTCTAAATTTATCCATCTAACCACCCATCCAATCATCCATCCATCTACCCATTATTACAGTACTGAAAATTGGATCCAAGTTATCTGGAATACTAGGCCAGTGGTTCTCAATCTGTGGTCAAAAACACAAAGGCAAACCTCCTTCTCAAAAATACATTACTCTTCATATCAGTAGCAAAAGTACAGTTATGAAATAACAAAAATAATTTTATGGTTGGTATTACAACCACAGGAAGAACCAGTGCACTAGGCAAATGCTGTGTTGCTAAGCCACATCTCTATGGCGAAGCATGCAATTTAGGCTTTAAATTACTTGGAACAACCAAAAATAGTTAACAGCTGACAGTTACGTTTTCCCACAGCATCATGTCTTTGTTATCGTCTTCTGTTTAGATTCATCTTTAGAGGGTGACATGTTTATACTGTGACTAGGTATATTTCCTAATATTAGGATATATTATTGAGGTCAGATGGACTCCTTTGCCTGAAGTGATGCCCTTAAAGGAATAAAATATACATAAGTGGGCATTTCTTCCCAACCTCAGTTCCCTTCATTCTCCAGAGATTTATTTCAGAGAAGGTAAGCAATTTTTGTATTTCATATAAATATATCATTTGTTCTAATTTTAATGAGTTATAAGAATGCTCTATTCTTCCTTATTTTAATGTTTTTATTGCACAGTATGAAATAATGAGTCTGTAATTTTGAAATAATGTTTAAAATCCTGATATACACATATACAACACATACACACATATATCTCCTTTATAATTTATATCCTTTATTGTCCTGTTTCCTCTTAAATCTCTAGCCTTAGCAGCAGAAGATAAACTTGGTTCTAACAGCAAAGCTGCAAAGGATAGAAAGGATAGAGATTTGTTAATTCCTGCAAGATGCCTTCAGCAAACATCTCGGGAGCTGGGCGCCCTCTGCTGGTTTTGTATTGCCTGAAGTTTCTCTCTCTCTCTTAGATAAACATCAAATAAACATATATTAATTTTGTTTTATCTACAAATTTCCATAAATTTGAACTTGAAAAATAAATTTTCAATAAATACAAAACATTCAGTATGTATTCGAACAGTCCATACCACAAAGGAATTAGCTTTATTATGTAAATTGTGATTTTTAGATTTAGTTTCTGTTTTATAAAATGTCTCCTGTTTCATTCTTTGGAGTGCTGTTTAAGATAAAAATTTCTCAGATTGATGATTGTTCATATATCATATGTCAATTGCTTCACTTTGTAGATGAAAACACTGATGGAGAAATGTGACAAAATTAAAATAACATAATCCCACCCTTTGTTCTCTGCTGCCATTCTTTCCTGTTAACACATTGTCCTTGTATACCTTAAGTTAGTTAGACTTTGCACCCTCTGAGGGCTCTCTTTAGGTGTTTTGAATGCTGCTGGTATTTTGAGATCAGTCAATAAACATCCAGAAGTATAAAGTATAAGATAAAATACACAAATTTGAAGAAAAATGTAGTAAAATAAAAAAGGGAGAAAATCGTTTAGCAAAAAATTAGGCTTTTTGGAAGATATAATTTATTTCTTAAAGCATTCTGTCTCCCCTTCTCTCTCTCCTTCTTTGTCTGTCTGTGTGTATCTCTGTCTTTTTCTGTTTTTGTCTCTTTCTCTCTGTGTGCCTGTGTGTCTGTATATCTGTGTGTATGTCTGCTGCTCTCTCTCTCTCTCTCTCTCTCTCTCTCTCTCTCTCTCTCTCTCTCTGAGTGTGTGTGTTGTATGTGTGTGTGTGTGTGTGTGTGTGTGTGTGTGTGTGTGTGTGTGATTTTGACTATCCTGAAGTAAGCATAGATAAGTTGGCACTCCTTAGTGAAGCTGTTCAGGAGAGACTTCCCCAGGGGATGTCTTTTTCTAAGCCCTAATTAATTCAAACTGCATGTGTAGAATGTAAGCTCAGTGGTTTGTGTAGAGGAGTGAAGAATATATTTATCTCTCAACTGGGATCCTTAAGAGAGCCACTTGCATTTAGCTAATACCTGCAGTGTATTACAACATTAATTTTCTAAAATTCTATCGCTAAAAATAGGATGGGATTGGCTCCATCTGTAAGGTACTCGATGTGTCAGCATGAAAGACTGTATTTGAGCCCCAGTATCTGCATACAAATACAAGTGTGGTGCTATAAAATGGTAACACCATTGCTGGGGGGAGGACACAGGCAGTTCCCTGGTGCTCACTAGTCACCTTGGAGAAGCCCAAGTTTCAGGAAGAAACCCTGTTTAAAAAACACATAACTAACTGACCTTGTAGGTAGCCCCTATGACTTACTTGACAATTGGTGGCATGTAGTGTCCTCTGTCCTGGGCTCTGAAAGCTGACCAGAGGGATACTCTGCAATTCTAGAGCATCTTCATGCCTTGGCCACTTGGTGGGCCCCAGTCAGTAGTCTTTCAGGAGAAGCCTGGCTCTGCATACCACCCCTCACCGTTGCCTTCACACAGTGTGCTCTGCTCTCAGAGTTGCTGGCAGACCACCTCCTGTCACTGTGCACACAAAGACAGTAGGCACCCTCTATACTCTGGTCCATGAGGGTGCAGAAGGTTGGGAACATCAGCACAACCTGCTATATCTCAACCTGTCCTGTCCAGCTTCCTGGCTGATGTTGAACTGTTTTACAATCTGTTACATTCCAGACCTTCCCCTCTGTACATTAACTATGCTCTAGGGGCTGAGAAGACGCTTATAACTTCCTAGAACCTCAGAGGGTTCTTTGACTCACTAACACTTTCAAGGGCCCGGTCTGCAGCCACAATTATCCTGACACTTGGTCCCTGTTGCATCCAGGTCTTAGCTCATTTCAGCCACCAGACGAATAAGATTCTTGGAGTAGAGGCTAAACCGGGAGAAAGGGGGGGTGCCTCTGTCTCTGCAACCCCGCCATTGCAGTGTTCGTGCTGATTAGGAAATAGCAGTCAGCTTCTCACTTGCTCTTGCTCTCTGCTAAAGAGTTTATATATCTGAGCTTCTGGCTCTTTCCTTTGGGAAGAAAACAGCCATATCGCCTGCTTCACCAAGTCTTCATGAGCAGAGGGGATGGGGTCAGCCAGCAGATGTGCCGGGCTCCTCAGGGTTCTTAGGTCTGCACACAGTAAGCATCCTTGCCAGGTGCCCCATATATCTCAGTCAATGCGGAGACCCCAAGCAAACTGAAATTGTTTCCCCTGGCCACTGTTGGAGGTCGCTGTGACTGAGGTGAGTGGTGCGCTTGTCAGGGAAGAACGCTGTCCCTCTGACAGCCTGACAAATGTACCAGTCATGTGAGTAGCAAGATGTGAACTTCCAACTAGCTGAGCAGGTGGCAGGCCAGAGGTCCAGTGGCTTAGACCAGCCCAGCTCTAGCCCACCACTCTGGTGAGCTAAGCCTGGATGTCTCCTCTCTGTTAGGATTCCCCAACTGTGTGATCTGTGAAGAGGTGCAATCAGAAAAGGAGATAGTTTGTAGGGTGAGGTTGAAGTCATTTACAAGTTTCTACACACAGATTGTAGTCAAGTTTGTCTCCCAGACCTTAGGTTTTTGTATTTTTTATTTTAATTTCACTGTTATCCTTGAATATGATTCTTTTTATTGCAGTGTTGGAGAAGCAGAAGGTATTTGTGCCTCCTCTATTACTGCAAAAAATAAATAAATAAAATGTAACAATAAATTTCCTCAAAACTCAAAAAAATCAAGGTAGATGGCTCCTGAGGAATAATAATCTTCACGGTAAACCTGTAGCATCCAGAAGAACGAGTCTGCATGCAAACATAAACACACAGAGATATATACATACATTATTGTGAGCACACAAAATCATGGTGTGTGTCCTGATGCAATGTCCTCATTTTGTCTTCAATATCACCTTTAAAATTTAACTTCTACTCTTTTTTTCTCTTTGTAACTTTATATAATAAGTTGTTCCTTCTTGTATGCCCAGGAAATCATCTCATTCATCCACCCTGATGTGCAATACACACAATCCTTCCCACCCCATTATGCCAAAGAGAAAGGAGAGGAACATTTCCTCATTTTTTAGTTAAGTCTATGAGAATGTGATTCAGCAGACAACTTATCTTCAGTGTACCATAGATAGATTGATTGATATCTCTTTAGACTTTGGTTCTGGGAAATATGGAAATTAAGGGCTTTGAAAAAGTACACACCACAGGACTTTACGATCCATTTCTTTCCAGAATTGCAGATATTGTGACTGAAAAGCCTTGGTTTATTTACTTAGAACAAGTTACAGAGATACCTTGTGTTTTGAGGTTGTAATCAAGAACAGATAAGGAAATTTGCTGATGTGAGTTATGGAAACAAGAAGACTTCAAGAAATATCTGAGTAGTTGTGATCATCCATGGTACATTCAGGCAGAATAATATTTGATTGCATCTTATCTTAAAATATCCACTGAAAAGCAATGTTTATTGTACAAAACCATACTCTCCCAATGACAGTACCAATACTGTGTTCTCAATCTCTTTGAAAACATATAAGAAGTAGATAATTCTAGGTCAGTAATTGCTGACTGCACTGGAACAAAAACCAAATGTCTTTGAAATCTCTGACTTTCGTTTGTAGAAAATAGAACAAGAATATAACATAATACAATAGGCGGCACACATTAAACCAATAAAAACTATGACTAGATTTTATGTTTACATTCTATGTGATTGTTAAAAATCTTGCATTTAAAATAATAATAAAGTCTACACATTCTTAATATTTAATTCCCTCTAAATTGTTTTAAAATATTTGTTACTGCAGAATTAATGAACATAAGTAGGAAAGTCAAGTACAGTTGGAATATTTTCCAAACTATTTCCAACTAGGTCTCCTTGTATTTCCAGATGTTGCTCAATTGTGACTGTAGTACAATGTACAGATGGCACAAGGTTCATATGCTCTGGTGTACTGCCCTACATATACTCCTTCCCTTGAGTATGAGAATGTGATTATGACAGAAAAGGCACTCCCAGATGGTGTTATGTAAGATGTTATGTAAGACCTCAAACTAGCTAGCAGAGTAAATTCTACTGCTTGTGGATACTTTGACTCTTTGGAAGAAGACCATGTGGTAGGGTGTTGAAGGTAGGCTCTTTCTGATGAAAGACATACTGGCAGGAAGCATCAAAACAGATAAAGAAAGATAGGTTCAATCCCATGCTTACAAAAGAGTGAATTTTGACAATGAAAAGGAAACCTAGAAATTAATTCATAGATACAGCCATAGCTTCCTCAAAATTCTGACTATACATATATGTGAGACTCAGAGCCAATTCATGCATCTAAATTTTAAAAATGAGAACTGTGTCAGGTTTTACTTAAATCATGTATGCCTTTCATCTGCGAATGAAAAGCTTTCTCCCTATTTAAGCTGCCTCCCCAACTGCTCCTGTGTTTTTGTTGTATATTTTATATACTAAACATAATTATTACTATTAACAAAAGTAAATTTTTGTCACTTTGGAGATCAGTATGGAGATTCCTAAGAAAAATGGAAATCAGTCTACCACAAGATCCAGCAATTCCACTCTTAGGCATATACCCAAAAGATTATACCGTCATACAATAAGGACATCTGCTCAATATGTTCATAGTAGCATTATTTGTAATTGCCAGAACCTGGGAAAAACCTAGATGCCCCACTGAAGAGTAGGTAGAGAAAATGTGGTGCATTTACACAATGGAGTACTACTCAGCAGAAAAAAATGGAATCTTGAAATTTACAGGCAAATAGATGGCACAAAAACACAAGCATGGTATGTACTCACTCATATATGGATTTTAGACATGGAGCATGGCATTGCCAGCCCACAACCTCACTGCCAGAGAGTCTGGGGTGCAGGGAGGACCCTAAGAGAGATATGCATGGTAACCCAGAAAAGGGTTAGGGGATTCGATCTCCTAATTGGATTGGGGGGGAAGGGAAGGGAAGAATAGAAGGCGATGGGAGAAAACAAAGAGAGAGAGAACAAAGGGGAGTGGAAGACATGGGAGAGCAGGAAGGTTGAGCCAGGGTAAGAATAGAGGAGAAAAGGATGGGAGATACCAGAAAAGAGGGAGCCAGTATAAGTTGGAGGAGAGATCTGGCACTAGTGAGATCTTCACAGATCTACAAGAATGACACCAAGTAGCATTTAGGCTACCTTAACTGCCCTCTCATGATAATGAGAATGATGACTACCTTATATGCCATCCTAGAACTCTCATCCAATGGCTGATGGAGGCAGAGACAGACACCCACAGCTGTGAACAGAACTGAACTCCTGGAACCCAGTTGCAAAGAAGAGTGATGCCACATGGAGGGATGCTCTCTCAGCAAGGACACATGAGGAAGAACCTGGGCCCTTCCAGGGATGATGTGACAGACCCTGAAAATCCCTCATGGAGGCTCTTGCCCTCCCTGGGGAGCGGAGCAGAGGGGGGGTGGAGTGGGGGTGATGGTTTGGGAGGATTGTGGGGTGGGGGAAGAGGGGAGGGAGAGGGAACTGAAAGTGACATGTATAAAAAGTTAAATAAAAATATATGGAAGAATAAAGAATAGAACAAAATAAAAGTAAATTTTTGAAACAAGGTCTTTCTATACTCTCCTGGCTGCCCTGGAATTTGCTACAGGGACCAATATGGTCAAATTATTTTCTTGATGCTGTGTTTTCTAAGTTTTTTCGAAATTGCATTATTTCTTAAATATTATATGCAGATGAATAAAAATAATCCAATGGGTAGGACAATGTTTACTCATGGGCAGCAACACACACACACACCTACCTCTTAGGACTCTGTCATTGGTTAACACCATGACAAGGCAAGATATTGTCATAAAAATTGAAAAGCAGATGCTCTACAAAGGAATCTAATGTACCATTCTCTTTAGTACTATTGTTAGAATAAATGTATTTCAAGGCCATGACTAGGCCTCCAGTTGGAGTGAAAACATTATACAGAAACAATGGTGTATATGGAGATTTAATTACAAATGAAAGGGGGTAGAAGATGGATAGATGCCAGATACTAGATAGAGCTAGATGAAGATAATGAAGATAGGTATATACATGATAGACAGATGATAGATAAGATAAGATAGATAGATAGATATAGATAGAAGCTAGATGAGCCTCTCTCAGAAGAATGGAGGTGGGAACAGAGGGTCAGATGAATAACTTCAGAGACAAGCCAGGTTTCATATTAAGAGTACCACTTTATTATTCTTTCCAAGAAGTCTGGCCAATTCTCGTAAAAACGTGTGGTGGTATGAATAGGAATGGTCATCATAGACTCAAATATTTTAATACTTGGTTTTTAGGGAATTGCACTACTTGAGAAAGATTAGGAGGTGTAGCCTTTTTGGAGGAAAAGGTGGTGGGCTTTGGGGTTTCAGAAGCCAAAGTCAAACCTAATGACCTTCCTCTTCCTGATGTTTAAGGATCCAGATATACAACTCTCTGCTATCTCTTCAGCACCATGTCTGCCTACATGCCTCCATGCTTCCTGCCATAATGTTAATGGACAAAACCTCCAAAATTGTAAGCCAGTTCCAATTAAATGTTTTCCTTTATAACAGTTTTCAAGATCTTGATGCCTCTTCACAGCAATAGAATACTAAGACAAAAAAGTCTGTGTTTTTATAAACTTTTGTGGATAACAGGAAGTTTCATATCATGTGATTTACTTCAGGATATTGTATGTGACAGGGTGTGGAAGAGGAAGCAACATAAACTTAAAGCTATAAGTCACATCATAGACTGCTTAACTATGGGGGTGGCCTCATTCAGGCTATAGGACTAAGCCTAAAGATACAGAATTTGCTCTAGAAGATATATGACTTTTAAAGTCCATATTGGCATGGCCATATAGGTCATATATATGTAAAGTAAACAAATATATGTGTGTGTGTGTGTGTGTATGTATGTGTGTGTATGTGTTTTCAATTGCTATGCTAAAATATTATGACCAAAAGCAAAACAATTGGGAGGAAAGTGTCTATTTTAACTTATACTTGCCCACCACAGTCCATCACTGAGGTAAATCAGGGCAGAAGCTCAAACATGGCAGGAGCCTGGGTGTAGGAAGTGATACAGAGGTCATGCAGGAATGCTGTTTTCTTGCCAGATTTTCTTATAGTACCCAGGACCACTAGCCCAGGAGAAGCACTGTGCAGCTGGAGTCAAGTCTTCTTACATCAACCATCAATCAAGGAAATGTACCACAAGCTTTCCCCCAGGCCATTTTATTGGGGAATTATCTCTTTTGACTTTATTCCTTCAAAATTACTCTAGCTACTATCATGTTGACATAAAGTACTTTGTATACATGTATATCTATGTAAATTATCTGTTTAATGATAACAAATTAATGGTAAAAAAATCTGCTATGCTTTCTCAAGATTATTTAATTGCTATTTTTTGTAACATTTGTCTTCAAAGAATTTCACGTGTGGCCATAATTTCCTTAAATGATTATGTGACATATAATTAGACAAATCATAAAATATGTAAAGTCTCAAAAGTCAAATTATAATGTTTGAATGGTATAAATATATCCTTGCTATGTATTTTTACAGTGACCTCACACCTATAAAGACAGACTATACTTTAGATACAATCTAAAATGTGAACTTCTCAACTCAAGACACTATTTCTTTGAGTATAAATGATACTATTTTTTATCTGTGGTTCAAAGCTTAAAATTTTCTAGTTTACTTATGTCATTAAGCATTGTTGTATATAAAGAAAGCATTCCTTCAATTGTAGATTCCTCCATATACAAGCAGCTGCTCAGGGAGATAATCCCAAGAATGATTAGTGAGGTGATAAATTGTTTATGATTTATTAAGGCTTGTGGGTACAGTGTGCAAAGCTATCCACAAGCCACAAAGTCAGGAAGTAGTGATACACATCTTTAATCCCAGCAGCCAAAATACCAGGTCATAAAATCAGTGGTTGTGTCACATACCTTTAATCCCATGACTCAAGAGACAAGCAGATGGAATTCTTTTACTTCAAAGTCACACTAAGCTACATGAAATTGGCTCAATCCTAAAGAGAAACAGCTCACACAAAGGGGATTTCAACACTTGGGATCAGAAGCCTTTAATCCCAGGTACAAAAGGAAGAGGCAGAAATCTGGGATTGCAGTTTGAGGCTTGGTGGAGACAAGATTACACTCTGAGGTTTAGTGGAGAGATTTATTCTCTAGCTACTCTGAGGATAAGAAATCCCTTAAGTAGACATAAGACCTAGGGGCCAGCTGCTTTGCTTTTCTGATCTTCAGCTTGAAGCCTGAGCCTCAGTATTGGTCTTTTGGTCTTTTATTATTCATGTTACAAATCAGAACTGGATTAGGAACTGTAGGGAGCCAATTATCAAAGGATCAGACTATGCATATCTCAGCATAGTCCTGAAGGGAATGTCTTCAACTAGTATAGAAGAGTCTGGAGCGGGCATTGCCAGCCCACAACCCCATTGCCAGAGAGTCTGGGGTGCAGGGAGGACTCTAAGAGAGATAGGAATGGTAACCCGGAGAGGGGTTAGGGGATGAGATCTCTAATTGGATTGGGGGGGGAAGGGGAGGGTAGAAGGAGATGGGAGAAAGAGAGAGAGAAAAGAGGAGGGGAGAGGAGGACATGGGAGAGCAGGAAGGTTGAGCCAGGGTTAGAATAGAGGAGGAAAGTATGGGAGATACCAGAAAAGAGGGAGTCAGTATAAGTTGGAGGAGAGACCTGGCACTAGTGAGATCTTCACAGATCTATTCATACAACAAGGATGTCTGCTCCACTATGTTCATAACAGCATTATTTGTAATAGCTAGATCCTGGAAGCAACCTAGATGCCCCACAACTGAAGAGTAGATACAAAAATGTGGTACATTTACACAATGGAGTACTACTCAGTGGAATAAAAAACAATGCAATCTTGAAATTCGCAGGCAAATGGATGGCGCTAGAAGAAACCATCCTGAGTGAGTTAACCCAGTCACAAAAAGACAAATATGGTTATGTACTCATTTATATACGGGTTATAGAAATGGATCAGGGAAGTCTCAGCCTACCATCCCAGGGACAGTGAGTCTGGGAAACAGGGAGCTTCCCAAGAGAGATGCATGATACCCCAGAGAAGTGGAAAGAGGCAAGATCTCCTGAGCAGATTGGGAACATGGGGGTAGAAGAGAGGGAACCAGGAAAAAGAGTGAGGGATAAAAGGAGGGTAGAAGAAGACATGGAGGAGCAAGAAGGCTGATTCAGGGTAAGAATAGAGGAGACCAGGATAAGAGATACCATAATAGTTGGAGTCATTATAACTTAGAGGAGAGAGCTGACACAAGTGAGATTCCCAGAGATGTACAAGGATAACACCAACTGGAAAACTAAGTAATAGCGAATAGCGAAGAGACTACTTTAATAGCCCCTACCTGATGATAAGTTTGGTGACTACCTAATGTGACATCCTAGAACCTTCATCCTGTGACTGATGGAAGCAGAGACAGATACTCACAACTAAACACTGAACTGACTGCCTCTAACCCAGTAACAGAGATGGAGGAGTGATGAGCAAGGCGGTCAAGATCATGCTGGTAAAACCCGCAAAGACTGCTGACTGGACAAGGGGGAGCTCTTGAACCCCAGACTGAGGACTAAGAGGCCAACAGGGACTGATCCAGACTCCATGAATGTAGTGTCAGTGAGGAGGCCTCAGAAATATCTGAGGCTTTGGTAGTAGACTAGTGTTCACCATGGCATACAAATGATCTTTGGGAGCCCATTCCACATGGAGGGATGCTCTTTCAGCCTGGACACATGTGGAAGGGCCTAGGTCCTGCCCTGGATGAAATGTCAGACTCCAGAGATCCCACCAAGGAGGGCCTTACCCTCCCTGGGGAATGATGTGGGGATTGGGCTGGGGGTGGGGGTGGGGGGGCTGTGGGAGTGTGGCTGGTATAGGGAGAAGGGGGGAGCTGGGACTGACATTTGAAGCATGCATGTTTCTAATTTAAATAAAAAACATACATAAAATAAAAAAAGAATGACACCAACTGGCATTAAGGGTACCTTAAATGCCCTCCCATGATAATGAGAATGATGACTACCTTATATGCCATCCTAGAACTCTCATCCAATGACTGATGGAGGCAGAGGCAGATATCCACAGCTGTGAACCTAAGTGAACTTCTTGAACCCAGTTGTAAAGAAGAGTGATGACCAAAGGAATCAAGATTCAGGCTGGCAAATCCACAGAGGCAGCTGACCTAAACAAGGGGGAACACATGGACCCCAGACTGATGACTGAGGATCCAGCATGGGACTGATCCAGATGCCCTTCCACTGAACCTGGTTGACAGAGAAGAGGCCTTGGCAGTCTGTGGGACCTGGGAGAGTGGAGCAGTATTTATTCCTGGCATACAGAAGGACTTTGGGAACCAATACCATGTGGAGGGATGCTCTCTCAGCCTGGATACATGAGGAAGAACCTGGGCCATTCCCAGGAGGATGTGACAGACCCTGAAAATCCCTCATGGGGGTAGAGTGGGGGTGATGGTTTTGGAGGATTGTGGGGTGGGGGAGGAGGGGAGGGAGAGGGAACTGAAAGTGACATGTGTAAAAAGTTAAATAAAAAATATATGAAAAAAAGTAAAAAAAAATATGAGTCATCCCAGGGCCAGATCCTTTGTACAGTGCAGAAGCTCATCCAACATATATCACCAGTCTTAAATTTACTTGATATATGTGCTTATCTGTGTAGTTGAGTGGAATAGAATTGAATAATTCCCTAGGTATGCCTAGAAAAGCAAAGCAACCTTTGGTATTGAAAACCCTACCATTTTACACTAGCAAAAATGGCTAAAATCAAAACCACCAATGACAGTCTATGCTGGAGAGGATGTGAAGAAAGAGGAATATTCCAACTTGTACTACCACTTTGGAAATCAGTATTGCAGTTCCTCTGAAAAATGGGAACTAGTCTACATCAAGATGTACAATTTTACTCTTAGGCATAGACCCAAAGAATGCACATTCATACAGCAAGGACATATGTTCAACTGGGTTCATAGATGCTTTCTTTGTAATAACCAGAAACTGGAAGCAACATAGAAGCCCCTCAAACAAAAAATGGATGGAGAAAATGTGGTACATTTACACAATGAAGTATTACTTAGCGGGGAAAAAACCAATGAAATCTTGAAATCTGCAGGTAAATGGATGGAACTGGAAGAAAATATCCTGAGTGAGGTAACCCAATCACAGAAAGACAAACATGGTATGTACTCACTCTTATATAGATATTGGATATAGAGCAAAGGACTGTCTGCCTACAATACACACCATGAGAGGACCCCAGAGAAAAACACATGGTCCCCTGAAGAAAGGGAAAAGGACAAGAACCCCTGAGCAAAATGGGAGCACAAGGGGAGAGAGGAAGGAGGTAGGAACAAGAGAAGGGGAGAGGATGAGGGAGGGAGGAGAACAAGAAGGATCAGGAAGACTGAGATAAGGGATGAATAGAGGAGAGCAAGAAAGGAGATACATTGATAGAGCGAGCCAGGTTTAGAACAAGGTCTGGCACTAGGGAGTGTTCAGGGATCCACAAGATTGACCCCAACTAAGAATTTAGGCAGTAGTAGAGAGGCTGCCCTTGATGCCCTTCCTCTATAATGAGACTTATGACTGCCTTGGTTCCCATCCTAGAGTCTTTATCCAGTAGCTGATGGAAGCAGAAGCAGTAACAAACAGTACACTGAGTTATACTCCTGGTATCCAGTCGTAGAGACAGAAAAGGGATGAGCAAAGGAGCCAAGACCTTGCTAGAGAAACACAGAAACAGTTGACCTGAACTAGTGAAGAGACTCTAATTGTAGGGTTGGTGAACCAACATTTAACCGAACCAAGCACACTGAATGTGGGTGCCAGCTAGGAGGCCTGGGCAGTCTATGTGACCTCTGACAGTGGAATAAGTGTTTATCCCTAGTACACAAAATGACTTTGGAAGCCTATTCCTTATGGAGGGATACTATTGCAGACCAAATACAGGAAAGAGGGCCTAAGCCCTCCCCCAGAGGATGTGAAGGATTTTCATGGTCCCCCTGTACAGGGCCTCACTATCCCTGGGGAGTGTGGGGTGGGTTGTGGGGGACGGTGGGAGGCATGGGATGATGGTAGGGCTAGGGAATCGGAATTGCTATGTAAAACAAGATTTTTTCTAAATTAAAAAGAAAGAAAGGAAACCCTTGGTCACTGATGCAAAGGAGCTGGCATTCTGATGCTGAGCTGGAGTCCAGTGGAAAATGAGAAAATAAACAGCATTTAGAAATACTTCCTATGTACTAGACTCTAGTCAAGTCTACAACTGTAATTTAAACTGTATCACATACTGCAGCTCAGGGTATGTCTTAGTTGGCAAAATACTTCATTAGAAGGCAGGAATCCCTGGGACTAATTCCTAGCCTCTACCAACACACAGCCCAAGGTGATGGACATCTAGATTAACAGCTGTAAAGGATGGAGATAAGAGTATCAGAGGATCTGAAGTTCAGTCATTCTTATAACAGATTAAGATTCCTATACTATGTCCTCCACCTGTGGGTGAAAATAGTGTGTCTTGGTCTATTTGTGAGGCTCCAAGCAGTGGAACAAGAGCTATTCCTTATGCATGAGCTGGCTTTTTGGAGCCCACTCCCTTTGAGGGAATGCCTTGCTCAGCCTTCCTGCAAAGAGGACGTGCTTGGTCCTGCCTCAATGTGATGTGCCAGGCTTTTCTAACTCCTCATGGCAGGTCTGACTGTTTCTTAGGAGTAGATGGGGAGGGGGGTAAGAGAGGAGGAAGGGGGAATTGTGGTTGGTTTGTAAAATGAATAGAAAATTTAAAATACAAACAAATGAAATGAAAAATTCAGTTTGTGATTTTTTGCTTTGACTCCATAAATTTTATTAGGCCATGACAATTTTTGCAGCCCATAAATGGCAGAGCATTTGCTGCTAATACTGTAGAGGCAACAAATTGAACTCACTGGCATGGCAGCTTCTCAAAACCCCTGATCATTCATCCCATGATTACAATGACCTTAATATGTAACTGAATTTTTGTCAAAAATAAAACAAAATTACCATGGATTGTTACAAGTGTAAGTATGTATTTTACCTTTTTGGATAAAATAAATATCCAAAATCTTCCTAGGGAATTGCAACTGGAGAGTTGCAATGGATCTACAACTATACAGTAGACTTCCGTTGAAGGTTAAGAATTTCCATTATAATAGGCTGTAGGTAGTTCCCATGGTAACTCAAAGAAGCCTTTTACCTATACTGGAAAGATATCATTTCTGCACATACCACACGTAGCTTCTTGGTTTGAATTGCATTAAACCTTTTGATAACAGAATAAAATAAATGAGTTGGAAAAATACATTCCATGCTCTGTCCCTGCTTGCTGTGAAATTATACTTGGGCACCAAGTACCAAGAATGAAAAGCCTTTTTCATTTGAACTGTATTCACCATGTCATTTTTTAATAACAAAAGTGCATGTCCAAATGTTTATGTGAGGATTATTACAAACAAATAGTTTGCAGGTTATCCTTCCACAATCTTTCTACTCTAGCCTTTTGATATTTTGTTCCCTTAAATGAAACTTCACTTCCTGACATTTACATTCTGTTACAATATTAGCCTTTCTATTACAAACTTAACTTTCCTCTGCCCAGATCTACACTTGCTGCTCAATTCATGGTAACTCTGCTCCTGTTTCCCATACTCCAGTCTCTTGTTGGCTACATTGTGAAATCTCTTAGACCTTGTAGAATGCCTCTTTACTTTGTATATTCTTACAGACCAAAACACAGGTAGGTAAGACATCACTTATGCTGAGTCTATATCTGGTATTTTGTTGATTTAATGAATTCTTAGTAAAAATATATTTTTACTTATGTGTCTTATAATAAGAATCAAACCACATATGTTTATTACATACTATAATCTGTTATAATTTTAAATATATACAATTTAGCAGCATTTACAAGCAATTTAATTACATATGATAGACAACAATGAGATAGAATCACAGAGTTGATAAATTTATTATTCTGGATTATATATATATAAAACAACACAATCTCTATCAAACGCACAATAATAGGCATGTAAAATCGGTAGATAATGAAACTACTTACCAAAATTGCTCTAATAAAAGAATATTTTTAATTTTCTCTCCATAATATATTATAAGGCACTCGTAAGATTGGGGAATGATTACTCATCTAATGTTTTATGTGTCCTAAAATATTAGTTACCTCCTACTCGTACTACTTATTGATTTTCAAGATCAATTAATCATCTGTTTTAAATTAATAAACGGAATGTAGAAACTTCAAAAACCATATATTAACTCATGTAAGTAACAGGCATCTAAAATAAGTAGGTGGGATAAAAGAATCAATTTGGCTAGAAGTAAAACATTTCAATTCAGCACATTTTCAGCTTACAGTCTACTATTGGTAAAAAAGCTTTATTGGAAATATGAGTTAAGGGAAGTACATGTCTCATTAAGTGAATGTGCATAGTAGGAGAGGTTTATTAAACTAGGCTAATGTGGTAAATAAATTTTCTTTTCCTGAGAGTAGAGTATTTTAGTTTTTAAAGTTAGGTTTTTAAAACACCTGGTAAACTATTAACCAAATAAATACAATATGCTTTTACCAGAATTCTAAGGTATTACTTTAGTTTATGTTTCATAGAAATGTAATAAGTTGATCTTTTTAAGACTTGAGTCTACCACAGTGGTGTACTTGAATAAATTTATACATTAATAGAATGTTTCTTTTATTGTATTGCATGCTCTGACATACTCTGGTTTCATTTCCTAAAATCCTTCTCACAGTCTGTCTGCTTGTCCAATCTTAGTCTGACTCTCTTCTGTTGTGTTCCCACTGACCCTTTCCCACACATGATGTCCTTATCGAAATTCATAGATGAACTTCTAAAAATTTAAATATTAGGCTTGCTGAACTTTTGAAAAACTGATGTTTTTATATTAAGGACATAAGAAATAGAATTGTAAAAAGATGTAACTTATATAAAAGATTGCACAGAAATTTGCCAGCCTTTCCTTCTCATTTTTTTCTAATAAGTTTTATATAGAGTACACATGTATATGCATTTGTATGGGGGGCAGGAAGGAAGAAGCAGCGAGTACAATCATATAGATATTTGGAAATTATATAATGAGGTCTATTATAATATGCTAACTAAAAATTTATTATAAAGCATTGTCACTCAAAATGACAACCATTATTAAGAAATAGTAAAATAGCATGGGCAACATTTTTGAAATGATGGATGTCTTCCAAAGCGAAAGGATGTTTATGAACATCTCAATGGTTTCTTATGTTTCCCTTCTTGATTCTTATATTAGTTTCATAGGTCAGTTAAAATAAACTGGAAGCTTGACATGCTAAAACAACATAAGTATTATGTTCTCACATTTTAAAAAGGAAACTTCACAGTCTCAAGACTGTGTAGCTAGGTGGAAAGTAAGGTCATTGCAGAGACCACAGCTCTCCTTAGGCTGCAAGAGGGAGATTCCTTGTTTGCCTTTGCTAATTTCTGATACCCAAACACTACTGCACATATTAAGACTCATGGGTGATTTTTTTCAGGTTGTGAATGTCAGGCATAATTGAACTTTTTGCAAAAATGGTATTTTAACATTACAAATGTAAGGAGTAGAAAGGCACACCAAGGTCTGCCTTCATAGTTACAATGCTTTTCTTTTTGTGAACAGGAAAATCACAATCATCATTTTTCTTTGACCAACAAAATAATCTAGGTAAGTTGTCCACTTTGAAATTTTTGTCACACTTACACAGGTCTGCAAGGTAGTTTTGGCCAGACAACAATCATGGATTCCAGAAAGCAGTATGTACATGTGTGAGAGGAACTTTTCCATAGCCACAGACCCCTGTGTATTTTCAAAGCATCAGTTTCATCATCTAGAAGGGATAAAAACTCTTTCTATGTTTTTCCTGAAGTTTTGAAGCCTTCCCTTAAATACTCATAGCCTCTAGACTAGCTTTGAACTTTATGTTTCAATTAGTCACTTGCTCAGACTTTCAATGAGCTTATTCTCCTGTGTGAAATTTTTAAAGTTAGGCAAAATTTCCCTTTCAAAAAGATGTTACATATTTCAATAAGATGTCATTTTGGAGATAAGATAAATAGGCATTCACAACTGAAGAGTAACAAAATGGCTAAAAACAGCAAGAGAATTGTATATTGTTAAGTGAAAAGCATAAAAAATTTGTTGGTACTCTGAGTTCAAATGGGGAGGGATTCTATATATGCTAAAAAGCAATAAAAATATAACATTCGGTTGGGAGAATAGGTTTTAAATAGGGCCAAATAAATAGAATTTACAGGATAGGAAAGATGAGAAAAGGTATTCTTAAATGGGTATATAAAGAGGCAAGATTATCTTAAAACAACTAACAACTAACAAGGAAACCTTTCTTTAAAAATCTACTCATTGTAAACAGTTGATATTGCGAAGTTTGCACAAATCCGTACAATAGATAACATTACAAAGGGAAGGGAGAAGAGGTCACACTGTACATAGCCTCAACTGTTAGATAATTAATGCCTGGGGAAGCTTTGAAATTATTTTCTTACTTGCTCTGTATATTTTTATTTTTTTACAGTTTTGGTAGCTTTGCAAGTAATCATCATTTCATTACCTGGAGGAACACAAGAGTCACAATGAAAATTATTGTAATAATTTGAAAGTGAGGCTAGCAAGGACTGGACAGGGAAGACACATACTGGTGAGAGAAAAGAAAAAAATAAATAGAAAAAGAGTAGTAAGAGGAATTTACCAGGATTGCTCTATAAGATGGTGTAGTCAAGAGCAATGCAAGATGAGTGAAAATATAAGATTAGGGACACTGTAGGACAAAAGACTCAAAATAAGGACTCAGGTGATTATAAGCACCTTATTATGAGGTTATTTTTGTTCTTTCAGTTAGAAGTATACATTATTCAGTCTTCATGATTTGGTGGATTTCCCAGGAACAGATGAGATGTTATAGTTCCCTTACGCAAATAATGAGCGAGGAGTTGCACACCAGGCCGTCATGAAAACTATAGACTCATTGAGTAAGCACCTAAGGCTTAGTTAATGCCACTACAGCTGGTCCTTCTGTTATTTACTAGAGATGGAAATAATCCTTGCTTTAAAGACTTAAGAATACTTGGCTATAACACAGAATAAGCAGGCCAATGTGAAATATTTGTTTTCGTTACTGATATCATACATCATTTAGACTGTAAGTAATGACCTTGATGGGCATGTATTTCATAGACAAACAACTGAGACAAGTTAGTGTGCTGTGGAATAAATACTTGTGTCTCTTTCCTCTTAACTTACTTGTTTTCACATAATCCTCAAAGTGATAATGTTAGAAAATGGCATCCTTAGGAGGTGGTTACATTATGAGAACTCTGTTATCATTAGTATAACAAGTACCCATATAAAACAGATCCCAGAGATCTAGCTATCCCCATCCAACGTGTGTAAACACAGCCAAAGTGGTAAATCTGGGAAGCAGAGAAAAAGCTTGCTCATCAGACATTATGTTTGCTGATGTCTTTACTGTGGGTTTACTCTTCTGCAGAACAACTGGTAAATCTCTGCAGATTATAAACCATGAAACAGACTCCAAATGGCCCAAATCCCATAGTTTTCCCTTGCCTGACAAGCACTAGAAAGTAAAAGTGTTTCTTTTATAGAAGCAATAACTCAGATTTTTTTATGAGACAGGGTTTCTCTGTATTGTTTTGGAGGCTGTCGGTCCAGCCTCACAGAGATCTGCCTGCCTCTGCCTCCCAAGTGCTGGGATTAAAGGCGTTCACCACCAACACCCGGCAACTCAGATTTTCTTGATCTTGTGCACATCCAACATATTTAAGCAATCAATTGATAGTAGATGTTCTATCTTTCCTCAGAAGCCATTTAATTCACTTGCAAGTTTACTTTGTGAAATCACTTTACACTCTGCAAAGTCTTTGAAAGGGAGCAAATACTTTTCTGATGCTTCTAGGTAATTATAGTGTGTTCAGAAACAGAAAATTTAAAGTAAAAATATATCTACTGAGTTAAGGTATTGAGTATGATCTTAGAGAACATTAGAATGCATTATTAGAATAATTAAGCTTTTTCTAGGAGAACGTCTATAATGAAGAATGTATTTCTTTATTCTCTGAATTGTAATACTCCTGCCCTAAAGTCAGGTATTCTGATACAGAATTGAAACATAGGGAGGACAAGAAATTTGTATAAAAGTGTAGATAATATTTGAAAATCTTATCCTTTACTTGTAGAAAAATGGAGTTTTGAGAGGTATCTATCCTATGCTTCTCTGAAGGTGCAGAACCATTCACTGTAACTAGTAACTTAAAATGCTTGCAATGCAATTTAGATGTCCCTAACAAAGTGGCTCTAGGAAGAAAGGAAATACAAGTGCATCTTCTAAACAGAGTATTTCCTATTACTCTACAAGCTAGCCTAAACAAAGAAGTGTGCAATGTATAGGGATTGGTTATTTTTCCTGTTTTCATTAAATATGTCATAATTCAAAGGTAAGATTCTAAAATAAATTATTCTCTTAATCCTTTCTTAAAACTAAAATGGTCATTTTTATAAATCTATATTCATTTTGTTTGTACCTAATTAAATTATAATTCATGAAAATTTTAAGTAAAATTTAGTCATCAGTATTTAAATGGAGATGCATATCCAATATGAATGAGAATCAATTTCCATCTACTGAGCTAATTTCTTTAGGATGGTACAATTATAATTTAAAAGCCCTTCATTAAAGAAAATAAGAGTATTGTATCACAAGCTTGTTCAGGTGCTTTCTACAAACCTGAAAAACCTGAATTTGTTTCTTGGGACCCACTTGATGGAAGAAGAGAATCAATTTGAACATGATGCTTTTGTCTGCTAAACACATATAAATGTTGCCATGAACGCATACACACACACACACACACACACACACACACACACACACACACACACACCGCAGAGAGAGACAGAGAGTAAAGAAAGGATGTAGGCGAACATTGTTTGGAATACATATTATTTCAAGTCCATACATGAAAATATTAAGAAAATGCCAGTCATGAACATGCCTGATAGATCTCTGACAGAATATAATAACTATGTTTTGCAGTATGCTGCCAAATGAGAAGAGAACATCAATCTTCTTAAACCTCATGCAGACGTAATCAAAACTATGAATCCTAATGATTAACCACTGTGATTACAACCTTGCTCCTCTAATGATATGATGGAAATCAATGCAAGTACAATAAAGGTAAGCTTTGGGCGGAAATGGATTGCATTTCAAAAATGATTCATCTACTCAGTCATCCCCATAAGACTGATTCCTGAGTAGAATTCTGACAACAGTTCAATGCAACTTAAAAGTGATTGTACAAATTAAGGGGCTATGCCCATTAAAATTCAACATAATTATTTTCCCTATTCAACCATTAATTCTATTAAATTAATAGATTTTCAAAATTGGAAGTTTCTCTTTATTCATACTTCTAATGTTGCATAAAACTTGATATTTCACACTTATTTTAAGCCTATATTCACAGCTGTAAGTATGGGTAATCACCAATTTTCAGGTAAAAGAATATAGAACAGTGGTTCTCAACTTAGGGGTCAAAGAACACTTTCACAGGGGCAGCATAAAATATGCTAGAACCAGATTTATGACAGTGAGAAAACTGTAGCTATGAAATATCAATGAAAACAATTTCATGGTTGAAGGTCGCCACAACATTAAGAACTGATTTGAAGAACTAAATCATGCAGAAGGTTAAAAGTTATGATTTGGAGTCTCTTCTAAGACAAGGAAATTTTGCAAATAATGTTAAATGTTAAATTCTGGGAGATGAAATTAAATTACACCTCATCAACTAAAATATATCTAGTGCAAGTTAAGATTATGTTACTAAAAGAATATCTAAGACAAGACAACTAAATTATTTGGAAACTTGTGATTAAGGCACATAGTAGCCAAATATACAACAGCAGAACATAGTAAATATACTCTGGATATTTTGAAGATAAGTGACACATTCATGGAGTGGGAAATTTTCATACAAATATCTGAGCAAAGGAAATAATTGAGACATCAGATCAAGCAGAAGATGTCTCAGGAAGAGAATAAAGGGTTGGCTGGACATGTTAACCACAGCAATCTGGACTTTATTCTTGAAGCAGTAAAACCTGAGGATGAGTATAATGAGATTTAAAATCTAATATAGCATGAATGCTGTGCTCAGGAAAATCATAGAGTATATTTAATATGTGGGTGAAAGAGGCTACAGGAGATCCTGAATGTGAAGAGAATATGAAGTAGTATACAAGAAACAGTTTTATAGACATAAAAAAGCAAGGTCTCAATAACATATACAACTTCTGAAGTTTCTATATTAGACTTCAATTTTGAATGCAAGTGTGAAAAGAAACAAAGTGTCTCAAGCTTGTGAAATGGTAGAAATTCACAGGAATTAAAATGACCATACATCTCTGAGCCTTATAGCGAGTATAGACATGATAGTATTTCACTGAACAGCTCCCAGGATTCTATGTCCTCTCCATACAAGCATACATAAAATCCAAGTACTCTAGTATATATTTAATATCAGTAATCAATAAGTCTTTAGGTCATGGGGGAACAGGAAGGTTGAGTGGGGGGGTGGTAGAATAGGGAGAAGAGGGAATCATAGGTTAGAAGACAGATCAGGCACCAGTGTGACCTCTAGTGATCTAAAGGGATGACACCAATTGGCAAGCTAAGCTGTTGGGGAAGTCCTGTACATTTGTCAATAAAGCACTGTCTGGCATATAGGGAATCTAGATAGTAGGGACTAGGAGTCCAGGAGAACTCTGGGAAGGAGAAACACAAGGGAGTCAAGATGTAATGCCATGGGGTAGGAAGCCCGGAACTATTCTCCGGTAAGAGACATACTTAGATTAACAATTATGGGGTAATTACTTAAGTCAGAGCTAGCCAGTAAGAAACAAGCAAGGCCAACAGCTTCATAATTAATATAGCCTCCTGTGTGTTTATTTGGGACTGACACGGCTCTAGAACCAGGCTGGCGGGAAAGCTTCCTCAAGGAAAAAGCTTCTCTTTACACTAAGCAATAGTGGAGAGACCACCTCGAATGCCCATTCCTGATAATGAACTTGATGTCTATAACCATCCAGGAGCCTTCATCCAGTGACTGATGGAAGCAGAGGCAAACACCCACAGTTAAGCACTGAACTGAACCCAAGGAACCCAGTGACAGAGAGAGAGGAGCGATGAGCAAATTGGTAAAGAATGGGCTGGCAAAACCAGCAGAGACAGCTGATCTGAATAGCTCTTGGTCCCCAGACCGACAGCGAGGAGGCCAGCATGGGACTGATCCAGACTCCCCCCGAATGTGAGTGTCAGTGAGGAGGCCTGGGCAACCTAGGGGGCCTTCAGCAGTGGATCAGTGTCTATCCCTGGAATACAAGCAGACATTGTGTGCCCATAGCACAAAGAGGGATGCTCTCTCAGCCTGGCCTCTTAGGGGAGTGCCTGGACCCTACCCTGTGTGAAATGACAGACTCTAGATATCCCCTATGTTGAAGGAATTGGCAATAGGGTGGGAGGCTGGGGGGCGATGGGGGGGTGCGGGAGGAGGGGAGGGAGAGGGAACTGGGATTGAAATGTAAAACGAGCTATTTAAAATTAAAATACAAAAAAAGAAATGTATTGGGGATGACTTGTTCCAGAAAAAAATATGTTTTATGATAATTATGTATTAACTGTGTAACATTTGGTTATGGGAAAATCCTCTTTGTAATGAACTTAGTGTGGGGAATATTTAAAAGGTGTTTAAAAATAAAGAGAAGATGGAAAGACAAAAAAATCATCCTTATTCCACCTCTGAAAAAAAAAAAGTTATATCAAGTTCACAAGAGTTTAGTTTTTAGAAAATGATACAGTCAGGATTAAAACACTTTGTTAAAAAAGACTACCACCAGCTGTAATAGAAAACATATCAGCTCACCGCAAAGGCAAATGCATCAGAATACTATGAAACCTATCATCAAGGACATTAAAAGCAAAGAATGTATGGGATGGTAATTTTCACAGCAAGAAAGTGAACATTTGACAACTATGATTGTAATATCCAGAAAAACTATCTTTTAAAACTGACATAGCAATATAAGTGTATTTTTAAGACAATCATACATTTTGACCGGTCATGACCACCAAGTCCTGACTGTAGAAGGTACTTAACGTATACTATAACAGAGGATATAAAGAGGCTATCCCAACCACTGGAGCAAAGGCGGAAAATATTTCATAGTGGAATTGGATGGACAAAAGAAAACAATGGAAAAATTCATTACAGTAATTCAGAAAAGCCTTGACTCCAAGCAATGTGGAAAAAAATTGCAATCAACCACAAAAGTAACCACAGGATTTAAGAAACATCTCCCAGGCATCACCATCCCTGACTTCAAGCTCTATTACAGAGCTATAGTCCTGAAAACAGCTTGGTATTGGCACAAAAATAGACAGGTAGACCAATGGAATCGAATTAAAAACCCGGGTATTAACCCACACACGTACGAACATCTGATCTTTGACAAAGAAGCTAAAAATATACAATGGAATAAAGAAAGCATCTTCAACAAATGGTGCTGGCATAATTGGAGACTGGCATGTAGAAGAATGCGGATCGATCCATGTTTATCGCCATGCACAAAACTTAAGTCCAAATGGATCAAAGACCTCAACATAAATCCAGCCACACTGAACCTCTTAGAAGAGAAAGTGGGTGGTACCCTTGAACGAATTGGTACAGGAGACAGCTTCCTGAACATAACACCAGTAGCACAGACAGTGAGATCAACAATTAATAAATGGCCCCTACTGAAACTGAGAAGCTTCTGTAAGGCAAAGGACACAGTCAGCAAGACAAAAAGGCAGCCCACAGAATGGGAAAAAATATTCACTAATCCCACATCTGACAGAGGGTTGATCTCCAAAATTTACAAAGAACTCAAGAAGCAAGTCTCCAAAACACCAAAGGACCCTATTAAAACGTGGGCTGCAGAACTAAATAGAGAAATTTCAATAGATGAGTCTAAAATGGCTGAGAGGCACTTGAGAAAGTGCTCAACATCCTTAGCCATCCGGGAAATGCAAATCAAAACAACTCTGAGATACCATCTCACTCCTGTCAGAATGGCTAACATCAAAAACACCAATGACAATTTATGCTGGAGAGGATGTGGTGAAAGGGGGACACTCCTCCATTGCTGAAGCCACTTTGGAAATCAGTATGGAGATTCCTCAGAAAAATGGGAATAAACCTACCACAAGACCCAGCAACTCCACTCTTAGGCATATATCCAAAAGATGCCCATTCATACAACAAAGATGTCTGTTCCACTATGTTCATAGCAGCTTAATTTGTAATAGCCAGAACTTGGAAGCAACCTAGATGTCCCTCACCCGAAGAGTGGATAGAGAAAATGTGGTACATCTACACAATGGAGTACTATTCAGCAGAAAAAAATAACAGAATCCTGAGATTTGCAGGCAAATGGAAGACACTAGAAGAAACCATCCTGGGTGAGGTAACCCAGTCACAAAAAGAGAAACATGGCATGTACTCTCTCATATATGGATTTTAGACATAGATCTGGGGAGTGCCAGCCTACAATCCTATGGCCAGAGTCTGGGAAACAGAAACTTCATTCAGTGGCTGATCGAAGAAGAGGCAGACTCCCTTGGTTAAGTACTGAGCTGAACTCAAGAAAGCCAGTAACAGAGAGGGAGGACTGATGATCAAAGGGATTAAGACTGGGCTGGTTGAACCCCCAGAAACAGCTGACCAGACAAAGTTTAACTCTTGAATCCCAGGCATCAGCCTGGGGAATCCAGCATGGGACTGATCAAGACCTCCTGAATCTGGGTGTCAGTGAGGAGGCCTAGGGAATCTATTGAGCCTTGGGCAGCAGATCAGTACCCATCCCGAGTATACACACGGACTTTGGACTCCCATCCAACAATGTGAGGTGCACTCTTACCCTGAACTTTTGGGGAAGGGTCTAGGCCCTGCCCTATATGAAATGACAGACTATGGACACCCCCATGGAGGGCCTCACCCTCCCTGGGGGAATGAGGGGTTAACGGAGGGGGGTTGGGGGGAGGGCACGGGAGGAGGGGAGGGAATGGGAGAGGGACCTGGAACTGACTTTTGAAGCAACCTCGTTTCTTATCTAAATTTAAACTGGAAAATAAAATATAAAAAAAGAAACATCTCCCAGTAAAAAACCTTAATATAAAATATCTTATATCACTCAACAAAAGACAAACACTAACTGACAAGTTTTAAAAACTGGATCCATTGACAATGAAAAGATGGATGAAGGTGAATGTATCAAACAAATGAAAGCCAAAATCAAGTTTGGATAGGTCTTCTGATATTTGATAAAGTAGATTTTGAACCAAAATTAGATAGAAGAGATGAGGAAGATCATTACATATTAATGCAAGTGATAATTCATGAAGATGTGACAATTTAAAATATACATACATCAACTGTTATGGTTGTTGATTGTATAGACCATATGGTAAATGGGCATAAAGTGTAGATAGCTCTTAATTCAGTACAGGCAGTGAAACAAACCACTGTCATCTCTAGGTACATGATCTAAACTAAATTAACCAAGGAAACTTGAATTAAAAGACCTGACATCATAAGTCAAAAGAACTGAAAGCTACAGAATATTCCACCTAATACATACATAATATTCATTCTTACAATACCATGAAGCTATCTCCAAAATAGATTACACTGTAGGCTACAATGCGAATTTCCACAATATAAAAACCTTTAAATATTTTCTTATACCTTGCCAGAAAATAGCATATTGTAACTAAAAATCAATAGGAATACACATTAATGAAATTTCAGAGATTCTTGGAGACTGAAAAAAATATATTCTTGAACTGACTGAAGAAGTGATAAGGATTTAAAATTCCCTAGAACAAGATGTAAATTAAACCACAGCAACCAGAAGTTTGCGGTGTAGCTTAAGCAATTCTAAGAAGACAGTTTCCAGCCATGGGGACTACTGGCTAGCTTTCACAGTATCTTCAAGTACATGCTACTGAAGTGAGAAACAAGCAATCAATAGTATTCTGTCTCTTTGAAACTTGTGAACTACAAAAATGACTACTCTGGAATAATTATTCTCATTTGTGTGATGGTAGCAAATATGTGTTTGGAGGGACTACATTCTTACTGGAATTAAGACTCAATTTAGAATATCGAGCTCTTTTGTGCTACTGTTGATGGTGCTGAGAACTTGTGGGTAGACACAACATAGGCCGTAGCAGAGAATCTACTACAAATACTTTCCTGAATAGAGAGTATTAAACTGCCACTAAATATTTATCTTTATAAACATAGATAAATGCAGCTCTTAGCTCATAAGAGAAGTTTGGTTTTGTAGCAGGTGTTAATTAATAGAGACTCAAAATTGCTTAAAATATTGAGAATATGAGGCTCTGGAATTGTTCAACACTAAACTAGACAATCTGTATCATATGACTTCTGCCCAAGGTTCAAGTGTCATGGTAGAAAGAATATGAAGATGAGAAGAAAGGAAGAATGCTGGAAAATTTTGTTTTAGACAAATTATGACTGCTGCCCACATGATGTCATGGTGGCTTGTAACTGCATTGACAAGACCTACATGATATCAAACTAGCCAAAAAATCTAGCATTGGAAGAGAAGGTGCTCACAAAGTCCCAACACTATGAAACTACTGGCAATTCACGATGAAGAGTCAGTTTTGTTCTGATATGGTCAATTTTAGATGGCTGTGTTCACACATAACCCTATACATACACATATACTGACATCACTAAGGGGATATAGTGGCTTTTTTAAAAGTAAGATTTTGATAAGACCGAATCAGACCCCCTGAATGTGGGTGTCTGTTGAGGGACCTGGACATTCTATGGGACCTCTGTCAGTGAAATAAGGATTTATCCCTAATGCACTAATGAGGTTTGGGAGCCCATTCCCTATGGAGGGCAACTCTTTCAGTCTAGATACACAGGGGAGGGCCTAGGTCCCACCCCAAAATGATGTGACAGTCTTTGATGATTTCCCTCATGAGATGTCTTACCCTACCTGAGGAGTGGCTAGGCAATGGGATGGGGGAATGGGAGGACAGGAGGGAGAGGGAACTGGGATTGGCATGTAAAACAATACTGGTTTTAGTTTAAATAAGCATTAATTAAAAAGTAAGATTTTGTACTTAAGAAGAAAAGTGGTAGGGGTATGTTAGGAGAAGGTAAGGAGTAAGTATGGTGGGTTTGAACCAAAACATTTAACTGTTTATAAAATTCTCAAACAACACATTTTTATTTTTATTTATTTATTTATTTATTCCTTTTTTAAATTTAAGTTAGAAACAAGCTTATTTTACATGTCAACCCCAGCTCCCTCTCCCTCCCATCCTCCCCCACTTCCCCATCAGGTCCCTCAGCCCCCCACCTAATCTCCACCCCGATCCCCAGGGAGGGTGAGGCCCTCCATGGAGGATCTCCAGAATCTGTCATTTCATCAAGGGCATGACCTAGGCCTTCCCCCAAGAGTCCAGACTGAGAGAGCATCCCTCACTGTGGGATGGGCAGCTAAAGTCCATTTTTATGCCAGGGAAGAATACTACCCAACGCCTCAAAGGTTACCTAGGACTCCTCACTGACACCCACATACAGGGGGTCTGGATCAGTCCCATGCTTTCTACACAGCCATCAATCTGGGGTCCAAGAGCTCCATTTTTAAAAATCAGACAGATAAAAAAATGATATAACCTCAAGGTCTTAAACATAAGCAAGCAAACCAGAAGTAGAAAGCAAGAAATAGTAAAGAAATGGAATAAAGGACATGATGGTTAAACAAACAAAATATATAATTTTAACCCATGGTATGGTCCTTGAAGAAAATAATAAATATCCATAAAGCCTCTTAACAAAACAAAGAAGAGAGGTTAAAAACACTATCTCAACTGCAAGCCCTTGTGTTTACAATGGTAATGTGTATGGAGGATGTGATGGTGTATTAGCGGCACAAATCTTTTGGGACCAACCAACTAATATCTGATTGGATTTAAGACCCATTCCATGAAATGGAAGCTCTCACTGACACAGCTTGGGTGGCTAAGAATCTAAGACTAGGACTCAGAGGAAAAGCAAATACTACTCTTGTTCTGAAGGAAATTAACAAAAAAATATCTTCTTATGAAACTCTGCAATACTCACATATCTGTGCCTAGCTCAGCCATTATCAGAGAAACTTCCTCCTTCAGTATATGAGAACAAATGCAAAGACCTACAGCTGGATAACATGCAAAGACTGAAATACCTGGGAGTGCTCAGTCCTATTCCTTCTCTCGGGCTAAGGGACCCCATGGCAGACAAAGTGGAATGATTCTAAGTCAAGGTAGATGAAAGATATGAAGCAAACACAGAAGGACCAACAAATACCTGAAGTCACAGAGGGACTATTGTAAAATGCACAAGGTCTTCATGGCTCTGGTCCTGATGTTTTCTCAGTGATAAGAGGAAAGTGAACATATGCCCATATCCCTAAGCGCATGCTATCTGCAATTGATAACTACTCTCAAATGAAAATTATTTTTCTCCACAGAATCTCACTCTTAAGATGAAGCCAAACACAAAACAAAGTCAGTAATCTGTTGGGCCTTCTTTTTCTTTTTCAGTCTTGCAGTTCCTTTCTGTACATATTATGGTTTCCAAATTTGAGTTTATATGGGATTTCTATGTGTTTCGGTTTATGTATCTGTGTCTAAATGTGTTTCTTGAGGGTTTTTTTCCTTGCCTGTTTTCTTCTCTTTGTTTTTTCCTATTTTTGTGTGTTTTTACTTTATTTAATATATTAATTAATTTATATATATATTAATTAATTAATTAATATAATTAATATATTAATTTAAATTTATATTATTGTTATTATTAATTATTTTAGATGCCAGATTGTATCGTTATAAGAATGAAAGGGTGTGGAATTGGGGAGGTGGTTACGGTGTTGTGTACCTGTAATCGCAGCACTCTGGATGTGAAGGCACAGCCTAGAAGTCAAGGCCAGCCTAGGCTACATAGTAAACTAAAGGCCAGCCTGGTATATATAAAACCTTAACTCAAAAGTGAATACAGATACAACACCAAATAGAAATGGAAGATACAGTCCCAAACTTACTGTATGAAGCCCGTATTATCCAGATAGTAAACTCAACAAAGACAAAAGAGACAAGGATAACTACACACCTATTTCCTTGATGAACATAAAGGGAACGTTCTCTATACAAATATTGCAAAGCTAACTCAAGAATACATTCACAATAAGAATATCATATTCCATGATTAAGTGGGTTTAATTTGGGAATGTGAGGATGGTTCAACATAAGCAATCAAATTAATGAATATAATATGACAACTATAGATTTCAAACAACTTATATTTTGAGTGAAAATAATATGAGGCAATGGAAATATTTCCAGTGCCCAAGGATTAGGAGAATATATGCTGTGATAGCACTTTATTACCAAAAATAATCTACACATTCAACACAATAATTATCAAAATTCCAGTGATACCCTTTAGAGAACTACTTAAAGCAATTCTGAAATTTATTTGGATGCACCAAAGACTATAGATATATGATATCATTTTTAGCAGAAGCAACAATAATAGGAGCATCACAATAACTGATATTAAATTGTAGTGTGGCTCTATAGAAATAAAAGTATCATAGCAAAATAATTACCACAGCCATATAAATCAATACAATAAAATACAGAAATAAACACCCATACTACAGTGATTGAATCTCAGACAAAGTTTTCAAAAATACACACTGGAGAAAAGATAGGTTCTTCAACAAACTGTGCAAGCAAAACTGGACTTACATATGTGAAAAAATTAAATTATGACCATATTTCTCAATCCACACAAAATCAATTAAAATTGATTAGAAACATCAATTAAGTCTTAAAACTGGCAAAGGTCTTCAAGATAATGCATGCCACCAAGATGTTTCTGAAAAGGGCTCTAGCAGCACAGAAATAAAATATCCAAAATTGACGAGTAGGATTCCATTAAGTTAAAAAATAATTGGGATAATGAGATGGTTTTGTAGGTAATAACACTTGCAGCCAAGTCTGTTGATCTGAGTTTCAACCTCAGGACTCACATAGAAGATAAACATTTCTTCTCCAAATTGCCACCTGGCCTATATATACATGATGTGGCATGTGCTCCTTATATAAATTAATGTGGTAATTAAAGGAAATCTGCAGGCTCAGCAGAATCAAAAGAATCTACACAATGAGAGAAAAAAATCTTTGCCAATGTTTCTTTTTCCAGTAATTAATATCTAAAAGTGTATAATAATTAAACACCAACAAACAAATTTTACAGTTAAGAATAGATTAATGAACAGAGAGTCGCCACAGGAATACAATTAGCAATTTAAATATTCGAATATCCTTGACATTTTTATCTGATAAAGCTATCAAAGTTAACCTATAATAAGATTCCATATTATCACAATTAGAATAACTGTTATCCAGTGCTACTGGGGACAAGAGAAAGAGGAGCATGAACACACTGATGGTGGAAATAGAAGAATGGTTGTTTGAAAGATAATGACCTGCAAAGGGAGTTTCGCTATTAGAAAGTGGGACTTTTTTGAAGGAAGCATGTCACTATAGGAATAGTGATCTCACATATGCTCAAGTTATATCCAGTATGTCAGTTCACCTCCTGTTGCCTGAAAGACATAGAAATATTAGCTACTTCTCCACCACCATACGTGCCTATACTCCACCATGTCTCACCATGATTATAATGGACTGAACCTCTGATAATGCAAGCCACCACCTCAAATAAATGTTTTCCTTTATAAGAGATGTCATGGTCTTGGTATCTCTTGTCAGCAATAAAAACCCTAAGACTGAGACCAGGGGACCAGCGGGTCCGGCGGGACCAGGTAAAACAGGTCCTGCATCCAGACCTGCATTCCAGTGCCTGGAGATGGCCTGGGGAATGCCACAGAGCCTCCCATCCTGGCAAAAACCATGCACCCCAGATCCCAGGTCTTCTCTTCCACCAAAGGGACAAGGAGAACAGGTGGAAGACTATGAACGCCACATTCCTGGGCTTCTTCTCCAACCACGGGACTAGAAATAAGACAAGGAATAGAAGAACTACCAGAGTATTGGACTTGCTTGCACCCACCAAAAGGGAACTCTGGTCCCCTAACCACCAGACAGTAAGGGGCTCTTTCTGCATGCACTAGAAGAAGAGATGGGAAAGAGACAATACAAAAACACACTCAGCAACAGAAAAACAAATATGACACCACCAGATTCTAGAGCCTCCACACCAGCAACACTCCAACATTCTAATGCAAATGAAGCAGAAGAGAATGACCTTAAAAACAACTTCATGAAAATGATAGAGTCCCTAAAAGAGGATATTGGAAAATCCCTCAAAGAAATGGAAAAAAAAAACAAAAACTGCAAGAAATGGAAGAAAAAGCAACCAAGCAAGAAATGGAAGAAAAAGCAAACCAAAAAATGCAAGAAATGGAAGAAAGAACAAACCAAAAAATTCATAAAATGCACCAAATGGACAAAAAGAAAAAATGAAAATTGCAAGAAACAATTCAAACAGTGCAAGTGTTGAAAACTGAAGTAGAAAAATAAAATAAAAAACAATCTGAAGACAGGCTAACAATAGAAAAGCTGGGCAAATGGTCAGGTACTACAGATACAATCATTACCAACACAATACAAGATATGGAAGAGAGAATCTCAGGTGTTGAAGATACACTAGGAGAAATGGATTCATCAACCAAAGAAAATCTTAAGTCCAATAAATCCCTAACACAAAACATCCAGGAAATATGGGACACCATGAAAAGACCAAACCTAAGAATTATAGGTATACAAGAAGATAAAGAAAACCACCTCAAAGGGGCAGAAAACATATTAAACAAAATCATAGATGAAAACTTTCCCAACTTAAAGATTAACACCTTCAGCAAAGTGGCAGGATACAAGGTCGACTCAAGAAAATCAGTAGCCCTACTATATACAGATGATAAAATGGCTGAAAAAGAAATCAGAGAAACATCACCTTTACAATTGCCACAAACAACATAAAATACCTTGGGGATAACGCTAACCAAACAAGTGAAAGACCTGTATCTCAAGAACTTTGAGTCTTTAAAGAAAGAAATTAAAGAAGCCCTTAGAAAATGGAAAGATCTCCCATGCTCTTGGATAGGTAGCATCAATGTAGTAAAAATGGCAATCCTGCCAAAATCAATCTACAGATTCAATGCAATCCCCATTAAAATCCCAGCACAATTCTTCACAGACCTTGAAAGAACAATAATCAATTTTGTATGTAAAAACAGAAGACCCAGGATAGCCAAAACAACCCTGTTCAACAAGGCAACGTCCAGAGGCATCACCATCCCTGACCTCAAGCTCTATTATAGAGCTATAGTCCTGAAAACAGCTTGGTACTGGCACAAAAATAGGCAGGTAGACCAATGGAATCGAATTAAAAACCCGGGTATTAACCCTCACACGTATGAACATCTGATCTTTGACAAAGAAGCTAAAAATATACAATGGAATAAAGAAAGCATCTTCAACAAATGGTGCTGGCATAACTGGAGGCTGGCATGTAGAAGAATGCAGATCGATCCATGTTTATCGCCATGCATAAAACTTAAGTCCAAATGGATCAAAGACCTCAACATAAATCCAGTCACACTGAACCTGTTAGTAGAGAAAGTGGGTGGTACCCTTGAACGAATTGGTACAGGAGACAGCTTCCTGAACATAACATCACTAGCACAGACAGTGAGATCAACAATTAATAAATGGGACCTCCTGAAACCGAGAAGCTTCTTTAAGGCAAAGGAAACAGTCAGCAAGACCAAAAGGCCGCCCAAAGAATGGGAAAAAATATTCACTAATCCCATATCTGACAGAGGGTTGATCTCCAAATTTTACAAAGAACTCAAGAAGCAAGTCTCCAAAAGACCAAAGGCCCCAATTAAAAAGTGGGCTGAAGAACTAAATAGAGAAATTTCAATAGATGAGTCTAAAATGGCTGAGAGGCACTTGAGAAAGTGCTCAACATCCATAGCCATCCGGGAAATGCAAATCAAAACAACTCTGAGATACCATGCCACTCCTGTCAGAATGGCTAAAATCAAAACCACCAATGACAATTTATGCTGGAGAGGATGTGGTGAAAGGGGAACACTCCTCCATTGCTGGTGGGAGTTCCAACTGGTCCAGCCACTTTGGACATCAGTATGGAGATTCCTCAGAAAAATGGGAATAAACCTACGACAAGACCCAGCAACTCCACTCTTAGGCATATATCCAAAAGATGCCCATTCATACAACAAAGATGTCTGTTCCACTATGTTCATAGCAGCATTATTTGTAATAGCCAGAACTTGGAAGCAACCTAGATGTCCCTCAACCGAAGAGTGGATAGAGAAAATGTGGTACATTTACACAATGGAGTACTATTCAGCAGAAAAAAACAATGGAATCCTGAGATTCGCAGGCAAATGGATGACACTAGAAGAAACCATCCTGAGTGAGGTAACCCAGTCACAAAAAGAGAAACATGGCATGTACTCTCTCATATATGGATTTTAGACATAGATCTGGGCAGTACCAGCCTACAATCCCATGGCCAGAGAGTCTGGGAAACAGAAACTTTATTTAGTGGCTGATCGAAGAAGAGGCAGACTCCCTTGGTTAAGTACTGAGCTGAACTCAAGAAAGGCAGTAACAGAGAGGGAGTACTGATGACCAAAGGGATTAAGACTGGGCTGGTTTAACCCCCAGAAACAGCTGACCTGACAAAGGTTAACTTGATCAAGACCCCCTGAATGTGGGTGTCAGTGAGGAGGCCTAGGTAATCTATTGAGCCTTGGGCAGCAGATCAGTACTCATCCCGAGTATACACATGGACTTTGGACTCCCATCCAAAAATGTGAGGTGCACTCTCACCCTGAACTCTTGGGGGAGGGCCTAGACCCTGCCCTGTATGAAATGACAGACTATGGACACCCCCCCATGAAGTGCCTCACCCTCCCTGGGGAATGAGGGGATAATGGGGGGGTTGAGGGGGCACACGAGGAGGGGAGGGAAAGGGAGAGGGACCTGGAACTGACTTGTGAAGCAACCTTGTTTCTTATCTAAATTTAAATTGAAAAATAAATTTAAAAAAACACACATGAAAACAAAACTAAATTTTTCTTTAAATTTTAAAAAAAAATAAAACTAACAGAGCATATTAGTCAATTGGGTTCAACAGACATCCATAGAACATTCCCTGCAAACACAAAAGAATATATCTTCTTCTTAGCACTCCATGGAACCTTCTGTAAAATTGACCACCTACCAAGCAACAAAGCAAACCTCAACATATACAAGAAATCAGAATAACTCCTTGTATCTTACTGGATCACCATGGATAAAGTTAGAATTCAACAACACAAATTTCAGAAAATATACAAACACATAAAAAGTGAATAATGACAAATTGAATCACCCCTGGGTCAAGGAAGGAATAAAGAAATTAAAGACTCCCTAAAATTCAATGAAAATGAATGCATAACATACACAAACTGATTTGACATTTTGAAAGCTGTGATAAGAGGAAAGTTCACAGCAGTAAGAACCTGCATAAAGAGCTGGAGATCACTCACACTCCTAATTTAACAGCACACCTGAAAGTTCTAGAAAAACATGAAGCAAATTTACCTAGGAGGAGTAGACACCAGCAAATAATTAAATTGGGGCTTAAGTCAATAAAATACAAAGAACCAGTGAAACACAGAGTTGTATCTTTGATAAAAATTAACAGGATAGACAAAACTTTGTGCAAAATAAGCAAAAGGCAGAGAGAACATGTAAAAATGACAAAATGAGAAATGAAAAGGGGGGGCATAACAAGACACTTAAGAAATCCAGTGAATCATTAGGTCATACTTTAAAAACCTTTAAAGAAAATGTACAATTTTCTGGATACCTATCACATACCAAATTAAATCAAGAAGAGATTATCAATTTGAATAGACCCTCCAAGGAAATATAAGCAGTCATCAAAAGTCCCACAAATAAACAAACAAACAAAAAGCACAGGGCCACATAGTTTCAGTGCAGAATTCTGAAGAAGAACTAATACCAATACTTCACAAACATAAGCAGATGGGACCTTGCCAAACTCTTTGTATGAGGCTACAGTTAGTGCTCAAACTTCACCAACACACAACTATCAAAGAAAATTACAGATCAATCTCCCTCATGAACATTAATGCAGAAAATACTCAATATAATACTGGCAAACAAAATACAACACCAAATTATGTGGAAATTTGTCAATGTAATACACCATATAAACAAACCAAAAAAACCATATGATAATCTCACATGCTTAAAAAGCCTTTGACAAAATTCAACACATCATGATGAAGGTTTTGGAGAGATCAAGGATAAAAGGAACATGCCTAAACACAATAAAGGCAATATATAGCAAGCCAACAGCCAAAATAAAACTAAATAGAGAGAAACTCGATGAAATTCCTCTAAAATCAGAAATAAGTCAAAGTAGCCCAGTCTCTCCATATCTCTTCAATATTATACTTCTCCATTGATGGTGGTAGTGCAAACTTGTACAGCCCCTTTGAAAATCAGTATGACAGTTTTTCAGAAAATTAGAAATCACTCTATCTCAAAATCCAGCAATACCACTCTTGTACAAATACCCAAAGAATGCATACTCACAACAAGGACTTTGTTTCACTATGTTCTCAGCAGCATTATTTACAATAGACAGAACCTGTAAGAACCCTAGATGCCACTCAGCTGAAGAATGAATAAAGAATATGTGCAACATATTCACAGTGGAGTACTACAAAGCAGTAAAAAAGCAAGGACATCTTGAAATTCGCATGCAAATGGATGGAACTAGAAAAAACCATCCTGAGTGACATAATCCAGACACAGAAAGACAAATATGATATGTATTTACTTATAAGTGGCTATTAGACATAAAGCAAAGCCTAACCAGAGAAGGAAGGAAACAAGGAGTCCCTAACAGAGAAATATATTGACACCCTCTCTGAGAAGGGAAAATAGACTATATCTCCTGAGTAAATTGGGAGCCTTGGAAGAGGGGGAGGGTATTAGGAGAGTGGGGATGGCAGAAGGGGAGGAAAACATGAGGGATCATGAAGGTCGAGTTGAGAGAAAAACAGAGAGAGAGAGAGCAAGGAAAATGATACCTTGACAGAGGGAGTCATTATGGGGTTAACAAGAAACCCATCACTAACAAAATTCCCAGAAATACACAAGGATGACCGTAAGGGAGAATCTAAGCAACTATAGAGAGGATACCTTAACTGCCCTTCCCTATCATAAAAATGATGACTACCTTAAATGCCATTATAGAACCTTCATCCAGTACCTGATGTAAGCAGATGCATAGATCGATAGCTAAGCATTGAGATGAACTCCTGGAATATAGCTGTAGAGAAAGAGGACTGATAAATTGAGCAAGGGAATCATGTGCCCATGGGGAAACCCACAGAAATAGCTGATGTGAGCAAGTGGGAATTCACTGACTCTGGACTGACAGTTGGGGAACCTGCATAAGACCAAACTAGGACCCCTGTATGTGGGTGATAATAGGGGGACTTGGACAATTTATGGGGCCACTGACAATGGAACCAGTAATTATCCATAGTGTATGAATTGGCTTCTTGGAGCCTATTCCCTATGGAGGGATTCCTTGCTCATCGAAGATACAGCGGGGAGTGTCTTGATCCTGCCCCACATGATGTGATAGACATTGATGATCCCTGTGGAAGGTCTCACCCTCTCTGAGGGGTAGATGGGTGGTAATATGGGGAGATAGTGGGGGGAGTGGAAGGGAAGGAGGGAGAGGGAACTGGGATTGGTGTGTAAAATAAAACTGTTTAAAAAAGAATTAAAATTTTAAAAAGAAAAAAAGAAAAGAAGTCCAGTTAGAAGGGCCACCAAAAGAATGATTGCTAAAGAAAATATACTACATCTGTACAATGGACATTTTATTAATCTGTAACAGGGAATAAAAATATATTATTTAAAGGAAAGTGGAACTGAAGACCATTATGAACGGCAGAATAATTCAAACTCAATGTCAATTACTGCAGACTTTCTCTTATATGTGGTATGTAATTTAAATTTATATATGCCTTCTACAAATGTGTGAGTGTAAGACATGAATTAGAATGGCAGCTATTGATGGTAGAAAGAATTTTAAAAAGGAGAGGAAAGAAGGGAACAGAAACCACAGGGGAATATAAAAAACATGAAACAGCCAGAAGATTTGAGACGGGGATGTTGCTAGTCAGAGTAGGAAAGTGGTGGGAGAGGACAGTGGGTGTGCACCCAATAGCAGAGTATAATGGCTAATATGTAAATGATTAAAAACATCATAGAAAACTGTATTATTTTGTACACTAACTTAAGATTATTGTAAAGTAGGTTCAATCATCAAAATTCTTGAGAAGATGTGTAGTTAACATATCCTTATAAGCAAACAAATGCCTTGTTTTAGAAATACAGCTGAGGAAAGACGACCATGGGACTCAACCCTGTAATACCAACACATATGAACTGTAGGCAGAAGTACAGGATGTCAAGGCCAGCCTCAACTGTACAAGAACCTCACAGCGAGCCTGGGTACATGAGACATCTGAAATAATAAACCAATAAGCAACTCCATAGGAATGCAAATGAAATTAAATATTTGGGTTTACTAAGACTTTTGTGTAAAAACAGGATGGACAGTATGAATATTTCCAATGGTGGGAAGCAACTTGTAAAAATTCGTAAGTAGATAACTATAAAAATTTGGTGTTGTTCCCATGGCAATATAAAAGAATAAAATATAAAAATAAAAGGATAATTGATTTTTTTTGGTTTTTTGAGACAGGGTTTCTCTGTATTGTTTTGGAGGCTGCTCTGTAGGCCAGCCTGGCCTCAAACTCACAGAGAACCGCCTGCCTCTGCCTCCCGAGTGCTGGGATTAAAGGCGTGTGCCACCAATGCCCGGCTTTTTGTTTTTTGTTTTTTGTTTTTTTGAGGATAATTGAAAATAACATCCTAAAATATGTTCTCTTCCTAAAGTAAGGAACTGAAAAATTTAAACATGTTTATATTAAATAACTTAGAAATACTAAGTTTCATAAAAGCAAAAATTCTAATAGAGTATAGGATTTAACTTTTTTATACTTTCACTTTTTGCAGTAAAAGAGAAACTGTTGTTAACTGAGCAATACTAAAGGATTCAGGGATCATTCTCTTGTTGTTGGCATAAGCCTCTTAATGTTGCATTTTTCAAGTTTTTAAATTATTTTTGAATTTATAATTTAATTAGATCATTTCCCTGTTATTTCTTCCCTCGAGCCTTGTCATATGTCTCCCATTGCTCTTTCAAATTCATGTCCTCTTTAAATGTTATTACATATATATTGTATGTATGTGTGCATTATGTATATGTATTCTTGTATATACAAAAATATATGTATATGTACATTATACACATATATTTCTAAGTATGTGAACACAACCAGCTCAGTCTGAATAATAATATTAGAAAGAACATTATTTATGGCTTATCCCACTTGGTTATGTAATACCAACTGTTTTCCACTACGACAGTTAACGTGAGATATTTAAGAACATACTTATGGATAATGGTCCCAGTCAGCTGGTGAATCATGCTTCCTTCGTTGGAATATAAATCATGTGTCTTTAGAAAAAAATCAAAAGAAACAATTTTCTTCACATCAAACATTTCGTTGATTATTTATTTGTATTGATTTATTTGTAGATTAAATGTCCTGAAATAAGTATATATGTATGTTTATGAACAGTGCTAAGTACTTTTGTAAATAGAAATATATTGGTTTGGTTTCTAGTTTGCCATTACATTTATAATGTAGAGATGGTAGAATACCATGAGATTTTGTCCACTCTCTCCATATCTCCTCAATATTACCCTTGAAGTTGTAGGTAGAGCAACACGACAACAAAAACCGATCAAGGGATACAAATTGGAAAGGAAGAGATCAAACTTTCACTATTTGCAGATGATATGATAGTTTACATAAGTGACCCAAAAAACTCTACCAGCAAACTACTACCGCTAATAAATACCTTCAGCAAAGTGGCAGGATACAAAGTCGACTCAAGAAAATCAGTAGCCCTACTATATACAGACAATAAAAAGGGCTGAGAAAGAAATCAGAGAAACATCACTCTTTACAATTGCTACAAACAACATAAAATACCTTGGGATAACTCTAAGCAAGCAAGTGAAAGACCTGTATCGCAAGAACTTTGAGTCTTTAAAGAAAGAAATTAAAGAAGCCACCAGAAAATAGAAAGATCTCCCATGCTCTTGGATAGGTAGGATCAATGTAGCAAAAATGTCAATCTAGCCAAAAGCAATCTACAGATTCAATGCTATCCCTATTAAAATCCCAGCACAATTCTTCACAGACCTTGAAAGAAAAATAATCAACTTTATATGGAAAAACAAATGACCCAGGATAACCAAAACAAACCTATTCAACACAGCAATGTCTGGAGGCATCACCATCCCTGATTTCAAGCTCTGTTATAGAGCTATAGTCCTGAAAACAGCTTTTTACTGGCACAAAAATAGATAGGTAGACCAATGGAATTTAATTGAACACCCCGATATTAACCCACACATATGATCATCTGATCTTCGACAAAGAGGCTAAAAATATACAACGGAAAAAAGACAGTATATTCAACAAATAGTGCTGACATAACTAGATGCCGGCATGTAGAAAAATGCCTATAGATCCATGTCTATCGCCATACACAAAATTTAAGTCCAAATGGATCAAAGACCTCAACATCAATCCAGCCACACTGAACCTCTTAGAAGAGAAAGTGGGAGGCACCCTTGAACAAATTGGTAGAGGAGACTGCTTCCTGAACGTAACACCAGTAGCACAGTCACTGAGATCAAAAATTAATAATACATGGGACCTCCTGAAACTGATAAGCTTCTGAAAGGCAGAGATTTTGTACAGATTTTTATGCTCATTTTTTTCCTAAATTGTTTTATATTATCTTCAATAAGTCCCTTTTTTCCAAATAAAATAATTCAGAAGCTTGATATTAAACGTCTTATTAGAAGTGAAACTTGGAAACACATTAATTAGGATTTTAATATTTTTGTTTTGTTTTTAAGTGAGACAGTTACTTTTCCTATATTTTGTGTGTGTATCATGAAAGTTCTCTGTGAAGCATGCTCCCACATTTGTGTGGACTCATTTTCTTATTGATTCATAGTACCAAAGTCAGCATGTATCACTGTACAATATGCTGACACATGCTAGACAGAGCAGCTATTGCAATCTCAATTTACTTTGCCCACAAATGTTGCCACTGACACAGAACTTTTTGCTGTTGTCCTGTAGACAGCTTTCTTACTGAATATCTGCTCTCTCAGATTCATTGTTGTGATTATAGTTCCCAGGAAAACTAAAAGTGACTATGTTCAGGACTGCTACACTACAGTGATTCACAAATAAGTGGGCTCTGGGTGTCCCTCCCATAGAAACTTTTCAATTCTCAAGGAGAAACTAAGATTTTTTTTTCTTATTCTCTAGTATGTGTATGATAATTAATTGCACTGCCACTCAGGAAATTTATCTTAGATTTCTCTCTGCTCCAGTTCTGAATCATAAATTCAAAATATTATTGAAACTCAAAAACTCTTCTAAGTTCTTAGACACATTGCAATTAACAAAACAAATACAGATAATCACCGCTGGGAAAACACTGATGTTTAGGAACATAATTTTCTTAACTAGTTAATACCACAGGCATTTATATGCATCATGATAAAATGTGATGTTCAAGTATACTGACTGTCTTCATTTAACATAGGCTTATTTTGCCTTTTTTATTTAATTGTGTACTATTATCTCACAAGATACTTAGGCCACTAAGATAGGCATAATTAGTTGTTGATTTGAATGCCCATTCATCTATTATCGACACATAAACCAGGGAAGACATTGATGGTTTTAAAAGTAACCCTCCTCTCCTACCCCCAAGTAAGGAGCTGAAAACAAAAGACTGTGTACCTGGTTACCTCCCATGCCATGGCAGTTGAATATACCCACTTTTTCATTTTCTTTGCGGCCCATGTTGTCTAAGCATTGATTTGTTTCAACATTTCTTATCTAAAGAGAAAACAAAGAAAAATGAGGTCAAATATGTAGGCCATAAACTCATTCTGATACTCAAATTATAGATTGTTGAATAAATAATAATACACATTTGTAAAGAAATTCCCTCAAGAATGTGTTTTAAATATTACCTTATCTTTTTCTACTTATGATTAGTCTTAACTTATTTCTAAACCCTTCCTAGTTTGAATTGGAAAAAAGTTGGTTTTGAAATTAGCATTTATTCAAGCAATAAATAAATAATTCATATTTTAAACATTAGAATATACTGAAATCCCATCCAAGTAATTAAATGTTTACTATAGAATCACATATAAATATGACAGTAAATTGGATTTGTACTTGAGTTTGTATTTTTAGATTTGTGTATGTTCTATCTTGCCAAATAATAAAAATTAATCACATTGTTTTTTTCTATGACTAAGACAGATTTGTACACTTTTCTTTATTCCAATTTCTAAACTTAACAGAAAGTTTTAACCCTAAAAATCAGTTACAAGTTAAATGTCTATTCACACTGCAAATTCCCCAAAAGCAGATTAAGCTGCTAAGTGTAGACATAGGTCATTGTTATATAATCAAACATTGCATCAGTTCTGTAATTACCATAAAGTTTGAGATGGTTCTAAATCGAAAAGTCATTCCTTTGTTTTTAGGACGCTAAAATGTTTAAATTAAGCATAAGTTGTTATAACAGAAGCAAGGGGAGGAATACCTGTGTTAAATGAAATATTTTTAGAAAATTTTTTCCTATTTGTCACTCAAGTAACATACTTAGATTTATCTAACCTGATTCTGAAATTCTGTATCTCTCTTAAATGTAAGCATATATGAAAATTGTAGATTCTGAAATGACCTAGGTATTGTTTTTCTACATGGCTATCATGCAATGAGTAAAATTCTCTTCAAATTTTCCAATTAATAAAATGAGAGATGTTTGATATAATTTTATAAAAGTCTGAGAAGATGTGTATAATACAATGTCCTATTTTGTGAACATTATTGTTAAACAAGGCTTCCAGGGTATCAAAAAAACCCATTTGATTAGCAGTAAAAACTCGGTGAGGAAATATAAACAGTTGTGATCACAGTGGGTACAGTTTGTAAGTGGCTAAGATTCTCAAGTCCTCTTTGAATAGGTGGAAATTTAGTTCAGTATTATAGACACTTTCATCAAGAAATATGAGCAGCCACCCAATGGACAGGGCAGAGGACACTGTGATTATTGTACTGAAAGCATTTAGGCTTCAAGAAGTATACCCAAATAGTGGTACAAGGTTATATTATGTTTACAAGCTGATTTAAGATGTTTGAAAACTGAGCCCTTAAGCAGATCATTTTCAAGATCAGCACATGCACAATAATTAAGAAGGTAAAAAAATAATAGAATGTGTAGTAAATAGGCCTGTGTAGAATTCACATTGTCCAATAAATCATAGACTATACAGTTGAGTTGTAATATCATACCTCTTTTTAACTTGCGACTAAAGGTGAATCTTTATAAGGTTCATGATACTTGAGCAGATTGAACATAAAAGTTACAGTGTGTAAAGTCATTCGTAAGGTTTTGTATCTCTGACAATAAACATCTCAAAGCATATCTTCCCCAGTGATGAACCTGACAGAATTTTAGAGGAGCATTAAATAGGCACTTGACATTTGATTATGAGAAATTAAGTACAGAATTTGAAAAGCATCAAAATTTGGTACTGGACAAGTGTTTAAATATCTAATTTAGGTATGTGATGTTTGTATTTGTGAGCTCATAACAATAAAATGATTTTAACAATAATAAAAATGAATGCCCAAAATATGTTGTCTTTGTAAAAAATTATTGTCGACCTACCATCTATGATATATAAATTTGATTTCTTTTCTTTGAAATCGCTTATGAATTCAGTGACGATATTAAGAAACAGTAAGAAAATCACATCTTACATAAAACACTGCTTGCTGTAAAATAATACAGAAATAAACAAAAGAAACATAATTTATTTCATTGTGGAGCTTGGAAAAAAGCAATAAAACCATATTCACAATGTTAGAAGATTAATATGTCTCATTGGAGAGGGACAATTACCCTTCCTAAGGATGAGCAACCTAATTATCTATTCAATACAAAATAATCAGTAAACAGATTCACTGTGCTGTATGGATATATTTATGCATATGTTTGCAAAAATAATAACCAAAGAAAAAGAGATCATCAATCTGAGAGGGACTGCGGGAGAGATTGGTGGTGTTAGAGGGAAGAAGAGGAAGGGGAAACTAATAAATTATATTTTACTTTAAAACATTAATTTTAAAGGCCTCGTAAAAATGCAAAGCACAGAAAGAGTAGACAGAGCAATGCAATGCATGTGTTCTGTCTGCAAGGGAACTGAAAAAATACATTTCAGTTTTGTGAGATAACAATCCTAATCCAATCTATGCAAGACGAACTCCAACAGGAGAATAGCAGACAGATGCCCACTGCAGTTACAGAATACTGGAATAATGAATTAGTAACTATGGCCATAGAGCAGGGAGCATGGAGCAGGTGTACAAAACTCCATGATGTCAGCAAACCTGTGTTCTCAGTACACCCATGCACAGTAGTGGGTTAGATACAGGACCGGAAGTCAGACAACAAGCATGGAGCCTACTGCCATTGTGTTGAGGAGAGGCATGATTGTTTAGGGTAAAGGATAATAGTGGAGATCAGAGAGTAAATTTTGGTTTATGGATTTTTTTAAGATTGAGCCAGAAGAAATTTCAGGTAGCTTGCATATGAACCAGGAAATAAAATAGATATCACACAATACTACCAGTTTTGATCCATACAAATGGACAAAAGATGTCTTTAATTACTGAGAACAATATTCTGAGTTAAAATATGTTGAAGGCAATCTTAGTGGTCTTTGTACTTAAAACTCCCTTTGGTGAATGAGAAATCTTTGCCTGCCCCATATGACTTTTAGGTTATACAATATACTGGTTCACTTGCTTCCATGATGGACGGTTACTTTTGAAAACCCAGTTACAATCTGGCTTGTTCTCCCTCAGTTTTAAAAGAATGAATTTTCCTAGACACAAAATTGCCTTTACTGCTTTAAATTATAATGTATTTTTTGCCTCAAAATATCGTGGTATTTCTTACTATAGAAAATATAGTGTATATTGCTCCTTTTCACGATAAGAAATTTATTTTAAGGATTGGCTCCTTGAATTACACTCAATAATGCTCATTATACTTCAGCTGGTTGGATAGTGTTTACTATCTTCTATATCTGTCAATTTCTATCAAAGTTTAAAATGTCTTTGTCATTTAAATTTTCCCTCCTTTCCTACCCTTAAAATTACAGTGTGTTTTTCTGTTAAGATTGTGAATCAAAGCAGGGTGGTGGGGTACACACCTATAATTCCTCCTTGTTCAGGTCAGCTGTTTCTGTGGGTTTCACCAGCATGGTCTTAACCTTTTTGCTCATCATTCCTCCCTTTCTGTCACCGGGTACCAGGAGATCTGTTCAGAATTTAGCTGTGGGTGTCTGCCTCTGCTTTTCTCTTAAAAGGGAGACTGCAGGAGACAGAATACTGAGACCCTTCAGAGTATAGAGTGGAGAGCTCACCTGTGGGCAAAAGGTGCTACTCCAGTTCAGCTACAACTTTTAAATTAATGGGAACAACTTTCTCAGCAGAAACTGCTAGACTAGGGAATCTCTATTTGACCCCTAGCTTCTTCCTCCTATTCCTTCTGCAAAGATGACAATGTCATGCCAGTGAGGAGTCTATGAATCTACATCAGTATCACATTTTCTTATCAAAGTCACATCATGTTTTCTTTTTTTATTTTTTTAATTTAAATTAGAAACATGCTTGCTTCCTATATCAATACCAACTCCTTCTCCCTTCCCTCCTCCCCTGCCCAACCCACCAGGTCCTCCAGATCCCCTCCCAATCCCCACTCCTATCCCCATGGAGGGAGAGGCCCTCCATCGGGAATCTCCAGTGTCTGACATTTCATCCTGGGCAGGGCCTAGGTCCTCCCTCTAGAGTCCAGGCTGAGAGAATATCACTCATTGTAGGATGGACATCGAAAGTCCATTTGTATGTCAGGGATAAATACTACCCAAGGCTCCATGGTTTGCCTAGGCCTCCTCACTGACACCCACATTCAGGGGGTCTAGATCAGTCCCATGTGTCCTCCCAGCCATCAGTCTGGGGTCCAAGAGCTCCCCCTTGTTCAGAGAAGCTGTTTCTGTGGTTAAACCAGCCCAGTCTTGACCACTTTGCTCATTAGTCCTCCCTTTTTGTCATTGGATCCCAGAAGTTCAGTTCAGTATTTAGTTGTGGATGTCTTCCTCTGCTTCCATCAGTCACTGGATGAAGGTTCTTTTTCCCAGACTCTCTGGCAGTGGGATCATATTCTGGCACTCTCCTTATTCATGTCTAAAATCCATATACGAGTGAGTACATAACATGTTTCTCTTTTTGTGACTGGGTTACCTCACTCAGGATGGTTTCTTCTAGTTCCATCCATTTGCCTGCAAATTTAAAGATTGCATTGTTGTTTTTTTTTCATTGAATAGTACTCCATTGTGTAAATGTACCACATTTTCTCCATCCAGTCTTCAGTTGAGGAACATCTAGATTGCTTCCAGGTTCTGGCTATTACAAATATTGCTGCTATGAATATAGTGGATCAGATGTCCTTGTGACATGAATGTTCATCTTTTGCGTATATGCCTAAAAGTGGAATTTCTGGGTCTTGTGGAAGACCGATTCCAATTTTCCTGAGGAACCTCCATATTGATTTCCAAAGTGGAGTGTAAGAGTCGGCACTTCCACCAGCAGTGGAGGAGTGTTCCCCTTTCTCCACATCCTCTCCAGCATAAACTGTCATTGGTGTTATTGACTTTAGCCATTCTGACAGGAGTAAGATGGTATCTCTTTGTTTCTTTGATTTGCATTTTCTGGATGACTAGGGATGTTGAGCCCTTTATTTTCGCTTTTCTTTCTATTTTTAATTTTTAGCATGTGTCCTCGTGTTCTTTTTGTTTAAGTTGGGTGATGTCATTTCAAAAGAATTCCAGAATAGATCCATTTTTATTAGTAGAAGCCTGTCCTATATTTGAAGTTACAACCATACTTTTGACATCTTAATTTATGTGCAAGTAGTATCACTTGCCCCCCCGAATGTAGCACAAAGTGGTTACTGTATCTGAAATAAAGTGAAGTCTGTCAAGCTGGCTGGATACTAAATCTGGGAGAATAGAAATAGATATGGATGGATGGTTTGGAAAACTTGTCAGAATTATCCTAGATTAATGTCTGCAGCATCAAATCAGTCTGCAATCTGTGCACACTAACAGAGCTGAAACTAAACCTTTTCATTGGTTTATAAATTCAGCACCACTTCTACCATAGTAAAAAATTACTTACATCTGTCTACCTATTTCACACTTTGTTCATTTTATTCCTTCTGTCTTTGTCATTTTGTCAAAATGACTTAAAAAGGTAATATAATGGAGAAAAGATGGTTTTCCCAGATGGTTTCTGGGAATTTATTCCATGATGCTGGAGCAGGTGTGGATGAGCAGAGCAGCTTGAATATGGCAGCTGAGAAGCAGAGAGAGCACCTACACCGTTCCCTTCCTCTTTTTTCTCTTCCATTTCATCTCCTATTCCCACCCTGTGACTGATGCAGGCCACATTTAGGGAAGGAGTTCCTTTCTATCCCATTCTTTGTAGAAATAAAATGTATCGACAAATTCAGTGGTGTGCTTCATTAATCTCCTGGGAACTTTTAAATTCAATCAAGTTGAAAATCAATATTTATCTCCCACTATGCCGATGAAATGACAAACATTAAACTGGTGTTTTCACAAGTTAATAGAGTGAAGTTGGGAATTGCCAGTCCTGACTTTCATTAAGTGTGTATTATAAAGGAGACCCAGACAGACAAATAGAGTGTTATTATTGATCAGAAGCAATGACATACTACAATTATAATTATATAATAATTATAATGGTTATAAATCATGCAGAAACAGAGATTGGAAACCAGTTATGTAGACTGGAAACAGGACCAGTAAATGGCTCAGCTGGTAAAGACATTTGCCTCCAAACATGAATACCTAACTTCAATCACTGGGCTACTTGGTGGAAAAAGACAATACTCCTAGAAGTTTTCCTCTGACCTACATAGACATGCCATAGTACATGTTACTTTAAAATAAAAAGACGCAGAATAGCGTGGTGCACAATTAAGTGTGGTCTCCTAAAGTGCATCACTAGGAAAGAAGTGGACAAGATACTGACTTGTCACTGGTGTCAGTCAGAAGAAATGGCGATCAACCGATAAGGAGCTTTATCCATTAAGAATCCCTTTTACGTGTGTTCTATGTCCTATATTAAAATAATCAGGGGACTGTGAGAAACTGACTTACTTTCTATGCTATGATACAGCTTTGACTGTAAGGTATGAAACCAAGGCAGTTCTAAATTTAATTGGTTGTCTGCTTTGAGGTTTCTTTATTTACACACCTTTTTTATTGCTTAGAAATAATTCTTAAGGATATAAGAGAGGGTATTGTTTTTTCACTTTATTGTTGAAGATTGAAGTCAGCAAGCCATTACACAGTTTATTTTGCACACCAGAAGTCCTCTTAGCAGTAATTAGCTTTAATTCCCTCTGCTGGATTTTGCCAAGAGCAGACTTTACTCTAATCTAAAAATAGAGGGATTGTCCCCATCCCACCAATCAATCTTTACTTTAAAATATCTATTGTAAAAATAAAGGATAGTATCATTTACACTTAAACAAGAACTTTGGAAAATTTTAATCACAATAGCACATTTATCATTTAATTGGGCATCATCTAACTTATCGTTACTTACATCAAAATACTTATACTGACTCTGTATTGCAATGTTAATCTTCCATAAATCAGAGCTTTCTTGAATATATATTAATTATAATGAATAACTATACATTTGAGTGAATCAGAAGGATAACCAGACAATTTTTATATTCAGCAAGCACAAACTTACTGTGCTTAAATCCCAAACTGTATATAGTTAATTGCAGCTTTTTTATCAATATCTACTTAAAAATAAAATCAGAGTGATTTATACTTTATATTATCAGAAATATGAAACATTTCACCTACAGATGTACATACTCACTTATTCTGGATGAAAATTAGCTTCTAGCTCCCCAAGATTTTACAATTAAAGCATGGGCAGAAATGCCCACATTTGAGTGTCTGACCTAGAATGGGATGTTATTTACTAGGTTATCCTATTAATGGGTCAAGAACACTGCAAACCTATAAATAAATCTGATTGCCAGGGATGGTAAGGCTTTAAGCATTTTAGCTTTCACACTTGTTAGCAATTGAATTTATCCATAATCCCTGAAGCCTCACAGCTTTACAGATGCCTATTTTTATCTATTTAAGTTTGCTCTTCAAAATATTTAAGAAATATAATACCATGAATATAAGGACATTAACTAGCTGATGTGGTTAAAGGATCTAAGAGGAAAAGTGCTGAGGTCAACAAAACAATCCAAAGTGCACAGACCAGTGCCAAAACATGTCCATTCAGCACACAGACAGGAATTTTAAGTATCAAGGGTTAAATCATTTGGCTCCACAAATACTTTCTTACATCTTTTTAAGCTTGGATTGTCCTTTGTTCCAAATATCTCACGATATATAGAGAGAGTACTGCCCTGTCAAAGCTCAAAAATTTGGGTCAACATACTGCCTTAGAAGGTTATTTATTTCAATCTTGTCTAGGAATTAGTCCTTATATTTATAGTATCTAAGCCTGTCATGTTAAATCCACATAAGCTAAAGGGCTATTTAAGAGAGAATTTACTGCTGTAAAGGGCTCAACCTCCTTATTCCATTATCATCTGCTTGCTGAGTCTAAAAGACACATGCTTCATTAAGTTACTTAAAGGTTTGAGTTCAAAACAATTGCTTTAGTTTCTGATTGTCAATTGCACATTAATTTGTTAGCTGAGTAGAGTAATATTTCAATTATCCAAGTAAGATGCAAACATCAGACAGTAAGATAATATCTGACATCAATAAGTTTACTCATGTTAGTTTTGGTGTTGATATATGATAATCATCAAACAGAATAAAGAAAATTATAAAGAAAAATTGATTTATGGGGAAATGTATGCTTTTATCAACATTAAATATATAGACCTTTTACAAAACTCAAACTATGCAAAATGTTAAATGGTCACAAGGTCACTAGAAATAAAGGGAGAAGTACATGATTAGATTAAACAATAATTTGATAACAAGTAGCTTCTACATTTGTCACTTTGGAATTCTATAAGAAAGATCCTTCATGTAGAATGAAAGATTTGATACGCATTAAGAAAGAAAAAGCCTCAAATCATGAATTTTGCCCATTAGCTCTTTTAACACTAACTCATTATCAAGAGGCTCATCTTAAATTATATGTACATGGTTAAACAAAATTGAATTGAGGAGAGGTTGCTGTATTAGCCTTTCTGTTTCCATGGTTACAGATGCTGTGTTGGATTTCTCTGGAGCCTGCTTTTAAAATGGAAAACTACAGTACATTAATATCACAGGAAGCTCAAAACTTAATATATCTCAAATATGCTTGAAATGCATTGCATGTATGAGTAAATCCATAGCATGCTCATGTGGGGTACTTTGATTTCCACTGTTTTCCTTTGCCTTTTTGATTGCCTCTTGATACCCCTGCATCCTCTCTCAATAACAGTAGAAAGTCTCTAGAGCAAGGGGTTTTATTTGTTTGTTTTTAATTTTGCTTTGTGTTCTTAGCACAAGAAACATAATTCAGATTTTATTTGTTAAAACTATTTTAGTGAAGAGAATGAAGCTATTTTCTGCAATGCTTTATAACCAAAGCATGAGCTATATATATAGTGCTAGACTAACATATTTGAATCTTGACTTCAATAATTAACTTGCTAAGTGACCTTAGGTCAGTCATTCCAATTCCAATGTAACTGTTTCTTTACTAACTGGAAAAAAAACCAGATTGAAGAGTGTACTGTCATTTAAAAATAGTAAAATTAACATAAGCTACTTAGAGCAATGTAACCACAGTGAAAAACAAGCTTTGTTATGGCTTCTTTCCAGACCCTCTGACTTAGGTATTTGCTAAAGCCCCACCTCCTGCATGCAAACAGTACTATGAGACTCAAAGGATATGACTGACTTGAGGTCCTGGGACTTTCTTCAATCTTCTATGCTCCCTATTCTATGAACATTGCAAAGACCCAAATCAATAACTGATATCTGTGGATAATATTTTTATATCAAGTATAGGCACTTGGTTGATTGCATAAGATGGATAATTCAAAATTAACACGCTATTGAGAGGAATTTACATACACTGAATTTTACTTTAAAAGGAAGTCAATTAGATTTATTTGATATGCACAGAGATTGCAATTGAATTTTTAAATTTGCTGAAAGCATCTAACTTTGTTTAATCAAATAAAGCTCAAGTGTGTTCAGGAGTAATCTGGTGGCCCCAGTGAGTTTCCCAAATGAGCTTTTTGAGTGTCTCCATCCCCAAGACTAAAAGGGAAGCACTTATTTCCTAACATATGCTCTTTGGACAGTGTGACTAATAATCTATATCAAGAAAAGACACTTTTCATTTAAAAGGGTAGACTTAGTTTATGGTTAATGAGAGATGAGAATATTAAGCATTTTTATAGAGGTTATCAATGGATTATCATAGCTTGTGTGGGAGAAGTGTTCTAGCTTAAAATGCATTCATATACATTCTGAGTATAAACCTCTGTAAAATCAATGCTAACATGCATATATTATATATTAGAAAGGAATTGCTATAAAATCCACCCCATAAAAACAAATCTAAGCAGAACTAATCAGTGACAGAAAGCACAGATGTCAAAATTTCTCTGAGGAGTGGATGGGGAGTGGTAAGACGGGTTGGGGTGGGAGAAAGGGAAGGCAGGGGAACTTAAAGTTGGTACATAAAATGAAGAAGTTGGTACATAAAATGAAGAAGTTTAAATAAAAAAACACACTGACACTATTACTACACGTAAAATTTTGGTTACTCAATTCAGGTTAAATATATGGGAACAGACATTCTATATAAAGAAAGGGATACAACTGTTGGAGGATAGAAATTTGGTCTACAGAACATTGAGATTTCTCTTAAAATTAGTCCTAAAAACAACTCCCTGTTAATTAATTTTCTTTTGTTGTTTTCTTTCTATAAAGCTGACCACCAAATATACTACACTGAACCTAATTAGCTATCATATATTTTACTATTGTATTATACAAAATTCTAACTAAATCTAAACTAATTTATTAATATTATTTCCTAAATGAATTGTTATTATTGTGGTCAAATACTTTTATCATAATCATTATTAAATTATCTTTGAACCAGAAACTCGTGCAACAGTAAGAAGAAAACTACAAATTGGGAGCACATATCATAAAGGAAATAAATCTTATTTTGAACAATTGATTATTTATTATGTATGCAGTATAATTATGCAATTGACCAATTTAAGTATTTTATAAATGGATGGTACACTCCTATGGATATCAAATCCATTTTATAACACTAAGATCCAAATTACTTATTTCACTTTTTCTTTTGTCTGCAAATTTTTAAAAGGCTATTGACATTTATTGTGTCTTACACAAATATATTGACTTTTGGAACAGTTGAGGGAATTCATCTATTTCTATTTATCCAGACATTTAAGGTAATTTATAAAATATCAGAAAACTTTCATCCAGTGACTGATGAAATCAGATGCAAAATCCACACCCCAAATTAGGTCAAGCTTGGGGAAATGCTGCTGAAGAGTAGGAAGGAGGGTTATAGGAGACAGAAAGGTCAGAGTCATCACAAGAAAAGCCACAGAAACAACTAACCTGGCCCATAGGAACTCAGAGAATCTTAACCAACAACCAGGGGATATGCATGGAAATAATCTGATTTGGTATACTTGTGGGACTCCTAAAAATAGGAGCAGGGGCTGTCCCTAATGCTTTGGCTGGTGCTTGGAGACCCATCCCTAATATTGGATTGCCTTTCTCAGACTTAATACAAGGGCAGGTGCTTAGTCTTATAGCAACTTGATACGCCATACTTTGTTGATACCTATGGGAGGCCTGCCCTTTTCTAAACAGAGAAATAGCAGATGAGAGGCTGCATAAGGGAAGTGGGGGAAGAGAATGGGAGGGAATGAAAGAGGGGAAACTGGTCAAAATATAAAATAATAAATAAATAAATAATAACTGATGACAAATTTTCTATTGGAAATACATTTTATTTTTCAAATATCACATCAAAATTTGGCTGCATAATTTTAGTGGTTTGCTGAACTTTAAATCTCAAATTGGCTTTCATTTCGGAAGACATTAATGGTTATAACACTTAGGAGCAAAAACTACTGGAAATTCAAAGACAAAATTAAGAGAATAAGTTTAATTGACCAAAACACTGACTGTCGGTAAAGAAACAATAAAATACTATTTTCTCAGTCTTAAACTTCCCCTTAGATTAGAGTTTCTCACATTGAAAACCTTCATGGTCCTTGAAAAAAAAATGAGAAATCATTTAAAATAGATGCATTTAAAAACCTTACAGTATTTTATTCACAACGTAAAAAAATATTGAGTTCCTTATAAATTGCTCCATTTGCAAAATATATTTATAACTTAAGCAAAATAAATAATTCATACCTCACCAAGTGAGTAATAACGTCTTGGGATCTGGGAATCTGGATAGATGTTTTCTAGGTACCAAGAAAAAGGCTTACACTTCAGATTTTCCCTTAGTGTTTTTCTGACTGACACATCTCCATAATCCACTTTGACAACACCTGGAATGTTTCAGAAAAACACAAATCAGTTTGTACTAATTTAGCACTATTTCAATCTGTTTACTGAGCTATCAGTTTTCTTCACAATTCCTCAAAACTCAAATACATGAACAGTTATCACTAGCTGGCTTTCTCACTCTCATCCAATTAGAACACTAAACAAATATAGAAAAACATTTATTTTATTACTTATGAGATTTGAAATGTAAACATTTGCTGCAAGGTACTTGTAATTCTTGGAATGAAAAATTATCAGCGAAATATAAATTAGTGTTAATTTAGTATCTAATAAGCAAACCGTAACTCAACTATATAATACACCTTTTATAATTAATGAAAACTTCATTACTTTGTTAATGCTCATATTTTCCCTATAGAGTCATTTTTGTTCTTCAGAAGATTTTATGGAAAGTTTATGTAAAAAAGATCCTCAAAGCGGACTGTACATATGTTCTATTATTCTTCTTGTACTCTTATCTAAGCTTACTATAGACTGTGTTCATTATTTATTGATTTTATCCTATTTTATGAGCCTTCAAGCATCACCTTAAGTCATTGAAAAATTAATAAATAATTAAATATTAAGAAACTCGCAAATACAATATGCAGGAACATACCCACGTATTCACTTGGTTTTGTTTAAATCTTATACCTTTACTTCAGTTAACACAGACTAGTTTAGTTAAAATATTGCACTGGTGGTCAGACAATGATGTTTTCTTTTAGTAACAAAATCAATAATACCATAAATGTCTATATAAATTATACAAGAGTAACTTTATTTCTCCGTTATTTTTCATATTAAAACATTTGACTTAAGTGTTTAAATGTGTTAAGATGGTAATTATTTGTTACATTATTTTGCAAATATGTCAATTATTAACTAATTTATTTAAGGCTGATAACTCTCAGATGTTAACACACACACACACACACACACACAAAACAAATTGTTGTATCTAGGCTGTTGCATGCCAAAAAAGTATCAAAGCCCACAAAGCTACTCTAAAGTAAGCAATAATTGCTTAGACACTGGTGTCTGTGACAAACCTTGTCATCAGGACACAGTTTTCAAAAGCAACTACCCTCCAAAGCCCATTATCCATGAGTTCTATATTCTGCGTCTCTTGAGAATCTTTCTTATTTCAAAATTAAATGACAAAGTGTTGTTTTGGAGCATTCTGATGATACTCCAGCAGCAGATGCAATTCCTTTTAAAAGAAATATTGATCATTTTTACTGGTCCTTGGAAAGAAAACATCACTATTCTGTTTCTATTATTTTTAGAGACAATAACTGTCTTAGCATCTTTTCATTCAGAACCTCCAACCTGTATTGCAACCTAAAAATGAGATTAAAAATATAGTATATTTCAATATAAATTATCAGGGAAAACTTGGTGCATTGTAGTAAGAATTATGGTGGTTAAAATTACATAAAATATAGCCTTCAAGTTTATAAAGGACGCCATGAAGTCTAGAAAGAAAACACTACATCCTCCCAGGCTTTGATTCCATAGCAATTTTAGTCTTCTGGGTTCATTTTTGTGATACATAGAGCTAAAAGAAATTACTTATTTAATATCTACACCCTCATTGTACAGAATTACTATTGAGTTGTAGTAACTTCAAGATTTATTTTCCTGAAAAAAAGATTTCATTAGTGGTTTTCTGACTAAGTGTTATTGAGTCATTTTAGAGCAAGTAAGAAACACCACAGGTGCTCACACTGGATTGAATAAGGAGTAGAAAACAAGTGATTATTAAGGAAATCACCAGAACTTAAAATTGACTTTGTCTTGAACAATTATGTTAAATTAACTCCAGAAATTCACATTACTGAAGCATATCTCAATACTTTGGTGAAATATTTTACCATTCTACAGCACTTCTCTATGTGTGGGTCATTGTCATTTTACCAGACATCTATCTCCAAAAAAATATTTACATCATGAACCATTACAGTAGCAAAATTACAGTTATGAAGTAGCAATGAAAATAATTTTATGGTTGGGGCTCACCATAGCATGAGTAACTGTACTAAATATAGGGTTACAGCATTAGGAAATTTGAGAACTACTGCTCTATGGCCTTACTCTTCTTTTGAGAAATGAAATACTACATAAAAACAATCAGGACCCAGCAGACGCTGCAATATTTTCACTTTCTGCGAGCGTTCCAGAGAGGTTGGGTCATCTGACTCGGCCTGATCAATAAATCATTGAAGTTAGGAAAATGCATAACTCATGGTTATAAAGATTGAAGAATGGCTATAATCCTCTCCAGCTCTTCATTCCACTACTTGAGGGGTAATAGAGGCCTTGTATTCACAGGTGAAACTACAAGGTAGCAGGACTTTGTTGGTTTATGCATGATTGCCTAACTATATCAGTGATTATGGTATAGAACCTGGATGAGGATATTTGGAGTACTGTGACTTGAAACACCAGCTCACGATTTTCCCTAACTTTTATCTCTGTACTAACCTTTCCAAAGTAGTTTTTTCAGTGGTTCCTCCAGTGTTGCCACAATGATATCTACTAGACATGTCAAACGTGTAAAAAAAAAAAAAAGGTAACCTCATTAACAGCTTCATAATCCAGGCTCTCAATTTTTTTCATGGCAAAATATTAGAAGGGGGTGACAGCTCACAAAACTGGGAACCTGGAGCACACTGCAGCGCCCTCACTTAGCTCAACAGGTTCAAGGGTGCTATTTCTACATGACTACATGACTCAATTTGTCTAAGTCTCTTCCAGGAGGCTCAGATGGTTCCTGCTTCTTCTCAGAACCTGGTTTGCTCTTAGAATCTTCTTTGCAGGTTGGCTTGTCAGAGTTGCCTTCATAGATGACTTATCTGAGAAGGACATTCAGTTTTACTGTTTACTCTAGCAGGATGAAACACAGTGAATCTGATCATTTTTAGGAGCTTCCTGGAGCTATTTTGAGTTGTTTTCCTTCATCTTTAAGGAACTTCTCAGCAGGAAGGAATGTATACATCAATGCATGATCGACCTTGCATAATCAGTTGTTTTCTGAATTTTGATTGGTTGTGGTTATCCGTAATGGTTTTCCTATGTTGAAAGAGAAATTTCTTAATGAGGGATAATAGCTACACTGATTTGAAACTGCAGGTAAAAATCATGCTACTTTAGTCAAATTGACGTTGCAAGTTCTCCTGCAAATCATAAACTTGCTGGTCCCAGTTAGGTAGGTTTACATTATGAGGCATGATTTGCCTCTTGTTGACTGCCTCCAGAATCCATTTAGAATACTGTTTACCTCCAGTATGGTGTTCATGAAATTGCACTCATGTTGATAATTGTACTTCATAGGTATTATAGGTAGGTAGGTAGGACTATTGGCTGCTTTTTCCCTTAGAAATTTAAATGGTACCTCTGGTACCATAAAGGATAGTTTCTATGGAGGAGACTTTCAGGTCAAATCCAGTTTGGGCCTCTGTGTCAGAAGTCTGAATTCCTTTGTGTTTTCATCTGTATGGATTTACCTTCAACTTTGATTGCTTCTGTTAAGTAGTATCAAATTCATATACATTGAGTATTGTGGTTCAAATTTTTTACTGATGTTAGAATGAAGATCATAATTATCTTAGGTAGGTTTTTCCGTAGTGGATACTTAGAGAGTATAAGAGTTTGGATTTCCTAAGTTCCAGAAGACAGGAAAACAAAATGCCCTAATTTCATGTTAAATATTGAAATGTTAAACATATGAGTGTGTTTTGTACCATAAATAGAATGGAGAAAGAAGAAATCATTTTAGCTGAGCACAGAACGTTTGAGCTAATCTTTAGTGCAATTACTGGCAAATACAAGTTATAAGTTAAAATTATTAGGTGAGAATATGAAAACATTAATAAAGTACAGCCTATATACATTAGTGCTATTATAATTAATTAAAATAAAATATATGAAACAACAAAACCTGACTTAAAATATATGAGAAAGAGGGCCATGTCCAATTCCTCTCTATTCACAACAGTCAGAACTATGTAGCCAATCAGAGTTGTATGAAATGATGTCATATTAATTATTTACATATGAAAAGAGTAAATTAGTTAATATTTGAGTGAAGAATTTATTTTTGATATTTGATAACTTCAGTATAAACATTAAAAGGCCTTTTATTTTGTTATTTGCATTAGCAGCTGCACTCAGAGGCAATATGAATAAAGATTTGCACTTTCTTCTCGTCAATTGAAATATTAATAACAGTAAGAGTTATTCTAAAACCTACCGATTATTTTATCTTATAATCCTTAGTATTATATTTAGTATTAGAAGTTTGCTTGGAATTCTGGTTGTTTTAATGCAAAGTTTCTCACTTAACCCACTCTGAAATTATCCTTTCATTACGTATATGAAAATGACTCAGGGCTCTGAGCACTCAACGTTACAGGACACATCTAAACCCATTGATTTTCTCAGTCACAATGCAGTGATTATATGTTTCATTCATCATTTCCTGCTGATACCTCAATTTTAGTCTAGTGTTCATAACAGATTTTATATAATCTGTATAGATACACAATATCTCACCATCAGAGAATGGCTCAGATTACTTAACTCTGGTTCATATTCACAGGCAAAAATTAGAACAGGTCTTGAGGCTGAATTTTGTATGTCATCACCTCAAACCAGCTAAATTCATTAATAAAGATATCATATGCTATGAATCAATGAGAAATATAGACGTGGATGTGTTCAGTAGTTTTTTTCCACAAAAGGTCAAATTTATATCAGTTGGTACAAATGGTCTGCTGTCTATAGACATGGTTTCTGTCCTCAGCTTCAAGGCAGGGTTGTTCTATCATCTATGAAAATGCAGAGGGAATACTGCATGCTGATCATACTATTTTTTTATTTGGTTTTTACGAGACATGGTTTCTTTTATTGTTTTGGAGGCTATCAGTCCAGCCTGGCCTTGAACTCACAGAGATCTGCCTGCCTCTGCCTCCCAAGTGTTGGGATTAAAGGCGTGTGCCACCGCCCGGCTGCTGATCATACTATTAATCTACCTGTGAACACTCTAGGCTTCATTATGCTGTTATTTTTATTCCCATAGAGAGGAACCATCTGCATATCAATTAAACATTAACTTTCCTGTTTCTTAAAATTTTAATTTTAAAGTTATACTCATTTCAAATAATACTAAACCATAAAATAAATGTAACAAATTTAAACATCTGTAATATGTCACTCTTAACCTTGCAGTATTGCTTGCAGGCACGTTTTATTTGAATATGAAAATATAGGTACAAGTTTTCATGCAAAAATCAATTTATAATTAGAATTTTTAACGTGGTCTTTTTCTAAAACAGCATGTCATCAACACTTTTCCCAGTCAGCCAAAATCTCCTGTAAAAAATGTTCTATATTACAACAAAATTTTCATTAAGATATTTTTATTTACATGCAACAACCATATTAATGGGGTTCAGCATGATATTTCAGTATGTGCATATATTATGGACTCATGCACTCTGGGTACATTTTTTGTACCTGTATCTCCGCATCTTCTTTTTTTTGTTGTTGGGTTTTTTTTTACTTTAATAAATTTAAATTAGGAACAAACTTGTTTTACATGTCAATCCCAGTTCCCTCTAACTCCCTTCCTCCCCTGCCCCCTACCAACCTCCCTTCCTATCCCCTTTCTGCTCCCCAGGGAAAGTGAGGCCTCCCATGGTGGAATCTTCAAAGTTTGTCATATCATTTGGAGCACAGCCTAGTTCCCCCCCACCATTTGTCTAGGCTGAGACAGAATCCTTCTATGTGGAATGGGCTCCCAAATCCATTCTTATACTAGGGACAAATGCAGATCCACTGCCAGAGGCCCTTTAGAATGCCCAGGCCTCCCAACTGACACTCATATTCAGGGTGTCTGGGTTGGTCCTATACTGGTTCCCCAGCTATCAGTCTGGGGTCCATGAACTCCCCCTTGTTCAGGTCAGCTGCCTTTGTAGGTCTCTCCAGCCTGGTCTTGACTCCTTTGCTCATCACTCCTCCACAAAAACAATAACTTATTTAACATTTCAACATGACAATTTATTTAACAAGGTCTTTCCCATAGGTTCATATGTTTGAGTGATCAGTCATTAGGAAGTGACACCACTTGAAAGGTTAGGAGGTTTTGGCCTGTTTGGAATAAGTGTGCCACTGTGGATGGGCTATGAGGTCTCAAATGCTCAAGCCAGGACCAGTGTCTCTGTCTTCCTCCTTCCTGTTGCTCCAGATGGAATATCCTTGCCTCTTTCTCCAGCACCATGTCTGTTTATGTGCTTCCATGCTCCCTGACATACTGATAACGGATGGAACCTCTCTCTGTAAGCCAGTCATGAGATTTGATAACTATAGAAAGCTTGAGAATCTGTCCTTAGAGAATCACCGTAAGCACTGCACTCAAAATGTCCACCAAAATTTGTATATTTTACATCAGTATATGAAGACAATTTTCCTTCAAAGCATAAACTATTTTAATTTCCTTCTTTAACTTAGCACTTTTACTTGACAGAGATGGATTGCATATCATTATTATTCCAAATTCTCATAATTTAAAATAACAACATAAGTTTAAAATAAATTTACGTGGCTGAGAGGCTTAAGATGATTGCTACAGGACCAAGAACCATAGTTCAGTACTTCGAATCCACTTAGTATAAGAGAACTGCCTCCCACAGGTTGTTCTCTGTGAGTGGAGACACATGCACCGTAGTACTCAAATACATGCTTTCTTTTTTTTATATACCCTTTATGTTGTGTTTACAGAAGCTTTCATTATCTTCAGATATCAAAACTACCGAAGTGCACTTTTTATCATTTAAAATATTTCACCTCATATTTTCTTGATATTAATTGATTTCCTAAAATTATTTGAGTGTTTCAACAACTACACTCCTTTTGGCTTTTAATGTTTCATTAGTTTGTACAGATAATAACATGATTCAGATATTCCAATTTATTTTAAGTATTTGATTTCAGTTTTATGTGAGATTTTGCTGTGTTGTATAGGATACCCTCTTGACTAAACCTTCCTAGCCTGGGGTCACAGGTCTGCTCCCCATTATCAACTCACTATACTTCAGCTGAAGGTACTTATGAGATTTACAACTTGAACTGCCTGTGTGTGCTCTGCAGTTTAATCAGAATCAACTGAGGATGATATACGTGCATATTTAGATGCCATTTTCTTTTTTAAAAGATTTATTTATTTATTATGAATACAACATCCTGCCTCCATATATGTCTGCACATACCAGAAGAGGACACCAGATCTCATTACAGATGGTTGTGAGCCACCATGTGGTTGCTGGGAATTGAACTCACGACCTCTGGAAGAGCAGTCAGTGCTCTTAACCTCTGAGCCATCTCTCCAGCCCTAGATGCCATTTTCATGTCTTCAATATCTCAAAAAAAATATTTCTTTCTTTTTTTCAGAATTTCCTTTCTCCTTTTTTATTTATTGCACTTTTTAAATTAGAAACAAGCTTGCTTCACAATTCCAGCTCCCTCTTCCTCCCCTCCTCTCACACCCCCCATCAGCCCCACCCCCAGCCTCTCACCCTGTCCCCACTCCCTTCCCCATAGGGGATATCCATAGTCTGTTATTTCATTCAGGACAGGGCCTATGCCCTCCCGCTAGAGTCCAGGCTGAGAGAGCATCCCTTTTTGTGGTATGGACACACAAAGTCCATTTATATGCCAGGAATAAATACCGATCTACTGTCCAGGGCCCCATTGATTATTCAGGCCTCTTCATTGAAACCCACATTCAGGGGATCTGGAACAGTACCATGCTGGCCTTCCAGCTGTTGATCTGGTGTCCAATAGCTCCCCATTGTTCATGTCTGCTCTTTTTGTTGGTTACACCAGCCCATTCTTGACCCCTTTGCTCATCAGTCCTCCCTCTCTGTCTCTGGTTTCCAGGGGTTCAGTTCAGTGTTTAGCTGTGGGCGTCTGCCTCTGCTTCCATCATTTTATTTCAATTTCAAAAGGTAGCTACTCTGAACTGGTCATTTTGCCCACATTTTGTATTGTTCCAAAATCCTGTTCCAGTGAATGCTTTGGTTAGTATATTGTTTGTTTATCCCTCTATCATCTATTGATTACAACTTATGGGATTAGAATTTAGAAGGCCATCTCAAAGCACTTTCAAATAAAACAATCATTCATATATTCATCTGCAGCATGCTCCAGAAATGGGGGCAGAAGTAGTACATTGTTTGTTCTGTGAATAGATTTCTGTAGTAAACATACCAGGCTACCATTTCTCAGTAAATATCTGTAATGTCCCTATGGATTTATGTTCATTCTGCTTTACTGAATAAGGAAATTGAGAGTGAATAGTTAAATAAGACACAGAACTTAACTTAAGAAACGGCAGAGATAAAAATTCATCTAATGACAGTCTTAGAGGATACTTTATTAAAATAAAAAATCATGTTATTCAATATTCTGGTACACAGAGAAAATTTGAATATTCTCTACAGAAAATAAACTATTTGAATGAATATAAAATGTGACTATTATTCCTTGAAGAACAGAACCCACTTAGAAAATTCTCTGTGCTTTGATAGATCAATGTGATAGTTTAAAATCTCAGATAAACTTGAATCCACTGTCATAAATATTGATATGTATGTGATATGCTTGGGAGCTACTTTCCTGGCTTCACAATTTGTAAAAGCTGAGAGATTTGAGAACATGATGGACTAACCAACCAAAACATACCTGTAATGTTGCTACAAATTATGTTTGCTGCATAAATTGTTCAGTAGGATGCTTGTTATTACCTTTTACAAATTTTTATAACCATTATTTCATTGTTACATCTGTGAAGTAGAGGTATATTTTACATTTAATAGCATCTTACTGTCACTGTGGGGAAGGCAATTGTGATAGACTGGTCACTGCTTTAACATGTACAACTTGTTTCCCTTCTTCTGAAATCAATGGACAGCTGTAGTTTCAGTAATTAATTAATGTTTGCTTCCATTCATGTATAATTAAATGTATCCTGGCTGGTATTTTAAAACAACCTTCTGTGGTGATAGATCCTGACTGACTATTCATTTCGACTGAGAGATGACTAAGTCATTAGTAACCACACATCTCTTTGTGACCCTGAAACTATTTCTAGAAATGATTATTATGTGGGAAACAGACTAAGGGGTGAAGACATGCTTGTATATGGGTGGAACATGCAGTGATCTGGGAGAGTGATAGAAAAGTAGAAGAAGAAATGAGCCAGTATATGAAGCTATGTTTTTGAGAGGCATGTGTATTACTACTATTGTCTACTTATTTTCACACAGCAGTTTCTTCAGCCTTCTGTTGTGGACCGCCAGTGGGACTTTCAGGGAGCCCTCACCAGCTTCCCACCACTCCTGTATTATCAGTTTCCATGTACACAGGCTTCTTATTTCTTGGTTCACCTGTCTCTATGATACACAAACAGCTATTGTGGGAGTAGGTAATATTGTCATAGATCATCTAAGTCAATCTAATAAACTCTTTCTCTTTTATTAGGGAATTTACACACACACACACACACACACAAACACACTTTTTTCTTGCTAAATTTGCCACCCCAAATAACATATATTTCTTAGAAAACTTATGGTCAAATTTAGGAAACATAAAGATGACAATTTGATATATGGAAGAAAATTTAGAAAACATTTTAAGAATGTCTTGGTTGTCAACCATCTTAATGGCACTAGTAATGATATTGATCAGAAATTACATATACAATAATAAGTTTTCATATATTATTTGATTATTCCCTTAGAAAACTTTTGCAAAATTTTGATGTATTCTCCTAGAAAAAATTGAAATATAAAGATATTTGAGCAATTTATTTTATATACATATATTTTTTGGTTTTTCAAGATAGGGTTTCTCTGTCCTGGAACTAGCTCTGTAGACCAGGCTCGCCTAAAACTCACAGAGATCCTCCTCCTCTGCCTCCGGACTGCTGGGATTAAAGGTGTGTGCCACCAATGCCCAGTTTATTTTATATATTTTTAAATCATTATATACAGAGTGTCTTCTGGTCCTTTCCTTGTGATTAAGGTGAGTGGGGGCCCCGCTCTGAGCCCTAACTCCCTACACCCCTGGCTCCATCTCCTTGGGTGTTTTCTGCGCCTAGAGAAGATCTGTGCCTCCTAGAAGGGCCACGCTGACTCTGCCCACACCTCAGTCTTCAGTGTCTTCCAGTATTTTCCTGGTGTCTAAGGTGAGTGGGGGTCACGCTCTGAGCCCCAACGCCCTACATCCCTGGCTCCATCTCCCTGGGCATTTTCTGCACCTATAGAAGACCTGTGCCTCCTAGAAGGATCATCCTGATTCTGCCCACACCTGTGTCTTCTGGTCCTTTCCCAGTGTTTAAGGTGAGTGGGGACCTTGCTCTGAGCCACAACTCCCTACATCCCAGCCTCCAGGCTCCATCTCCCTGATCATTTTTCTTGCCTAGAGAAGACCTGCCACTTCCGGAAGAACAACCCTGAGTCTGTCCACAGCTCAGTCTTCAGTGTCTTCCGGTCCTTTCCTGGTACCTAAGAGAAGACTTGGGCCCCCTGGAAAGATCACCATGAGCCTGCCCACACCTGTGTCTTCTGGTCCTTTCCTGGTGCTTAAGGAGAGGAAGAGAACCCACAAGCTCCCACTGAAAGAAAGGATGGGAAGAAGACAATATAAAAACACAGCCAATGACAGAGGAACCAGTATGACAACACCAGGGTCTAGAAACTCTACACCAGCAGGACCTGAGCATAGCAACACAGATGAAAAAGAAAAGAATGACCTTCAAAACAACCTCCTGAAAGTGATAGAGGCTCTCAAAGAGGATATGAGAAAATCCCTTAAAGAAATGGAATAAAACACAAACCAAAAAGTGCAAGAAATCAACAAATCTCTTAAAGAAAGCAAGGAAACCAAAGACAAAAAAAAAAAAACAGATGAAGGAAATAATTCAAACAGTTCAAGACCTGAAAACCGAAATGGAGACAATAAGAAAAACACAAACTGAGGTAATGCTGGAATTCGAAAGGCTGAAAAAACCATCAGGAAATACAGATTTAAGCATAACTAACAGAATACAAGAGATGGAAGACAGAATCTCATGCACTGAAGATAAACTAGAGGAAACAGATTCATCGACAACAGAAAGTTTTAAATCTAACAAATTCTTAACACAAAATATCCAGGATATATGGGACACCATGAGAAGACCAAATCTAAGAATAATAGGTACAGAAGAAGGCAAAGAAGCCCAGCTCAATGGTACATAAAACATATTCAGAAGAAAATTTTCCCAACCTGAAGAAGGAGATGCCTATGAAACTACAAGAAGCTTACTGAACACACACAAAAAAGTCCCCTTGCCATGTAATAATCAAAACACCAAACATACAGAATAAAGAACAAATACAAAAGCAGCAAAGGAAAAACGCCAAGTAACATATAAAGGCAAACCTATAAGAATTACACCCGACTTCTCCATGGAAACTATGAAAACCAGAAGGTTCTGGATAGATGGTCTACAAACACTAAGAGACCACAGACTCCATCCCAGACTACTATTCCCAGAAAACCTCTCAATCACTATAGATGGAGAAAACAAGATATTCCATGACAAAACCAGATTTATGCAATACTTATCCACAAATCCAACACTACAGAAAGTTCTAGAAGGAAAACTCCAACCCAAGGAAGTTAACAACACTCAAAATAACAAGGGCAATAGATAATCTAACTTTACCAGAAATCAGAAATAGGAGAAAAACTCACACATAAAACCACCACCAAAAATGGATCAAAAGAAAACAAGAATCAACAATCAATGGTCATTAATATCCCTGAATATCAATGATCTTACCTCATCTATAAAAGACACAGGCTAGCAGAATGGATGCGAAGACAGAATCCGTCCTTGTGCTGTGTACAAGAAACACACCTCAATTTCAAAGATAGATGCCACCTCCAGGTTAAGGGTTGGGAAAAGTCTTTACAAACAAATGGCCATAAGATACAAGCTGATGTAGCTATCCTAATATCTAACTAAATAGATATCAAAGTAAAATTAATCAAAGGAGATGAAGAAGGTCACTTCATATTCATCATAGGAAAAATCCATCAGGAAGAAGTCTCAATTCTGAACATATATGCTCCAAATATAAAGGTACCCACGTTCATAAAAGAAACATTCCTACAACTCAAATCACACATTAAACCCCACACACTTACAGTGGAAGACTTCAAAACCCCACTCACACCACTGGACAGGTCCACCAGACAGAAACTTAAGAAACAATGGAATTAACAGAAGTTATCAAGCAATTGGGTTTAACAAACATCTATAGAGCATTCCACCCAGCACCACACAGAACCTTCTCTAAAATCGACCACATACTTTGCAGTAAAGCAAACCTCAACAGATGGAAAAAATTTGGAATAACCCCCTGTATCCTGTCGGACCACCACGGTTTAAAATTACAATTCAACGTCAAGACAAATTGCAGAAACCTCACAAACTCATGGATATAGAACAATGCTCAATTGCATCAACCCTGGGTAAAGGAAGAAATAAAGAAAGAAAGAAAAGACTTCCTATAATTCATTGAAAATGAAGGCACAACAAACCAAACCTTTGGGATACTTTGAAAACAGTTCTAAGAGGAAAATTCATAGCACTAAGTGCCCACATGAAGAAACTGGAGAAGTGCCATACTAGAGAATTAACAGAACACCTGAAAGCTCTAGAATGAAAAGAAGCAAACTCACCAGAAGGAGTACACGCCAGGAAATAATCAAATTGAGAGCTGAAATCAATAAAGTAGAAACATAAAAAAAAACAATACAAAGATTCAATGAAACAAAGAGTTGGTTCTTTGAGAAAATCAGCAAGATAGACAAACCTTTATCAAAGTAACTAAAAGACAGAGAGAGAACATGCTAATTAACAAAATCAAAATGAAAAAGGGGACATAACAACATATACTGGGGAAATCAAAAGAATCATCAGGTCATATTTTGAAAATCTGTACTCCACTAAATTGGAAAATCTAAAGGAAATGGATGATGTTCTGGATAGATATCACTTACCAAGAAGAGATAAACAATTTAAACCGATCTATATCCCGTAAAGAATTAGAAGCAACCAAAAAAAAAAAAGGCTTCCAACCAAGAAAAGCCCAGCGCCAGATGGTTTCAGTTGGAATTCTACCAAAAACTCAAGGAATAGCTAGTACCAATACTCTTCAAATTGTTCCACAAAATAGAAGCAGAAGGATTACAGCCAGGTTCTTCTTTCGAGGCTACAATTACATTAGTAGCCAAACCACACAAAGACACAACCAAGATAGGGAATTACAGACCAATCTCCCTCATGAACATTGATACGAAAATACTCAACGAAATACTGGCAAATAGAATCCAAGAATACATCAGAAAAATCATACACCATGATCAAGTAGGCTTCATCCCAGGGATGAGGTATGGCTCAACATATGAAAATCCATCAATGTAATCCACCATATAAACAAACTGAAAAAGAAAAACCACATGATATCTCACTAGATGCTGAAAAAGCCTTTGACAAAATCCAACACCTCTACATGATAAAAGTCTTGGAGAGATCAGGGATAACAGGAGCATACCTAAACATAAGAAAAGCTATATACAGCAAACCAACAGCCAGCATCAAGTTAAATGGAGAGAAACTAAAGACGATTCCTCTAAAATGAGAAACAAGACAAGGATGTCCACTCTCTATTTGTACAATCAATATTGTACTTGTAGTTCTAGCTAGAGCGATAAGACAACAAAAGGAAATCAAGGGAATACGAATTGGGAAAGGAAGAAGTCAAACTTTCACTATTTGCAGATGATATGATAGTCTAAGTAAGCGACCCATAGAATTCTACCAGGAAACTCCTACAGCTGATAAACACCTTCAGCAAAGTGACAGGATACAAAATTAACTCAAAAAATCAGTAGCCCTATGGTATATAGACAATAAAGGGGACGAGAAAGAAATCAGAGAAGCATCACCCTTTACAGTAGCCACTAAAATATCTTGGAATAACTCTAACCAAGCAAGTGAAATACCTGTATAACAAGAACTTTGAGTCCTTAAAAAAGAAATTAAAGCAGATACCAGAAAATTGAAAGATCTCCCATGCTCTTGGATAGGGAGGATCAACATACTAAAAATGGCAATCTTATCAAAAGCAATCTACAGATTCAATGCAATACCTATCAAAATACCAGCACATCTTTTAACCGACCTCAAAAGGACAATCCTTAACTTTATATGGAAAAACAAAAGACCCAGGATAGCCAAGGTAACCCTGTACGATGAAGGAACCTCCGGAGGCATCACCATCCCTGACTTAAAGCTCTATTATAGAAATCATCTCTGAAAACAGCTTGGTACTGGCACAAAAGCAGACAGGTAGACCAATAGAATCAAATTGAAGACACTGATATCAACCCACACACCTTTGAACACCTGATATTTGACAAAGAAACTAAAACTATACAATGGAAAAAAGAAAGCATCTTCAACAAATGGTGCTGGAGTAACTGGATGCTGGAATGTAAAAGACAACAGATAGATCCATATCTACCATCATTCACAAAACTTAAGTCCAAATGTATCAAAGACTTCAACATGAATCCAGCCACACTAAGTCTCCTAGGGGAGAAAGTGGGAAGTACTCTTGAACGAATTGGTACAGGAGACCATTTCCTGAACATAACACCAGTAGCACAGACACTGAGATCGACAATTAATTAATGGGACCTCCTGAAACTGAGGAGCTTCTTCAGGGCAAAGGACACAGTCAACAAGACAAAATTACAGCCCATAAACCCCACATCTGACAGATGGCTGATCTCCAAAATTTACAAAGAACTCAGGAAGCAAGACTACAGAACACCAAAGGATCCAATTAAAAAATAGGGTACAGAACTAAATAGAGAATTCTCAATAGAGGAGTCCAAAATGGCCAAGAGACACTTGAGAAAGTGTGCAACATCTTTAGCCATCAGGGAAATGCAAATCAAAACAACTCTGAAATACCATCTCACTCTTGTCAGAATGGCTAAATTCAAAAATACTAATGACAGTTTATGCTGGAGAGGATGTGGAAAAAGGGGTACACTCCTGCACTGCTGGTAGGAATGCCAACTAGTGCAGCCACTTTGGAGATCAGTATGGAGATTCCTCAGAAAAATGGAAATCCATCTACCACAAGATCCAGCAATTCCACTCTTAGGCATATACTCAAAAGATGTACCTTCATACAATAAGCACATCTGTTCAACTATAGTGATAGCAGCATTATTTGTAATAGCCAGAACCTGGATAGTTCCTAGATGCCCCTCCACTGAAGAGTGGATAGAAACAATATGGTATGTTTACACAATGGAGTTCTACTCAGCAGATAAAAAATGGAATCTTGAAATTTACAGGCAAATGGATGGCAGTAGAAGAAACCATCCTGAGTGAGGTAACCCAGTCACAAAAAGACACGCATGGTATGTACTCACTCATATATGGATTTGCCAGCCCACAACCCCACTGCCAGAGAGTCTGGGGTGCAGGGAGGACCCTAAGAGAGTTATGCATGGTAACCTGAAGAAGGGTTAGGGGATGTGATCTCATAATTGGATTGGGGGGGGAGAAGGAGAGGGTAGAATGATATGGGAGAAAGAAAGAGAGAAAAGAGGAGGGGAGAGGAGGACATGGGAGAGGAGGAAGGTTGACCCAGGGTAAGAATAGAGGAGAAAAGGATAGAAGATACCAGAAAAGAGGGAGCCAGTATAAGTTGGAGGAGAGATCTGGCACTAGTGAGATCTTCACAGATCTACAAGAATGACACCAAGTGGCATTAAGGCTACCTTAAATTCCCTCCATGATAATGAGAATGATGACTACCTTATATGCCATCCTAGAACTCTCATCCAGTGGCTATAGAGGCAGTGGCAGACACCCACAGCTGCGAACCGAATTGAACTCCTGGAGCCCAGTTGCAAAGAAGAGTGCTGACCAAAGGAATCAAGATTGGGCTGGCAATCCCACAGTGGCAGCTGACCTAAACAAGGGGGAACACATGGACCCCAGACTGATGACTGAGGGGCCAGCATGGGACTGATCCAGACACCCTCCCGCCGAACCTGGGGTGACAGAGAGGAGGCCTTGACAAGCTGTGGGACCTGGGAGAGTGGAGCAGTATTCGTGGCATACAGAAGGACTCTGGGAACCCATGCTCTCTCAGTCTGAACACATGAGGAAGAACCTGAGCCCTTCCCGGGATGATGTGACAGACCCTAAAAATCCCTCACGGAGACCCTTGCCCTTCCTGGCGAGTGGAGTGGGGTGGAGTGGGGGGTGATGGGTTGGAAGGATTTGGGTGTGGGGGAGGAGGGGAGGGAGAGCGAAATGAAAGTGACATGCATAAAAAGTTAAATAAAAAATATATGGAAAAAATACCTTGGCAAAAAAAAACCCCAAACAACAAAAACTGTGTATGAAGAAGGCAAAATATCTACAAATTGAGAAATAAACTCTACAAGTGCAAATGTACAAGCAGTCATGAAGAGGGAGGCTTCCATCAATAACCACAGCAAGTGAACAATCATATCAGAAGGACAAAACCAGACTAAATTTTTTTAGATTTATGAACACAAAGGCAATGATAATGAATGAATATGGGTGAGACTCTCGAGCAATATGATAATATTCCGAATGCATGTTTCTGAGCTTCACTTTAGATTGCATTAAATCATGTGTTTGAGCTAGAGATATGTCTTAGTTGTAGAGCATTAGCTTAGCATGCACAAGGTCCTATGTTCAATTCCCAGTGTGACAAAGAAGTTTCATGTAAAAGCATGAACTTTATGGAATTGTAGAATATAACCTTCATGCAGCGGCCATCATAGAGTGACTATGGAAATTGATTCTGAAGAAAATAACAATTCCTCAATGTGGTGATATCATTCTTGCACAAGTAAACCATCTTTGACCACTGTCTTTAAAAAAAAGTTGTTATATACATACAAGAATGACATGTAAATCGATCATCATTTCACGGAAAAATTAAAGAAAGCAATGGTAATAGGTGTGTTTACTTCAGATTCCATAATTCTTACTATGTTAATATATAATGTATATATTGTGAATAACTAAAAGCATTTGTCATTTTCCAGAACTTGAAATAATATTTCTCTATTGAAATCTAACTTTATTTTCATATTATTATTTCTTGATATTCTATACCTAATTAGGCAAAAAAAACTTTAGTCACTCACACATTATCCCCTTAAAGAAAAAAATTATTCTTTTAAGATTTTCAAATTTTTCCATTACCAGGTTTCCCCCACTTCAATGTCAGAAAAAATGTATTATTAATTATCAGTGAGTCTATTTCCAGTCTATTTCCATATAGAGCCTTGAGCAGTGCTTAACTTAAATATTTTTACAACTGTTATCTTTTTGTTTATTCTTTCTATTTTTATTTTCATTGTATTTATTCTTCTTTCATACAATACATCATGAACATAGTCTTTCCTTTCTCTTCTTCTCCCAGTCACACCCACCTTATTTCTCCCCAAGATCCACCGCTTCTCCATTTTCCTTCAGAAAAGAGCAGGCCTCCCAGGAATATGTAGTGAACACTGCATAACAAGATGCAACATGACTAGCAACAAATCCTCTTATCAAGCCTTGATGAGACAATCCAGTAGAAGGAAAAGTGTTCCACAAGCAGGCAAAAGATTCAGAGATATCTCCACTCTCACTGTTAGGAGTCACACAAAGACTCCTAGCTAAAAATATTATAGCATGTATGCAGAGGGTCTAGTACAGATCCAAGTAGACTCCATGATTGCCATTCAGTTTCTGTAAGTCCCTATGAATCCTGCTTAGTTGATTCTATGGGTCTTGTTCTCTTGGAGTCCTCAATCCCCTCTGGCTCCTATGATCCTTTCTATCTTCTGTGTGGTTTCTAACCTCCATCTAGTGTTTGGTATGAATCTCCATATCTCATCCCATTAGTTGCTGGAGGAAACTACTCTAATGACAACTGGGCTAGGCATCAATCTATGAGTAGAGCAGAATTCTCTTACTAATTATTTCAATGACTTTTTTTTCATCAGTTGTGTTTGACTGTACCCTAGGTCTCTGAGCCACACAGCTTTGGATACTGGTTACCTAGGCAGTGTTTTGTGTTGCCTTCCTCTCAGAGCTTTGGCTTCAAGTAAGACCAGTTATTGCTACCAAAATCAATCTACAGGTTCAACGAAATCCCCATTAAAATTACAGCACAGTTCTTTACAGACATTGAAAGGACAATACTAAATTTCTAATGTAAAAAGAAAAAACCCATGATAGTTAAAGCAATCCTAACACCATGCCTTATTTCCTGATGTACTATAGAGCTATAGTAATAAGAAACACATGGTAGTAGTATAAAAGCACAAATGTTGATCAATGTCATTGAATCAAAGACCCAGATATAAATCTGTAAACTATGGGCACTTGATTTTTTATAAAATAAAAGAAATAAGCAATGAAAAATAGAAAGCATATTCAACAAAAGGTGCTGGTCTAATTTGATGTCTGCATGTAGAAAAACGTAACACATCAATATTTATCACCCTGCACAAAACTCAAGTATAAGTAGAACAAAGACCTCAATACAAAACCAGACACACTAAACCTGATAGAAAATTTGAAGGCATTGGCACAGGAGACAACTTCTGTGAACAGAACACAAATCACACAGGCAATAATATCTACAATCAATAAATGGGACCACATGAAACTGAAAATTTTCTTTAAGGATAAGGACACAATTAATAAAACATAATGGCAGTATACAGAATGGCTATATATTCAACAGCCAACTCCATATTCAATAGAGGACTAATATCAAAACTATATATTAAATACAAGATACTAGACATCAACAATTCAAACAATCCAATTTAAAAATGGGGTATTGTGGCATTGCTTAAAGAGCCCATCTGTGCTAATCTTCATATCTCTGCCCTTTGGGGCAGATAGTTTTGTGGGCTCATCCCTACAGGGTACAACCATAAATGATGAATTCTTACAAGAGGAACCTTGAATGGCAGAGAAACGCTTGAAGAAATATTTAACGTCTTCAACTACCAGGGAGTTGTAAATCAAAGGTGAGATTTCATCTAACACCTATCAGGATGCCTAAGATCAATTGCACAAGTAACAGCTTGTGCTATCAAGGATGTGGAGCAAGGAGAACATTTCCCCATTGCTGGTAGGAGTGCAAATTTGTACAGCCATTTTTGAAATCAATATGACTATTCTCAGAAAATTGGTAATTGATATGCTGAAAGATACGACTATACCATTCTTGGGCATATACCCAAAGGAAACTCCATCCTACAATGACAATTTCTCAACGATGTTCATAGCAGCTTATTAATAGTAGTCAGAAATTGTAAACAGCCTAAATATCCCTCAACTGAAAAATGGAAAAAGAAAATGTGACACATTTACATAATGAAATATTACTTATACTTTAGGGAAAAATCACATCATGAAATTTGCTGGCAGATGCATAGAACTAGAAAAAAATCATCCTGTGTGAGGCAACCCAGACACAGAAAGAAAAAACATGGTATGTATTCACTTATAATGGATATAAGATGTTAAATAAAAGATAATCACACTACAGTACATGGTCTCAGAGGATTTAGATAAATAGGAGCCATCTAGGAGGATGCATGGATTTCCCTGGGAAGGAGCAGTAGAACAGGTTTTGGGGGTGGACTGTCAGGGTTAGGAACATGAACAAGAAGGATCAGGTTACAGATGGAGGACAGAAGCAGAGAGTACAGAAAGAGATAACAAGAAGAGGTGGGCATTTGGGGCGTGATGTGGAGACCTTGTGAAGTGAAAATTTCCTGGAACTTATGAGTATTACCTTCACAGAAGTAATGAAAGATATGGATCCTGAACTACTTATCTTCCATCACCTGGCTAGGATCCCATGGTGGAACTTGGATGCCAAGCCAGTCACAAAACTGCAACCTACAACCTGTCCTGCTTGAAAGGTGTGCTGGGATAATGGTGTCTTTTACTCTTGATTTCATTCTTTTTCACTTTCAGGCATGAATCATATCTGTCAATAAATATCTTCATTAATGACTTAGAATGTACATTTAATATTTATGATAGGTAAATTGAATATAGAATATAGAATATATTATCTATAATAAAATGTATATACATAATATAATTAAATAAGTTTATAGAAATTTGACTCCAAAGCATTAGCTAATCTCATTAACATAGGACACATAACAACAATTCCAAATATTTCTTTTTATTTCCATTAATTTATTCTACTATTGGAAGGTATTCTTTTCTGATAAGCTAATAAAGAAGTGTTGTTGGTTTTGAATTATTAGTTATTAGGAAAAATATTCATGAATACTACAGTAAATCTATTGTCTTCTTTTTACTAAAAATAACTAAGATTTGTGTTATTTAACATATCAATGGAAATCAAAAAAAGAAATTACATGTAAATTCTTGACTCTACTGACAAACAAGTTGTAGTAGAGATTTTGCAGTAGAAATCATCTTCATAATATTTAGAGATTTATGCATCCATGGAAAAATTCAATACATGTAGTTCTGATTAATGAAACATTGGCTTATTTAGAATCTAGATAATTTGTTTAGGATTTATTGTGCTCTGTTTTATATTGGGCATATAATGTTGAGCAAATCACAAAACAACAGAAGTTATTGATTCATACTCTATTAAATCACATGAAACTGGCCTGTTTTTCTAAGTATTGTGATTATTGAGGGAACAAAATCAAACCTAATCATTGCGTGTTGCAAATGTTCACTAATGGTTACCATTTATATTTGCTATTTTAACATGCATTTGAACTTCAAGTAGTATATCATTTCAAATTCAAATAAGATTATTGCACATACTATGTACTACTGTATTAGATGAATGGTATAGAAAATCAACCATTCCTTTGGTCCATACATCCTTTCAGTGAGAACTATACCATACATCACTTTCAAGACCCTTCAGAGTCGTATTCCTTCAGGCATCTTTTGCACTCTCAATACAAAAATTTTCATTAACCTGCAAATACTAACAAAAATGAAGCTGACACTCCACTCTTTTTACACATGCATGTTTTCCTGCCTACATTATGCCTTGGAGTTATTTTGGCACAAGTGCCACATTTAACAAAGAAAAACACAAATTGCATAATCACAATCTCAAGATACTACGCTATGAACAACAGGAATAAGATTTCTTCTATAACTGCTCACAAAAAACATGCTGATTGTGCTCTAAACAAATAATTGTAAAATTTATTCTTACCTCTGTTGTCAACTAATTTTCCCCATCTGTTGTAAGTTGTTATAAATGAGAGAGCTGGAAAAGGCTACAGAAGAATCATTAGTCTGCCCTGGGGACCCTGAACACTGCTGCTGTAGTACAATCAGTGACAACAATTTCAATAAGCATAAGCTTGACTTATCCTTTCTGTGAAGGACAGAGTGACATGTTGCTCTTGGGTATTCCATATAGTGTTTGTCTTTTTCTAGCACTGGTAAAGAACTGATACAGGAAATAAAGCAAAGTTTGTTTATTGTACACATCACATGCAGTTCTCAAAGCAGACTCAACATTGCTTGGTATGAGGATATCTGAGCAGTTCCTAAATAAAGTCAATATCCAGTCATGATGAAAAAAGCCCAGCTGCATCAGCTGCACCATTGTGATGCAAAATTACTCTCCTACATAATAATCCAATTTTCTTTCCCATAGGATTTCTCTCTCTTTTTTAAAGAGCTTAATAGTTTTCTTGTAATGCCATTGGTCTAGTATTATGCAAACCCTTTGTATAAAAAGATGGTATTTCGGGGCTGTACGGAAAGGCAGGATGTCAACATTTTGAAAGGAAATACAGGTGTATATTATAGTCTTTGGGTAAGGCTTGGTTTGTCTAGGTAAAACAAAATCATTTATAATTATAGCTAGGATAGAGATGCTGAAGATTAGCAAGAGTTTTCCATTGAATCCATGAATATATGTGTTGATTTTCACCATCTTACATTCTTTTCTCTGACATTGCCTGTTGCAAAAGGTTAATATATCAAAAGCATTGGTCAGAAGATGAAAAGGGCAGGTGTTAGACAATTTCAATTCAGTGAAAGTCAATCATTAGAGTCATTATCAAAGTACAAATTGCATGGAAATTCTAATTATTTGTGTTATCGGTGACCTTTTAAGATGAAAGATTTAAGGCTCAGAAGATGAAAGTGCATCTAAAAGTACCTGTGACTCATGGAAAGAACTTTGTGTGTTTTTTTCCTTCTCATACATTTTCACTGTTTCTTACTCTGTTATAAAATGTTCAGGATGACAGGGGGCAGGACACTGAACAAAAAATATGTATACTTTGTAGCACAATCAAATGAATTTTTCCTTGGATAATCAATTCTCCGACACTAATGAAAATGAGAATATATCACATTATAAGTGTTTTTGATAAGTGTACAGAGTATAGAATGTGTAACTGATAATTAGGGAGAAGTAGACCAATATGTTTTTTAGGAACAGTCAACTGGAAGAGTACAAGATAAGATGCAAGGAGCAGGGTGAATTGATAAATCTATTTTATAATCTATAAGAAAAATATTGATTAAGGAAAGCAGTGTTTCATTGGCTATTACAAAGAAAATTACATTTCTTTATACCTATTTGCTTATTATTCCCCCTAGAGACAAACACACATGACAAGGCAACAATCTAATGGCTTCTAGTAAACTAATGGTTTCAGTAATAATGTCTGCAAGGAGCATAATTCAATAATATTTGCATAACACTGAGAGGATAACCGCTCCCTACTATTATAGGTATTCTTGTTTGTCTGCTTGACTGCATCTAGAATCAACTAAAACCCAAACAGCTGGGTACACCTATGAGACAGTTTTCTTGTTTGCATCATTTGAGGTGGGAAGACCCACCCTCAGTCTGGGCCACAGATTTCGGAATCAGCCTAGGTAAAAGTACCTGGAAGAAAGATGTGTATGCACTTTGCCTGCTTGCCCATTCACTGCTTCACTGCTATTAGATTTTAGTTCTTCAGTATTCTAAAGCATGTTGAAGGCCAGCTGAGACACCCATCATCATGGAACAAACAACCATTGGCTTTCTACTGGGAGACAGACATTGTTGGACTAGCCAGTTCACACCCTGAAAGAAGCCAATGTAATAAAACTCTCTCTCTCTCTCTCTCTCTCTCTCTCTCTCTCTCTCTCTCTCTCTCTCTCTCTCTCTACATATATATATATATATATATATATATGTATGTATATATATGTGTGTGTTCATTCAATATATGATATATAAGGTGTATATATATATAATATATATAAATATATATGTTAAAATCAGTTGTTACAAAAATTTCCCCCTAAAAGTTGTACTAAGAGTTTAAAAATATTAACCTAAAATCAGGAGAAACAGGGACATTATTATAAATTATGTTGATGCAACACAGGTACATCATATGAATTTTGATGTTATTTTACTCTTGAGGATTTAACTATTTCATAGCATCATAATGTTATAAATCAGATTTTATTCACAGAATTCCTGTATCAGGAAGAAAATGAAAAATCTTAGCATGTACCATGCCAAAAATCCGTGATTGCCTTTTTTTAGTCACCTATACAACTCACTAAAGTAATCTAATAAGGAACTGCACTATTGTTTGCACTGAACTGACAATTTCAATTCAAATGAAAATTCTTTTAGTTTAATTACATTCGCTCAACTAGATTAGGAGAAATTAAAACTTATGTTCAGTAAATTTAGTCATAGAATTAGACGCTTAAAATTTCATTGCAAATTCATTATTATAGTTTGAATGTGGTGCATTCACCACAGTTCGTTCTTGGAGCACTCAGTTCTGCTTGCGGCTTCTGTGTGGGACTGTCAAGCTTTAGAATATGGAGACTCCCTTGTGGAAGCAGGTAGCCACCTTGGGCATTTTGAAATTATGCCATCCTGGCATAATAAGTTGTAATGAGTTATTCTTACTTCCATGCCTCCATCTTCAACTATTTAAGAATATTTATTGATTTCAAAAATCATTTTTGAACATTTTGAGAATTTTATACATATGTTATATACTTATCGCATCACCATCCTTCTTTCTACCCTTTCAAATTCTTTCCATGCCCCCATCTACCTCTAAAATTCACAAACTCTTCTTTGTATTATTATCATGCAGATACATTCACAATTTTAATTTACTGAGCCTGTTTAACATTGGTACATGTATTTACAAATGATCTCTTGGGATTGGCTAAAGTATCAGGGAACTTAGCCTTTGGCAAAATGGATTGTCCCTTTCTAAACAGTCATTGATTGCCTATCAAATGGTTGGTTATTATGAAACGTCCTTTATTTACTCTGTTTAGAATACAATAGAAATTATATTGGTTGCAAAAAAAAAACAGTGGTAGTAGTAGGTTTTTCTCTAAGGTCTAATGACCTATCAAACTATAGGTGGTCAGTGATATTTAGAGTACCAGGGATGAATTCTGTCCTATTGAGTAAAACTTATATAAAGTAGACTGATCCTTGTTACCTACAGAATAAAAAAAAAATCCACTATTGCACCATTGGCGATATCTTGTAGGGCTTTGTGGTAATTATAGTATGTTGAATTTTAGCTGTGTATGGCTATTTATTTAGTTAGTTAATTTTTATTTGTTTTTCGAGACAGTGTTTCTCTGTATTGTTTTGGAGGCAGTCCTGAAACTCGCTCTGTAGAACAGGCTGGCTTCAAACTCACAGAGATCTGCCTGCTTCTGCCTCCCAAGTTCTGGGATTAAAGGCATGCACCACCAAAACCTGGTTCAGTTAGTTACTTTTTATATCCCAACCGAAGTTTTCCCTCTCTCCTCTCTTCCCTTGCAATTCCCTACATCGAGACCTCTTCTGTTTCTCTTCAGATACCAGCAGTCCTCCCATGGATATCATCCAAGTATGGTATATCAAGTTGCAGAAGAATCTAGGAACCTCCTTTTTAAGACTGGATTGGGCAATCTGGCGGGAGGAATAGGCTCCAAAAGCAGGCAAGATAGTGAGATAACCTCTGATTTCACTATGAGGAGACTCACAAAAATACCAAGTCACACAATTGTAACACACACAGAAGGCCTAGGCCAGTCCCATGAGGGTTCCCTTGGTTGTTGGTTCATTTTCTGTGAGCCCCTCTGAGCCCAGGTTAGTTGATTGTGTGGGTTTTCCTGTCCTAATCCCGGGCCCCACTGGCTCCTATAGTCCTTCATCCTTATCTTCCTCAGGTTTCACCAAGTTAAGTCTAATGTTTAGCTGTGGTTCTCTGCATATGCTTCCCTGTGTATGGCTATTGATAACATTTCTCCTTTGGTAGTTTGCATAGCATTTTTAGAATTTATGAGAGCTAGTTCTCCGGAAAAGTCTTGCTGATGATTTCCATTTCCAGAAACTGACCTCCTGTGTCTAAAATATGTGCTATCTTCAGCAAGAGGATCTTACCTACAAGGTCTGGAAGGCAACCAAGGACAATGGCAATGGCCTATATATATTTGAGAGTCTCTAGGAATTCACTGATTAATAGCTGGAGTTGGAGATGTTTTCTAATTCTGGCACTGGAGTTTTTGTCAGATAGTTTCTGCCTCTTTTTGTTCCGAGACAGGGTTTCTCTGTATTGTTTTGGAGCCTGTCCTGGAACTTGCTCTGTAGACCAGGCTGGCCTCAAACTCACAGAGATGGCCTGCCTCCCGAGTGCTAGGATTAAAGGCATGCTACACCAACGCCCAGCAGTTTATGCCACTAAAGGGGATCATTACTAACTAATGTAGCATGAATCCATTTAAACTTTACGTATTTCCACAGACATATGCTATAGGCATTTTAAGCACATAAAATAATGTGCTATAACTTTCAAACATCTTTATAGTTTTTGAATCTCTTCTTAATCTTTTCCCTCTGTGTTGCTCTCCCTTCCCATTCCCCAGTTAAAATCCCACCTCATTTTTCCATTTCTCCCTTCATAGCATCCTGTCTACCTTCCCTGTTCTCTAGAGCTCCATCTTCCCCGATCTCCCCATTGTATCTTTTTACTATCCTTGCTTCTGCTGTTGCCTCAAGTTACATATTCAAATCTGGAGATTTGGAGCTAGTATCCAGGAATATGTGACAACAAACTATGTTTGTCTTTCGGAATCTATTCATTTACCTGCAAAATTAACGCTTTCATTTTAATTTATAACAATATAATTACGTTGCATATACATACCCCATTTTTCTTACCCATTCATCATTTTGATGACATTTAGGATGCAGTATTTCCAAGCCGATATGAACAGACAATAAATATGGCTGATCATTTCTACAGCAGTATATTGAGCATTTAGGCACATGTCAAAGGTTCGTATGACTGAGTCATATGGTAGATCTACTTTTAGTAATTTTGACAAGTCTCCATACTTATTTTTACAGTGGTTGCACTAGTTTTTACTCTCACCCACATGAATGAGTTCCTTTTTCCTTGCATCCTTGCCTGCGTTTGTAACCAATTGTTTTCTTCATCTTAGCCACTCTGAATGAGGTATGGAAAACTTTAAAAGTACTTTTAAGTTGCATTTCAATAATTGCTAAGAGTGTTGAACACTCTTAAAGATACTTATCAGTCATTTTATTTATTCTTTTGAGAGATCTCTTTTCAGATCCATAGCACAACTTTTAACTGGGTGATTTTTTTTGATTCCTCTTTTTTTTCATTTTGTATATTCTAGATGTCAACCCTGTATTGAACATATGTCTAGCAGTGATTCTTCCATGTCTTAGGCTTCCTCTATTGTCCTTAATTCTGAACGTGTGGGGTTCTATTCAGAAAAATTATTTTTTCCCTTATTTGTTATAGTGAACTGCTTATGTTTTCTTCTAGCACTTCTAGCATTTCAGGTTGAACATTGAGGTCTTTGATACATTTGGAGTTTATATTTTTCTCATGGTGATAATAAAAATCTAATTTCATTCTCGTGCATATAGACAGTGAACTTTCCCATGATTATTTGCTGGGGACACATCAACATTATGCACAAAATCTAAGTTAACAACTAAGTCTAAAGTGTACATGAGAAGAGGATTATATTTTAAAATTATGGTATACACTGGAAATATGCCGCACATATCAAAGTCAGTATACAATATATATAGCGTCATATCAGGGTTTATCACAACACAATGCAGGTTATGGATTTGTTACAGGTTCCCTTCAGTGTGTATGTGTGTGAGTGTCTGTGTGTATGTGTGTTTATTGAAACACAAAAAACATCTAAATCAAGTTATTTTCTGGAAAATTACACTTGATCAAATAAATCGCATCCAAACTGTGTTTTCTCTCATATATGAAATCTAGTTAAAGACAAATAGATAGGAAGTAGAACAGAGGAAGAAGGGGGTTACTGAGAAAGGCAGAGAATCAGAGAAAATGCAATGGGTCAGTGAACATGAACTATGTATTATACATGTATGGGAACATCATGTTGAAATTCATAATTTTGAATAACTAGTATACATACTCAGGAAGAGGCGATCACCACAAAATAAATTCAGTGTGGGGTTTGTTTATTAGTTGAATTTTTGTTACATTTTTGGCATTTAATCACATGATATTTTACTTCTTTGATATGATTTTCATTTTTCTGTGTTTTTTTTAATTTTTTGAGACAAGAACATACAGTTGGGTAGATAGTAAAATGGGGAAGACAAAAGAAGAGTTAGGGGAAGGGGGGAAAGGTTTTCCATTCTGTATTAGTTATTGTTTTATTTCTTGGTAGTATAATTAAAACAGTCAATTTAAGAAATTATAAGAGTACAAAATGTTTGTAACATGTACAGTCAGAATTCTGCTAAGCCCAAGTATTACATTTTTAAATATTCTACCTTCTTCACACACAGACACTCACACACCACCCTACATTTTTAAGAGAAATTTTATGGGTAGTAATAAGGTCTACTTTGCAAGTTCCTGGAAGACCCCTGCTTTAATCTAGTAACACAGTAGTGCACGTAAGTCTCAGCATCTGAGTCAAACCACAAGAATCATAGAGAAGATGTTGTTTGTGCAGGAAACAGCACAGAAAGAGAGAAAGAGAGACAGAAATGCACCGCATTGTTTCTCCCACGGTAATAGTCACAGGTCCATTTATCTTATGAAGGGTTTTAGCTTATGTGAGTATTCAACCATCTCATATTCTGTGTACCAATTTTGCAAGAGAAAACAAAGGCAAATTATACATTCTTTTCGCCTACATTTGTGACACAATGTTTAGTTTATATTACATTTTGCAAAATTATATGTTTGGCAATGAGAATTTTTTCTAGTAAAACAAAATTTAAACGAATTATGAAGCCTGTAAATGAGCACTAAATCTAATGCTAACTCTTTTTCTCTGTATTACCCAAAGAATCCAGCAGATGGAAACCTTTCCCTTGAAATAGTAAAACTGCTTCGATCGCATGTGGTTTGACTTCCTAGTCTTCAAGACATAGGAGCTGGAAATAGCTAGGGAAAAATGCCCTCCTAAGAGCCTATCAGAAAGCCCGCAATTTACCTGCTTTCAAAGTGGTTTGAAAATTGCATTATCAAAGTCAAGTTGTTTTGACCTCCATGAGGTGAATGGGAAAAGGAAGAAGATATCGATTGGTTATTGGAGTCAGGTTCCTGGTGGCTTCGGTTTTGATTGTCTTCCTCCATCAGTGTCTATACTGTCCCTGCCCTTTTACAGTGATATATTCACTAGGTTAATGGCTACATCTGTTTTTGTCCATCATAGCTCACTGAAAGAACACTATCGATGAGCAGAAAAAGACCTAAATTAGACTCTACCTGGATGAACAAAAAAGCAGAACTTAGACTCTCCCAAGGACTGCAGTGTGGTATTCTCTTATTGATTCTTCTTTCCCCAAGTGCACATATCCTCTTGTTCCCAGGCCAGTCATTACCTCCTCAACATATTTGAATAATACCTCCGAGAACACCCAGAGCTGGTTCTGACCTTGACTGTCCAGGAAATGAATGAGTGTACTCTAAATAAATGATCAGATGTAATCATGACAATGAATTACATCACTATTCATCTATTAGATTAGCTCCTTAGGTCATTGTCTCTTTGAAAGATACTTAAGTCAGGGATATTCAAAATTCTAAGGAGCCCTTCAATATGATGTATAAGCTGGCACTTTTGACTTTTAGAATTACAGTGTCAAATCAATATTTTGTTGAGGAAACTACACTTCACTTTTCTTTAAAATAGGTGGCTGAAAGGACTCTATGCTTAGAAGTTGAACAAATAAAATAATTGCATACGATAGTGCTCTCGCGCACTTGTATAGCTAAGTCACAAAACCAACACTACATAGTTGCACGGAATCACATCATAATAAGGTAATGAAAATTTTGTCTCTTTTTCATTAGTTCCCAAGTTCATAATTAAGGTTAATTTAGAGCCTTGTCTCTGGTAATGAGTCCTAACTACTCTGACTGCTCATCCATTTCCCTTGCACAAAGCAGGAGGAATCAGATCACATTTCACTGAAAACTCATTTAACCATTTCTCCATATTCTTTAAGGACACAAAGGCTGATATATTTAATTAATATTTGAAAACCAAGAGCCACTCAACACTCCAGGTTAACAGTATTTAACTATCTATGGACAGTGACTGATTAACATTTACCTACTTAGATTATATATTTAGATGATATTCAGTGTATTTTGGAAATATAGCACAAATCTAAATAGCTCTCAGAAATACAGTTAAATCTTATGACCAGTATTCAAAGTGGAGGTTTCAATTCCAGTTCTGTACCACATAAAAGTCAAGAGGAGAGAAAGATGGTGGGTAAAGGGAATGGAGTAGAATAAATAGCTCCTCACCCATCAGAACTGATAAAGGAAGCTAGATAGAGGAACTCATCAAGCCTGATAAAGTAATTTATACAGGACATTTTGTAGCCAACTTTAGACCCATAATTTTAGAGAACAAAAACAGCATTCCTCCTGGTTAAAGTCTCCTCTCCCTTGAACAAACAAAATAAAACAAGATACCATATACAAAGCTCCAGATAGCTGTGTATTAAGAGTTAATGTTCATATTCAAATTTCTTAAAATGGTATACTCAACACACTTATAAGCTATTATACTTCCAAATCCAAGGCAATTCTGGTGTCCAAGATGCAAAACAGTTGTTTTTTTGCCATTCTGTGAACAAAATGTGTGTTGTTCCCCTGTGAGAAGAATTTCTAAACTGAAATAATTTAAAATATGCATAGTGGAAATACAGTGTTCATTTACTCTAAAAGTAGGGTATTTTAAAAAATTTGTATTTTTGTTCATTCACTTATGTGGTTGGGGGTAAAAGCAGGAGAAGTCTTGAAAATGACTTGCCAAGTAGCATTTTGTGCCAAGACTTTTTATACCCTGGGAACTTGATGAGGGATATCCTTCTGTATGTTGTGAATATATGTGTCTTTTATTTGTTGATGAATAAAGGTGTTTCAGCTAATAGACAGGCAGGATGTAGTCAGGCAGAAAGTATAGGTGCGGCTACCAGACCTCCAGAATGCTGGGAAAAGGAACACAGGGGGTAGTCATAATTGAGATGCCATGTAGCTCCCAAGGGAGAAAGAGATCCTGACATTACTGATAAACCAAGATCATGTGGAGATCTAGCCACAGAAATGGGTTAATAATTAAGGGAGAACTAGCCATTAAGAAGCATTATCCATTGGCCAAAGAGTTTATAATTAATACAATCTTCTGTGTGTTTATTTGGGACTAATTGGCTGCAGGACCAGGCATGACAGAAACTTTATCTATAGGAACTAGTCGATGTGGGACTGCCAACATGTACACCAGACATTTAGTTTTGATTAATCGGGTTAGTTAAATTGAATGCAGGTGCCTAATTCAGATTTGTCAAGAGTTAAGTAAATGTGAATAGACTCATAAAAAACCAGGGGCAGGCAGCTCTCCAACAATGTTCCAAGGCTTTCTGACTTCAGTTCCTCAGCACAATGAGTAGGTAGATTTAAAACATCCTTGCTCTTGGGAATAACTACCAACTCACCAGGACACATGGGAATTTTGCTTATCTGTAACTGTGACTAATGCTTACAAAGGACCTAACATTTCTCAGCTCCTATCATCCCAAGTTACTTTAGTATTAAAATGTATAGAAAAATGTTTAACTTTTTAAAAATGTGTTTACCATCTACTAGAAATAGTGTTAAAATATGTCTTCATAATAATTTTAGGCATAGTATTAGTGGTCAAGTGAAATACCAAACTCTTGTTCTAATTCACATCTACATTTAACATTTAGACTGGCTAAAAATGTAAATGGAAGAAGATATAAAATCTTCATAGGTTGAACTCATCCACTATAGCAATTTGATTGAGACTTACCTCCATAGGTCCACATATTTAAATATTTACTTCAGAAGGATTAGGATATATTGCATTGTTGAACAAGATATGTCACTGGGAGTGAACTTTGTGGTTTAAAAGGCTAATGCCAGGCCTAGCCTTTCTCTCTACCTCCAACTTATGAATCAGATGTAAGCGCTCAGATGCAGCTACAGTATCATGCTGCCTGCCTGCTGCCAGACTTTTCTCCATGATGATCATGGAGTAACATTCTGAAATTATAAGGCACACTCTAATGAAATGCTTTCTTTTATAAGTATTCTTGGCCATGGTGTCTCTTCATAGAAATAAGACAGTAAGTAAGACATTCATAAAATGCATGCATTTTAAAATTCAGAGGAATTTATCTTGACTATGAAAATTCAAACATGTAAAAAAGGAAGAACAAGGAATGATATCATGCAATTCCAGTGTACAAAGACATAAGCACATGCAAAAATTTTCCAGATTCTTTGTAAAACTTATATTCTATTTACAAATACTGCATTTGTGTTTTAAGTATTTTCTCATAATTATTTAGTAGTTTCTTAATGAACTATGCAAACATTTCAAGGCACACAGTATAATGGGAATGATTTAGTTGTTGGCAGATTTCAACAAATAGAATATGGCAAATGGCACTCAGATGAATACATAAGTGAATAACCGTATGAATTTTGTAATAACATGTGAAGCTTCACAATAAAGCTTAGGGATCAATTTGCAAGCACATGAGTAAATCAGCAGAGCAGAAGGAATGCCAGATGCTTGCTCTCTCTAGAACTTGGATACTTTTGTGGAGAATGGAAATCTACCTCTAGGTGGAGACATGACTCTGTGTTCTCCCTTGAGGGTTAATCTGGTGAGATTTAGAGAACTGACAAGTTTACCACTCATGGGAAGGTAGGTTCACCTTCATATAATCGCTTTTCCTTCCCATACTCCCTCCATCCTGAGTGTTGTCCATACAAGTTCCCATGGAGGTTTCTGATCTTGTCAACTTTTCTGAATTAGGTTTCAGAAATGTGTGACTATTTTTGTTCTTCTCATCAGTCAGTCTTTTTCTTTCAGATGCAGAGCAGAGCCTGAGTACGGTTTTAAACTCCCTAACACACTCTTACTGTGCCCTTACCCTTTCTCTAATGCTCCCTCGCTTCCATGTGGCTGCCTTGCATCATGCAGTCAACATCCATGCCAGTTTGCCTTCTCCAATCTCTCACTCCCTGCTGCTTTGAGATTGACAGTTTGCCTGCCCTGGGGTTTACCTTTTCAAGGCCTATAAACTGTCCACAAATTTCCCTGTGAGTCCATTCTTTGCCCTGGAGCTTCGTTTTGTGTTTGTTCTTAAATTATTTTGTTAATGAGACTAAGAACCTTAAAGAGGACTCTGATTTCCCTAGTGCCAAATGATGACTCTGATGGGATTGACCAAGATTTCTGGTAATAGTTCTTTCCTACCTTTTGAGAAAATGAACCTGCTCCAACAGCATTACTTTGCAATACCATCCTGAGTAAGCTCCACTCTATTCACAAACTAGATGAATTGCAAGTTAGTGTAACAATAAATCTCAAAGCAATGTGATGACATCTTAGAAATCTTTTATTTCATTTTCTATAAATTCAAATAAATTTCTTACAATCTAAAGAAGGATTAGCCTTTTCCAAAGTTATCAAATTTAGAATCTTCAAAAAAGTTGTCTGAACTATTTATTTTAATGTAGCCTTGTATATTTTCCAGTGTTACTAAAAACATAATTTTTCAAGTATATTTCAATAATTTATGAAATAAGGTGGCAGACAGTAAGTTAGCTGTATATTTCCCTGTGTTATGCATAAATTGGGAAACCATTGCTCTGGACTATTCTATTACGGTCCCAAACATGAATTTTCTAGGGGACACTGAGATTTGGCTAAATACAAACATGTTTGGGGAATTCTTTTATAAATCTTTAGAATATAAAAATTATTTGAAATTTCAAAAATTGCAAATAAAAATTTAGGAGCTTCTTTCATACCTATAAAGCACCAAGATCATTCTTCTAGAGATGGAAAATATCAATTCCCAAAGAACATAAAACCACAGAGATTCCTTCCAACCTCAGAGACTTCCTCTCCTGTCTCTGCTTCCTCTTCACCCTGAATTGTTGGTTTCTCTCTCTTTATGCTTGGTGTCTTAGAAGTACAGAAACCATTTGTAGTATTTTCTACAGAAATGCAATTAAAGTTACAGCAATAATAACTAAGAACTAGTTTTTCTCCCACATGATATGTTTCAGGCTTCTTCTTCTAAATGGTATAATCTTCTGTAGTGTTGACACTTAATGTTTTTAAACATACTGTGGTCGCATTGAACATTTTAAAAATGACCCAAGCTTCATAAATATATTCAAGCTCCACCTCTTACTTCAGACAAAAGACTTAGATAGGATGTGAGATTAGATTGATAAGGAATCAGTGATTGTAGTTTCCCATGATTCCCCAGGCTACTCTAAGATGAACCACAGGTAAGGAAACAATCAACCAGCAACACTCCAATGAATTTCCACTGTACAATATTTCCAGTAAACAACATTTCTGTGAAGAGACACCATGACCAAGGCAGCTTTTATAAAGAAAAACATTTAATTGGGGCTGGTTTACAGTTTCAGAGGTTTAGTACATTATCTTCATGGCAGTAGGCAAGCAGACATAGTATGGCTAAGAAACTAAGAGTTCTTTGTTTTTGTCCATAGACAGCAAAAGCAACTGTGGCCCAAGTGTAACTTGTTCAATTACATCTTTATGGGATTTCTCTTTTTCACGGTTTCTTTTACTGACTAAGCTTGGCTGCCCCAGAACTCAAGTTGTAGATGAGGCTGACCTTGAACTCAGAGATGGTCATGCTTCTGTAGCCTGGGTGTTGGGTTAAAGGTGTGCACTGCCATACCCAGACCTAAGATGTTCTTTAATTCTTTTTCAAAAATAGAAACAGCTTGGTGGGGTCTTGCCCTGAGGTCAACAATCCCTTTATCCTATTTAACATCAGTCTTTCCTTTAATCTGTTTATCTCCTTGAATAGAGGATTTAGCCGCATTACACTTCCTAGTGTCCTTTTCTCCTTGAAATGTAAATTTTCTACTTTTTCTTGCTCAATTTGCTCCTTTTCATTATAGATCTCCATAAGAGTGAACACCAACAACCACAACTTAATCAATGCTTGGTTGTTTTGACATTTCCTCTGCCAGTGGAAATCTAGGGCAGTTTTTTTAAGCAAGGGCAGAAAACAGTCATATTCTTTATCAAAATATCACAAGTCAGACCATATACAAACATTCTTCTCCTGAAACCTCTTTAGCCAGGCCAGTTCAAATCATCCCTAGCTCAACTGTCTTCCAAGTTCCTACAAAGATGACCCATTAATCCCCACTTAATGGGTTTGAATGCTTTTCAAACCCACAGTCCCTAAGTCCATAATCCTCCAAACAAAATCATGGTCTGGCCTATTACAGCAATACCTCAGTACCAGGTACCAACTTCTGTATTAGATAGGGTTTCTATTGCTGTGAAGAGACACCATGGCCAAGGCAACTCTTATATAGGAAAGCATTTAATTGGGCCTGGGCTACAGTTTCAGGGGTTTAGTCTGCTATTTTTATGATATGGTGCTGGAGAAAGAGACCAGAGTTGTAATCTTGATCCATAGGCAGCAGAATCAACTGTGTATTGGGGTCAGTTTGAGTATATTTGACTTCAAATCCTGCCCCTACAGTTGCATACTACTTCCATCAAGGCCACATCTTCTCCAACAAGGTCATATCTCCTAATAGTATCATTCCCTGAGACAAGCATTCACACACAGGAGTCTATGGGAGCCATTCCTACTCAAACTATTACAGCCCACTTAACAAAGTCCAGGTCATGCTTGTTCCTTTGCTCACCTTTACAGCGTCTTCTCACATAAGATTTTCTTTACTACCACAAAACCACACTCTGATGATTCAATTTTGATGTCTATAGCCAACTCTGATTTATTTTGGTAGAGTATCCTCTGAGGCAGGACTTTTGAATACTGTGCACCGAAGCTCAATGCTTAAATCCAGTTTTGTTTCAAATTAAATATAAACCCCTGATAACAACACACACACACACACACACACACACACACACACACACACACACATATAATTTTGGGAAATGATACTTCCACTCAACCTGTAACTAAAACTAATGTTTAGTCATGTTTTATTGTTGGAAGGCACTGCTGGCTGGTCAGAGTTCACAGTCTCCCCATGAATTAGCAGCTTATCTCAATATGCTCTACAAAATAGAGCTCTCTCTTTCCAGCAGAACTTCCTGCTACTACCTGACCTTGTCTGGAGAATGTCCCTGGGCCTGGAGGATTTACTTCATGTGAAAATTTCTCTACCCAGATGCCTGATTCATCTTTAGCTAGACAATTGGCACAGAACCCTGCTGAGAAGGCTTATGCTAGGGGCTCTGCTATAGGACCCTACTACCACACACTAAGCCTTGTGGTAAGAGTGTGCCACTTAATGCAAATTAGGATTTGTCCCCAGACATCCCAATCATGTATGTTCCTTATACTCTGGAGTAAAATTGAGCTGATTTATGGAAATCTGTCTCCCTGAGGGGTGTCTCTGTTCATTCTCACGGGCTGCTAAACCTTTCTCTAACCTTGTCTGTCTCTTTCTCCTCTCAACCTGGTGGCCAACAAACTGAGCTGTAAAGATAACGCCATATTTTGTGATTATGTTTACTTTAAAATTCTATTCCATTCACCTATTCCTATTATCCAACACCTGTTGTCTCTGTCTTACTACACATCCAACTCATTTGTGATATTGTCTCACTGCTATTCATTCAAATTTTGCTTTTGACTCTGAGGTATTCTTTTAGTTAGATCCTTTATTTAATTATGTAACTGTTAATTTTATAGTATTTAAAACATTAAGAAATTACTATAAAGTTATAAAATAACTAGTTTGAGGACAGATTTAGAGATGGCTTTCATGCATATCCAGTGTACTAGGTAGAATAAACCCATCCTCCATGAAGGTAGGCACCATCCAATAGAATAGGGACATGAAAAGCACAAATACAGAAGGTAAGCTGCACTTTCCTCACCTCTCACCTTTTGTCTTAGGCAACTAGAACTCCATCAGTAGTCGCTCTGATTAATGTTTTCTGTCTTAAGAGTAATGCTTCTGGTTTTTTCAGCTTTAAGACCTTTAGACTTGGGCTGATTCACACTATTTGTATTCCAGAAGCAGAACCCTACAGCCTGCCTTGGGATTTCTCAGCTGCCATACTTGTATGAGGCAATCCCTAAGAAATCCCCTTTCAAATATCTGCACATATTCTTAGTTGGTTATAACCTTGGATGATCCTTGATTTTATAGTATTTCAGAGATACCATAGTGGGTTTCTTTTGGAAAATAATTCTGCAATTTTGTTAATATGCTTTAAAAATCATACAATCTGTTCAGATCCCTTAGGATAAAAAGAAAACTCCCTTGAACATCCTAGGTGACTTTGTATGAAGAGGGTCTCTGGTTTACTGTTTTTGTATTAAACCCTCTAGCATAAATTATGCTTTCCTAGCTCTATGAGATTGGTTTGTGCATCCCTTCCAAAGGCCTGGGTTGAAATCAGAAATCCCCAATTTGATTATTTTTGGAAGTAAAGCCTTTAGGAGAAAAGCAAAATAAAATGTAATCATACTAGAAGAACTGTAATGCAGTATGGCATTTCTGTCTTTACATTTTTTAAAAGACATCGTGCTTGGCAGGGCTTCTGAGTGCTGTTAATCATTTGAATAGTATGAGATATGAAGTAAGGTGATTGCTCAAGAAACAAAGCACAAATTTAAATTCACACACACAAACACACACACACACTCACACACACACACTGTATATTCTGCAGAAAATTCATTGTAAGCATATGGTGGAAAGTGTATAAGCATGAGAAAATGCTGACAAATAAAATGCACATTGAACATTCCAACCCTGGACTTCGACAATAAATTGCTGTTATTTAACCTACCAAATCTATGACATTCTGCTATGGTAACATGAAGAAATTTAATAAAACTTTCCATTTCTTTCTTCAAAAATGTCAAGCATAGCTACATCTTATGACTTCATAACTCTAAAAGGCATGCATGGCTGCAAATGCCACCTTCTCAAGAAGTCTTTCAGAACTGTTTGTTCATAAGCCTCCATTTTTGTCCAATAAATTTTTAATCCTACTTTGTTTTCCTAGTGTCACTTGCATGCCTTTTAAATTTTGCTATTTATTTCTTATTTCTTAGTTATTCATGTAACGCACTACATTTGAACTCAATGAGAGCTAGACTCCATCCAACCGGATGACTGATATTTACTGCAGAGTGTCTGGCATACAGCATGCCTTTATAAATGTATGGTGATTCAGAAACATCTGGAATATATAATGAAAAATTCAGATATCCTCCCTTCCCCTGTTTATGAAAGACCCCTGGGACTTGAGTCATAAATGTGAAGTTGACACATTATTAGTCATCAGACAATAAGGAAGAAAAGTCTCTGTTTATAATTGCTTTTTAAAGTACTGGTACTGATTAGATAGAAGTGTTGCATGGCTATTGTTCAATTCAGTATAGAAAACTGAAGCTTCTAAGAATAAATATTATTCAAGCTTACATGTGAGTTAGCAGGCTTAACAGGTCTTTTTCTAAATCTCATGTTCATTCATAGTTCCATCATGGTTTCCCCAAAATTCTTTTGTGATTCAGTGAGATATTTAATGTCCACTATTTACAGATACCCAAGGAAATGTTATATTTTGAATATATTAATTACAACCCTCAACAAAATGAACTTAACTGAGTCATAGTCTCTAGTGCGTGTTTTACAATTCTAGAATACAAGACAATATCCACCAACAATTTGTGCTGTAAAGCATAACCTGACTAAAGGAGGTATAAGTTAATAGCGACTTAACAGTATTTTATTGCTCCTGAGGATTTCTTACAGCCAACAGGCGATCTGTAGGGTTTTAACCTGAGGTGGGAATTAAAGAAGTAAACATCTACTGACTTTCATTTGTCACAGAGCCTATTCCAGTATCAGATGATGATGCAGGTGTTAAACCCATTTTAGTAAAGAGAAAACAGGCACATACAAATCAAATAATATATGTAATCTAATAACAAGACAATGATTAGAAAGATTCAAAGTTGATAAATTCATTTCATAAGCTAGGGTTTTTTTAATCTCCATTTCAGGCCAACTCTATACAACTTCTTTCCTCTGACTGGGTAAAATGTCTGATCATCAAAATCTTTAGTTTTAGTAGGTTGCAGATTCTCCATTCAAGATCCATGAATTAACTATCATTGGGTAAATGACTATTTTTCCAGCACCAGATATGATTTCCTTCTTGTTGAGTAGCCCTTAAGTCTAATTAGAAAGGTATTGGTTACCTCAAAGTACACGTGCCATTACTGTACCTTAGAGTTCTTATAATATTCTGGTAATTATTTTGGTTCATGGGCATCATAGCTTGGTAGGGTGGCTGGTTGCTTCCTTCTATTAAAAGCTTACGTGGAACCTTTTGATACCATGAAAGCTAGATATTTGTTCTTTTACATATTGATAAGTGAAGTTCTCACCCTTGATCAAGGTAATTTCTCTATACAACAGATGGAGGAAACCATTACAGGAAAGCAACCAATTAATCAAAATATTGAATTGTGAAGCCCTGTTGAAATGGATGTATCTATAAAACGTTTCCAGTTCACCAATCTCAGAAAATATGTGGAACAGGTTAGAAAGATTGTAAGAGCCAGACAAACAGGATGCTTGATAGGAGTGTGTGTCTTCTAGTAATGACAGAAGGTACACCCATAGTCTTACCAAACAAGATTGCCCAAATAAGATCTGAAGAAGAACAAAACCAATAGACTTGCCAAAGAGTATGGGAGAAATCATCCTAATGTGGGTAGGGGAAGCCTAAGGAGGTTTCAGTCTTACACAAAGAACTGCAGAAAGTAAAGAATCCAGGAAGATAAATATAGTCATCCTCAGGGAAGAGCACAACATTGCCATGCAATAACCAATACTGAGTTCTATGAACAAGCATAAAAAATGCAAGTAATATTATACAGACTAAGAAGGCTGTGTTTAGGAATGTATACATATATATATAGAGAGAGAGACACAGGCAGAAACAATAATAAAGGCCATGAATTTTAACGAAAGCAAGGAACGGTATATGGAAAAGTCTGGAGGCAGTTAAGAAAGGAGGTCATGATGTCATTATATCATAAACTCAAAATAAATTAAAAGAATTATAAATATTTAATATAGTCTATCAATAATTATGGAATAGGCAGGCATCTGCCTTAATACCATCCATAGCGGAATTGCCTTCCTGTGACATCATTTTCCCCATAGTTCTTTAAGAGAAAGAATGATCTGCATGAGGTTCTCAGTTCTGTCCCAGGGGTTCAGTGCTATATACTAGGAGCTTTTGTATAATCCTTAGCTTTGTCTAAAGAATAATCATCTTTGTACTGTCTAATTTTCCATGAAAATAAGCTCATAGTTAAGCCAAGGAAAAGGAATATTCATATAGGTTTTTCTATACATAGGAGTGTTAATAATACATAACAGTACACATTAAATATTACTTTTTATTTGATCCACAGGCGTTTTTCATATGGTTCACACCTTTTACCACTCACTGGATATTTCTTGTAATGAAAATGAATTCATTGAAACCGCTTACAGAAAAAAAAAATCTTTTGACTCCAAGAAAATGTCCCACCTCTCAAATTCATTATTGACCAGTCCCAACATTTCTTGCCTGTATTTATGACCTACTGAATAATTTTCTTTTCAATTAATCAACTGTCCATAGTTTTAATCAAAATTTTGAAAACCTTGTGAAAGTCAGTATTCTCATGAATCGTCACACTTTCCTCTGGAACAAAGCTTTCATCCCGTGTTCCCACTCTCTGTTATAATTTTTTTTGTTTTTTTGTTTTGTTTTGTTTTTTTCAGACAGGGTTTCTCTGTGTAGCTTTGGAGTCTTTCCTGACACTGGCTCTGTAGCCCAGGCTGGCCTCGAACTATAGAGATCTGCCTGCCTTTTCCTCCCTACTGCTGGAATTAAAGGCATGCACCACCACTGGCCAGCTCAGTGTTCCCATTCTTTGTAACAGTGGTTGTCAACCTGTATGCCATGACCTATTTGGGCGATTGAATAATGCTTTCACAGGGATCACTTAAGTTCATTAGAAAATACAGATATTTACATTGCAAGTCATAGTAGTACTAAAATAACAGTTATGAAGTAGCAGCAAAAATTTTTTGTGGTTTATATTAAGGGGTCACAGCATTAGCAATGTTGAGAATCACTGTAGAGCACTTATTTTCATCCTTAACTGACTGCTTTTGTTTCATAGTTTGTTTTTCAGACAACCCTTAATTTGTGGATGTAAGTTAAAAATATCCCATAGACCATCTTCTCTCCATACTCTTGTTTGAATACAGTAATTGACAAGGTCGCAAATATAGTCTTAATTTTTAAAAGTGTAATAGAATCAATTATCTTCAATGTTGTTTGGTTCTCAGTCCTTGCCAAACTATTACATTTGTATCTTCATGAGAAAAAGTGAGAACATAGAACTTTCCAAAGTATGTGGATGGGAAAATCAGCTATTTAATTATTTCATACTTTTAAAACAGAAATGTTAGTAAGATTAAAGAAAAAATAAGTTGGAAATTTGCTCTCTGTTTCAGAATTTGTTGTTTAATTATAGAAGGTTCTTTCTATTGTGTTATGGTAAGATTTATACACAAACACACACACACACTTATTCACTAGTGGTCAGCACACTATATTTAATGCTGTCTTATTCATTTTTGGATGATTTTGCAACATCTACTTTTCTTTAAATAACTGTGTTTGTTATTATTTATTATAATTTTTGCTAACAGTTTCCATAACCAAAGAGGTGACTGGTAGGACTGTATTCTTTGCTCACACAAACTTTCTTACTAGTTACTTTTAATGATCTCACTTAGCTTTGGACCACCTACCTTAAATCATTTTCTTCATGGTTTATGCCAAACTTATTGTAAAATACAATACATTCCGTATTTCATACAAAAATGATATTTCTAACATAATTGAAACTTTATTTAAAAAGGAATCCACTTCATTTTTGTCTTTTAAGAAATGAAGTTTAAAGGTAAAAACAATGAAAGTCCATCATCTCATCTGACATGAAAGAGTTCTCTATTGTACTTCTCTATTTGTGACATTCAAAATCTAATCTAACCAGTGTACCCCTTTTCTCCTTGTGTGATTGACCTTCTGTGACATTCTGTGATTAATTAATAACAATCCAATATGAAACTTGCTTTTTATGAAAACAGAATTATACTTTCCTTCTTCTCCTCCCATAGCTTCCTTTCATGCATCAGTTGGTGTTTAATTCCACATCAGCTTTTATGCACTAATTCCTGACATATTCATGGACATAGCTTGCTTATTCAATAGTGGTAATTCTCACATGGTTAGCATTGTATATATGTGCCAACATATATAACACACTTTATAAATGAATTCTGGCTTGGAGTTGTTTTTAGTTTGCATTAACAATTTAACTCATTACTTTAGATTAATATAAAAGAGAGAGGCCAGTTGACTTAATTGTTCCTTGCATTTTCTGGCAAACAATCTCCTTCAGGATAAGAATAAGACTTGTTATGTATGAGGCTATGTTGTGTAGTACTTTAAGGATTCATATGAAGAAATTAAATGATTATTAACTACATATAGAGACAGTCTCACACTCATATGTAAATATATGAATATATGCTAGTTTTTAAATATATAATCTATAGAATAATATATTTCCAAAGTTTATTTGAAGAAAGAAATAAAGAACTAATAACCTTGGCTATACTACAGCACCATTTTTTTCATATCAGTTTTGGCATAAATCTGTATTAAAAGACATATGTGCCTACAATAAAAATATTTAATATACTATTAATTAAGGATAATTATAGGAACAAAACAACTGACATTATTTATCATAAATGATATTCATTTCTTTAGTGTGCTATTGCAAGGAATAAAAATTCCAGGGATGGACAGCAGCAATGACCTCATACCAATGGACTTAGATCTAGGTCTCTTCATTAGGTAAGTTTTCTCTGGAAAGAAATATACATTGTTTTAAATATCAAAACCATCCTACAGATGAGTTTGCAAAAGAAGAATGTCTTCTTATAAAGACAATTCAGACCTCAGTGTGCTCACCATTACACCATAGAACCAAACAAGTCAATTCATACAATGAGAAGGAATGTCTAGAAAAGAGTACAATATAATCTCATATGTGTGGTTATTTTCTTTTTTTAATACTTTTTATTTTTAAATTTAAATTTAAATTAGAGACAAGTGTGTGTGTGGTTATTTTCATTGGCTCTCTTTAAAACTGACAGAGGATATTTTTTCTACATATTTGTCAAAATGATATGCCAGTTCCACTAGAGAATTATTTCATTACAAAGTAATGTTTTCCTTTATGAAATAAATGTGAATTTTGTAAGCTCAATCTGAATTTTATTGAGAAAAATTTCCCTTTAAATAAACTTGTTATGTGTATCCATATTACAAAATTACTAGTACAAGTAAAAGAGCTTTTGTGATATAAATGGTATATTTTAACATAAGATCAAAATAAAACATTCTTTCTTTAAAAACTTCTGCCATCCATAAAGAAAGCACAGTATTTTCCCTTTAGTCTTTATTGGTGGTACAACTGCATTCCATAGTTTGTTTAAACTTAAGGTTATAGTTGGAGAGATTAGTATAAAAACTAATTATACCTAACAACTGAAAATGACATGATTAATGAAAATCTATGTCCATTCTTATATCTAACAAAACAAATGCAGTAACATCTTTGTTAAGAGTGTTTTAGGATTACAATAAATGATAAATAGAGCCTCTAGGAAACTTTCTCTTTCTGTCTCTTAATATATTTCAAATTAATGCAATTGAAAAGTAAATGGCAATATCACCAACTATATTTAGTTGCGTATTGCATACATGAATTAAAGGGTGTTAAATGAGGTTATCTAGTGGTTTGCAAAATGACATTTAGCTATATTTTATCATAAATCGAACAGATACTCATTTAAAAAGCACTGCCTGAGAAACCAACATTTTTACACAGATTAGAATTGTATTTTCATGTGACATGGAGACTGAAAGTCAAGGTTAAAAAACTAGATTTTATATCAAAGAGAGACAGTTGGACCATGACCAGAAACTACAAAGAGAGTAAGACAGCTTAAAAATGAAGAGAAAGAGAAAGCAGAATACGGAGAGAAATTCAACAGCACACAGCTCAAGCCATGGCTGGATATGGGACAGTAATCAAAAGTCAAGAACCTTATCTTAAAGGTAAGTCAGGTAACCTTCAACAGCCCACTCACAACAAACTTGTGGTTCACATAAGTCTCATATCTAGTTAAAAACTTATTAGGTAAGTGAGAGAGAGAGACTGGGCTTGGCATGTGCCATGCTGCTGAGCAGCCTGTGTATTGTGCAGAGGGTGTAGGGATTGATGACACAGAGACCAGTCAGTGGTGCAAAGAAAACTTCAAGAAGGCTTTTCAGAAGGCTCCTCAAGGCTTCACTTCATTCTTACCCTGGCTGGTTATTATATGCCCTGACACCAGAGACTGCTGTGGGTGGGTCAGTAAGAGGTGGTTATTCTTTGGAAAAGATCAAGGTCAGGGTGTTCCTGTGGGCGAGCCATTATCAAGAATTTATTGCTCCAGGCACCATATTGTTTTTAGTAACCATGTTTTTAGTAAACATTGTCTTATAGCTGCCTGCTCCGAGGCTGATGAGGAAGTGGGCCTCTAGCCAAGGTCTATTGTTCCCACAGTCATGGGGTTTTGAAACCCTCAAAGCCCACACTCAACAGACACCTTCTGCAGCAAGGTATCTCTAATCATTCCCAAATAGTTCCATTAACTGGGCACCAAGCATTCAAAGATATGAGCAGATCCGGTCAATTCTTATTCAAATCACCACAAACTACTTCTCCCTCTGGACCATACTGGCCTGTAACCATATCATAATGCAAAATGCATTCAATCCAACTTCAAAAGTCCCTACAGTTCTTCATAATCTCAATACTATCTCAAATTCAAGTCTCATTTGAGACTCAAGAAAAATTCTTACTTGCAATGTCCTTAAAAAAAAAAAAGAAGATCATTCACATACAATGGTGTATAATTTGCATTGTCACCCCAAAAGGGAGAAAACATAGCATAGTGAAGAAATGCTGGACCACAGCAAGAACAAAACACACCAGGACAAACCCCCAAATTCTGCATCTCTATGTCTTATGTCAAAATACTCTTCAAATCTCTCACTCTAGCCAACATGATTAGAACATATTTTTTCTTTTGCTAGTTACATACCTATCTGCAGATATCTATGGCAAGTATCCTATGGCTCTGGTGTCTCCAACTTCTTGGAGTCTCCAACGCATTCCAGGCTTCATCTTCATAGTGTCACACAATGACCTCTCCAGTCCTCTATGTAACAACACCCCTTGTCAGTGGCTTTCCCTAACTACAGAGGCAGATTCAGATTCCATAACCCCTTTCTTGTATTCTTCTTAACATTATATTCAGAGCCACTATGGATGAAACTATCAAGTTCTGTTTTCTGATGACTGAACCTGAGCCTGTTGTTGAAATACATTTGCACAAGCTTATCATTTTTTTCTAGGCCTAGGGAATTCCTAATGGCTTTGCCTTTCACAGGATGCAGGATTACCTGGGTGGGGTCTCACCCTGAAGTTTCCACTGCCCTTATTCCAGTCAGCTTCTGGCCTTTCTTAAAGTTTTTCTTCTGCTCAAACACAGGACTTCACTCCAATGTTAAATTTCTTGGTACTATTATATCCTCAAACTGTACGTTTTATTGTTTTCTTTGCACTGCTTACTTCTTTTCATTGTAGCTCTGAATAAAAGTGATCACTAGCAACCAAGTGTCATGTGTCAATGGCAGTCAATCCTAGGTTGTCTTGACATTTTCTTTGCCAATGATATTAGTCCCAAGAGTCTTCAATTTAGTCTGTGGAAGACTTTTATGGCTAAAGCAAAAACAGGAACATTCTTTGCCAAATTGTCACAAAAAATGGTTTCTAGGCCAACTGATACTATTCCTTCCCTCCGAATCCTCTTGAATTAGTCCCTGATAGTTCACATTGCTCTCAGTAAAGCAGTCTTCCAGTTCCTACTAGAATGACCAATTAAGTCAGACATGAAGTATTTAATTACTTTTCCCTTCCAATACACTCCAGTGTTCGTCTAAACAGCAGCATGGCCTGGCTTGTCACAGCAATACACGTGTCCCTGGTACCAGCTTCTGTCTTAGTTACTGGCAGTTAGAAGACACCATGAACAAGGCAACTCGTGTCAAAGAAAACATTTACCTAGGAGATTGCTTACAGTTTCAGAGGGTTACTTCATGATCTTTGGGGAAGGAAGGAAAGAAGAATGGCACTGGAGCAATAACTAACATCTTTACAAAGGACACAACTCCAATATTCCCGAAACAGTTCTACCAACCAGTGATAACACACGCAAACATATGAGCACATGGGGGACATTCTCATTCAATCCACTATCTATCTCTGGATTAAAATATTAGTCATCCCAAAGTGTACAAACTGGGGAGTCTCCAGAATATGGGGAGTAGCCTCTCCCACAGACTTTATACGTAATTGTGGCCAGTATATATCCCTGAAACATAGAAGGTGGGAGTTACTAGTGTGTAGAAATCTCTACCAGATTCTTAGGGCTTGCCCAGACAAAGCTCAGTATCATTCTAAATGATATATAAGACACAGCGACTCAATTCTGGCAATTGGCTGCCTTCAACTTTGACACCCAGAAGAGGCTGATCCAACACTTCTTGTTTTATGTGTTTTGCCTTCTTAGTTTTTAATTATTCTTATCATGTAGTTTTACTTTAAAAAACATTATGCTAATTTATATTTCTCTTTTTTTATTCATCTGATTTAGCTTAGTCATTTTTAAATATACCTTTACTCAACAGCAAAATTACATTTTACAATTATAACTCAGTATGGAAAAAATAAGTTTCTCAGTATTTTCTTTATTTTTAAAATAATGACATATTAGTCTTTGAGATTCAGGAATACATACATCAATATTCCCTGGGAGACTTTGGAATTTAAAATTTATGCTTATTGTACATATTCCTAATAATCTTCATGCTCTATGATATGGAATGGTATAATTTATGTGTAATGAATAAAATTCATGAAGTTTAATAATGAGCCATATTCTAAGCATAAATAAGAGAGGAGGTGAAAGACATTTACTTTGTCATCTTTAAAACACTGAATGAACTGAAGAAGATGCTAGAACATGGAGAGATCATGCATATGCAGGGCACAATTAGTACTGTAACAATGTGGTTATAAGAGAAATTTATAGATGTAACATAATCTGAATGAAAAGTCCAGCAACTCTTTACAAAACTAGAGGCAACTTTATACTTCTTATAAAAGCCATTAAGTCCTTATCTAACAAAAATGATCCTAAGAAAAAGAATAGTTTTGGAGGTATAACAAAACTCATAATTATACAAAACCAGAATCTTCAGAGAAACAAGAAGGAAAACTTATAAAGTTCCGTCTAATTTACAAATATTATTGGATGTAGCACAGTCTAAGGGTTGCTCACTTCCTGTACTTTCCCACTGTCACCAATCTTAATATAATTTCCTGGAAATGAGACTTTCTCCCTTGAATGACTGAAATGAATGTTCCATAATCATTAGATTTTGGTGAGTTTTAACACAGTATATCACTGAGTTATATGTTAAATCTTTATAAAATTTGATTAAATGTGTCCTAGACAACAAAGATGCTGAGATTCTTACTAAAAGGTAACTGAAAATTAATTTCTATTTTAACTCTGAGATACAATTAGAAATTCTCTTTCTATTATTGCAATTTATAAACCATTTTCTTCCTTTCAAGGCTATCTTAATTGCATGCAAATATATATTATGATATAATTTGAATTCCACAAAAATACATTATTACATTTTTGCTCACTATTGTGTTCTTTTTATTGTATTTTATTCAATACATAACCATGGAATTCTTAACTTATATAATTTGCAGCTCAAAAATGATAAGTCTTATATGCTTATATCAAAAGGAATTATTTAGAAGTAGAAGATTGAGATCATCTCACCTTTTTATCCCTTGTTAGTTTCTTTTGGTGGTTTTATGGGGATTGAAACATTTATGCCAACCACTGAGCAGAGCTTGACTGTCCTCCTTTGTAGATGGGATAGAGCACCAGGGTGATATTTTCATATGAATAAAGACATTGACTTAAAAACGCAATTGCATAAGTATGTGGAAAACAAAGGCCAGGGAGTCAGTTCAACACTTCTGGTTAACTAAAGTCATTATCTATTATATCTGTTTCTGAAGATATTTACATAAAAACTCTCCATAGGCAAAGAATTAGCCCACACTGAAATTTCAAGCAACATATATAAGACATTTCATTTCATCACATTGTTCTTTGCTATATTATTTGGAGTGTGTTTTAATTCTCTTTCATTACCACAATGGGTCAGGGTATGAAATAATGGGTCAGAGTGTGCAGAACAGTGATTTCAACGAAATTGCCATTTTAAAAGTAGAGTTCTTAAGATTAGTTGATGCGGTGAAAGAGATAACAATAGCTGGCAGAATACTTAGTAGATCCTTCATGGAAATCAATAGAAGAAATGAAAAGGATATTTACCATTCAAAAAATGTAACAAGTGGTACAGGCATAATTCAGAGTGCCATTCCAAAAGGCTAGAGACACGCCAAAGCTTGGCAAAGTCTAAGCCCTAATAGGAAGACAGTAATGTTTACAGAGCTATGGTTTAAGCAGGAGTTGGAAGATGGGAGAAGTACACATCTGCTTAACAAGCTGTGTATGTTTTAATCAAACTGAAGTAATATAACAGTACCTGGACTTAGAAAATGAAAGTGGGGTTCTAAAATCTTTAGCAAATCATAAAACTGATTGTAACATACTCTCAATAGGGCAAATTAAGAAATTAAAATAGTAGAGAATAATGAAAATTTAAAAGGTGCACAAGGGACTATGACCCCTAGAAAATGAATCCATGTATTTTCCTTTAAATTAAGTCTGAATTTATAGAAAGTACTTTATGAATTCAACAGTATTAAGAGAGTTAAATGTAGACCTTAATTACTGAAATGTGTGGTTTGCCCACCAGAAAACAGAATGCTAGGATAAGAAAGATTTTTCTTTGTTAATTATAATGCTAGTTGACCACTTGCAGACAGCATTTTAAAGATTTATTCATTGCTAAGTGTAGTAGTCAGCTTTTGCCACAAAGTAACCAATTGTCTAGAACTGCCTGAGTATTTCAGTACAAATCTTTAGGGCAGTAATACCGCTGGATTTAGCAGAACTTCTCTCTAACGTTTTATATCCTTATCAAATTCCCTTTGGCATTCAGAGGAGTATTATGTTGATGGGGCTGGGCAGTATAGAATGGAATGAATGAGGGCTTGTGCACATTGTCATGTGTCAATAGCTGAAGAGGTTCACATGGAGAGAAAATGAGAGCTAGATGGGGAGGGATAGAAAAAAAGGGTCAATGAAAGAGGGAAAGCAGGAAAGAGTGGAACAAAGGAGCGGAAATACAAAGAGAATGTAAAGCTATTCAAGTTGAGGGACAAATTTTTTCTATAATATGCTACAAAAGCAGCTCATAAAATTTCATCCAGAGTGCAATAGTAAGCTTCACCCTAGGAAAACCACCTTCATCATCATGGTATCTCCCCGGCTAAGTAAGAATTCCCTCTTCAAGATCCAGACTGAAAGTTTATCTTTTTCCTAATTCAAATTATCTGAATTAAACATGTATCCTCCTGCCTCAAGATCCAGATTAGAAATGGGTCTTCCTACTTCACATTAAGCAAACACCCATTACAGGTGTGCTCTCCATTTTTATATTCCATATAATTCTAGATGTAGTCAAGTTGACAACAGCACTCAAAATATAAAATTTCTTACCTACATTGTGCAAAAGCAATCCAATTTCCCCTTTGTTATCTGGATAAGTAAACCCTCCTATCACTGTTATTTCTTTTAGTCTATTGGCTTAAAGATATCTGAAGTCCAAAGCGTGCAGGGAGATGTCTGAGCTGCCAGTTCAATGGAATATTTGTTATTACTCTTAGCAGGAGCACTCTCTCCCCTGGAACCAAAACTTCTAGTTCAGCAGAATGTAAAACTGTGGAAACATAAAGTTGGTGCTTTCATAACATGCAGAACTACCAGCCCTAGTCTTGTCTTCCTCAGTAAATTGATCAAAGAGATCTTCCCATGAAGCTATAAGTACATGCTTGGTAACATGGCATTGTAACAGGAGAAGAAATCACTGGCATTTGAGCAACTTCATGTGATGTGCTTATGTCCTCCGGACTTGCTCAGGCCTGATAATGTATATACCACTTCCACAGGATAACAGACTGCTGCTAAGTACATCCTACTTTAAGACTTGGTGAATCAGATAACACCCAATGTATGATGGGCAGCTCAGGTTGCATGGTAGCTTATGGTGGCCCATCATCAAACCTCAGTTTCCACTAAGGCCCAATAGCAGACTAAGAACTATCTTTCAAAAGGAGAATAATTGTCTGCTGATGACTGTAGAGACTTGCTCCAAAATCCCAAAGTCCCTTCGGTGATTTACCCAACGGGGTCTGCCAAAAGATCAAAACAGTATCGCTATCTGCCACTGACAACTCAGGAATCATCAGGTCTGCTGGATAATATAGTTCAATCAGCAGAGCAGCCTGACCAGCAGCCTGTAACTGCTGAAGAGCCTTTTCTTATTCCAGACAGGCCTCACACAAAGCTTGGAGCTTTCTGACTTTCTTGTTATATAGGCTGGAGTAACACACCCAATTGAGGGATTCACTCTCTCCAGAATCCAAATAGGCCCACTAAATGTGCTTCTTCCTTGGTGTTAGGAGGGGACATGTGCAATAACTTATTCTTCATGTTAGAGGGACTATATCTGCATGTCCAACACCACTGGATTCCTAAGAATTTCACTGAGGCAGAAGGCCCTTGAATTTTGGTTGTTATTTATTTCCTTTCTGTTGGTGAGCATTACCTGTTACTAATGAGTATAAGGTGGTTGCTCCCTGGTGCTCACTTGGTCCAATCAGTATTATGTCCTCAAAATAGTTTACTAATGTTCTATTTTGTGAAAGATACAGATAAAGAAGGTCCATACTAACTAAGATCTGACATATGGCTGGAGAGTTAATATATCCCTGAAGTAAAATTATATAGGTATACTGCTGACCTATCAAACTGAAAGCAAATAGAGTACATTTAAAAAAATAAAGTTGCAATATTGTCTCAGTATGGATCCATCTGTTTGAGCCTTTGAAGTATGGGGATTATAAACCTAATCCTCCATACATAGCTAAAATATTTTAAGATATAGATCAAATAAAAAGAAATAAAATAAAGAGAAAACACACTCATACACATACATATACCTATATACATACACACATAAGCTCAGTAAAAGATTGCTAAATATTCTAATTTATTATGATAGACTTTTGAGAGGTATAGATAGCTATATAGATGCATCATGACAAATTATGATCGATGTACATATATATGTATGACATCATGAACACAATCATTTGATTGCAATTTTCGGTTGAATAATGAAATCTCATAATCATTTTAGAATGCTTTACACATCTTCAAAGAAATACCACCCTTTTAATGCAAAACCCAAGCTACTGCATCTCTTCTAGCACCATCCTCTACTGTCTGTTCATTTCAGATATCCAACTCTGATAAGCAAGGGTGTGAAGCAAAATACTGCCTATTGCTAAATCTCCAAGAACATGAATATCTAGACTGTTTTCATGTCAAATTAAATAAGCCTGAATATGGAACCAATGAACTGTGTTTGTGGACTGTCATTTTCTTTACATGGTAAGCGAGCGCCATAAACAAGTACATAAATGTTAATGGTCTTCTCTTAACTGAAGCCATCCAGTCAGTACTGTTTTATTTAGAGGAGGGCAGAATTAAACTAGTGTAGGATATACCCAAATATCTTCAAACACCCAATCAAGAAAGAAGGGTATCTACTGTAATAGCAATCAATACAAAATAACAAAATCACCTTCCTTATTACTCACGGTTCCTCAGAGTTTCATTTTAACTACTGTATTTTTAGAAACAAAACATGGCCCCTACATAGGATATTTCTATCTACACTCATCAGAATATATTTCCTTCAAAACTCTTTTTGTGGGATTTTTTTCAGATCTATGGCCATGTTTTCAGTCAGTCCAACCTAACAGATTGCTTTAGTCAGCATTTTACTACATTACGTTAAAGAAATAATTATTCTAATTTATAATTCATTTTTTGGGGTGGCACAAATCTAATTCATATTGATTTTGAGTAAACCTTTATATATCCGTCTGCTCTGTTTTAAGCTAGGCTTGTACATATCAATGCATCCCATAACATGCAATAAGTAATCAATGGGGAAGGAAAATCATTATTTACTGTCCAGTAATCATGCTTACATTCAAATAAAATATTAGAAGATGTGCAAGGCCATCCTGGAGAATGAATTCATGATCCATGGATCACAAGAAGACTGCTTTACTTTGAATTTTACTCAAATGAAGCAGATCGGATGAATGTTTCCAGTGAATTAAAGGGCTAGCTCTATCTTACCTTTGTCTCCCTTCAGTTCTCAAAACTGCGGTCGTTGTCAACAAATGCATTGTTTTTCAATCACAGGAAGCCTTTAATTGGTGAACTAGAGTTCACAGTAACTGAGACTGCAAGCAGCACATTTATTTCTTGAATTGTGATCAGCTCTGGTGTTAAGCTGACCACCTGCTCACTCACAGCTACACTCTCACTTCATACTTTTCACCTTTGGCATTTAAACTTGTAGCACAAGCACAGTCTCTGATGTTTGAATCTGCAACAGAGTGGAGTACAATCTAGATATGTCACACTGATGCTGTGCTTCAAAATCACCTAGAAAACGACATAGGCTCTGTTCCAAACACATTTTGACTCTCATCTCCAGGTATCAGTGTCACCATAGTTGCACAAAGAACAGAGGTAGATATAAAAGTAAAGGAGATACTGTGTTATTCTCATCACCATGCTTTACATTTAGGCAGCTCTACAAACATGGGACCAATTAACTCAGGTTTCTGCTTTCCAGCAAGGATGAACAGATGGACTGGAATGAAACTACCCATCAAAATCTGTTTTGTCCTGTTTTATTACAGTGATTCAGATAAGGAATACAGACTGAAATAAGGAAGAGTTGTAACAGGCTCTGCTTTCAGTCATAGAACACATTCACAGGGGCATGAATGAAAGACAAACATTGTGTTCACTGTAGATTCTTGTCAACTGAAGAAGGAAAACCTAGACCCAATGAAGATAACTACACTCACAAAGACAATAGATAATCCCACTTTACCAAACACCAAAAGAAAAAGGGAGGAGAACCTACACAAAATAACTCCACTACCAATAAATCAAGCACAAACAAGAATCATCAATCAATGATCATTAATATTCCTCAATGTCAACGGGAGCTCATCCTTGGGGAAGGTTAATTTACACTTTCTCAGCACTCATTAGTTACCTATAGTTCTTTGTCTATGGGTGAGCTTTAAGATTTCTCATATACGATTCTGGAATTGTCCAGACCTTATTTAGGCAGTCATGCTATTGTGATTTCATAGGTGTCAGTCCCCTGTCAGTGAGATAAGGCACAATCTGGCAGCATACTTCCTGTGGTTCTTTATATACTGACTGTTATATCTCCTCAGCCTTGGATTTAATAATAGAAAGAAGAAAAAATAAGCAAGCAAAATGAAAAGAGGAACAATAGTGATTTTGCTCTGTAGCATTAAGTATCTATCTAACTGTTTTCAATAATCATGAGACTGAAGGAAATTTTAAGTTAATTTGAACATAGTTATTAGTTTAAAATACAAGGTACCGTATAGTTTTATAGTAAAGTAAATATGGAGTTATGTATACATGCTATAAAATGACCAAGGCCCTCTCTTTATTGATTGCTATTCAGAGGAAAGTAGTCCCATGTCGTGAAGAGGAGAAAAATAAAACAATTAAGTAGCAAATATGTTTACACTTATATGAATAATCATTTGAAATGAGGGACACTGTAAGAAAATTATGGCATTAAGAAAGAGATTTACATTTCTTTAGAAGAAATAAAAGAACAAAGAAATGTGTTGAAAGCAACCGAATATTTCCATGACAATACAATTTACTGTTGGCGTGCATCTTCCTTAACTACAGGGTGCACACAGAGCATCAAATCACTTTGTTCTACTGGTTATTATCACTGATTTATAAATCACCTGGAGATGGGATTCATGGAATGCCTGCAGGAGACTGACTATCTTGATTATTTGAGTTGATACAAGATGATCCATCTTAATCATGCGTGAGACTGTTTCCTGAGTTTGGGGTCCTGAAGTAAAGAACATGCTTCCATTGTGCTCTTGTGACTGTGAATGTAATCAGCTCCTTAAAGTTCCTATTACCTCAGCTTTTTATAACAGCAACAAGGAAAAACATACCACAGTTATAAACATGGGCAGAGCAAACTTGAAGAGGCATTCAAGAATTCAACTAGTCTCCAGACAGCTTAAAAATATTTACATTCACATTGAAATATGCTTTGACAGGGCACAGTTCACTCTAAACCAGATACAGTTAAATTTTGTTGACATGAGTAAATTAGAAAACTTTAAAAATTGCTAAATGTAAAGGGCAAAACCTCTTCAATTTTACTTTTAATTATTTAGGTAATTAGTGTATTGTCTTATTATTATTAAAAATTTTCAAGCAGCAAACTATCCTTCTTCCTCCATGAGGCATGCAATGAAAGGTCAATGATATGCATCTGCTTCTTCCTTCATTGTAGCTAAATGTTAAATGTGACTGATGTTGGGATATTATTGACTTTCCATGATCATCTGTAAAATTATTAAATGACTATTTCATAAATAAATATTTGATAGTTCTTGCTTATCCCACTGCATTTGACTAGACTATGGGTAATAAACTTTTTCCCTTGTATATCCACACTCTATGTATCACTTGCCTGTTAGTCACTTAGGAACTACTTTATTAAGCAAATATAAACTTTCCAGGAACAATTTCATTTATGCTGTTTCATCTTTCAGTGTATATTAATCATTTCTTATAATTCAAAGTGTGAGTATAGTAGAATTAGATAGTTTGAGAAATTCTACATATATATAACTTTCTAATCCATGGTTAACTGTCAATGTATTTGTGAATTTTTGGAACAAGTATAGTATATATATATTATGGTACTATTTATAGTCAAGCACCTATTAGAGTCTTGAAATACATTCCTTCACTAAAAAGGGAACTATCATATCCAGACTATCCCATGAAATAACCAGTTATCTCTTGATGCATAATATTTGAAAACTGATTTTTACATGTGAGGAGTTGAAGGATCAGAGAATTTGAGAAGCTTGCTAAGAGTCAGGGGAAATTTACCAGCTGTGTGTAGAGAGACGCCTTTTCCTTGCCTGCTGCTTTGGTTTTTCCTCACCAGTCGCCTGGGCTCTGCCGTGTTGTAGGCCCCAACTAACACACAAGACGCTGCATTAATTATGAAGCTGTTGGCCTCGCTTGTTTCTTACAGCCTAGCTCAGACTTAAGTATTTATCCCACAATTGCTAATCTAAGGATTTCTCTTACCGGAGAAAAGTTCGGGACATCTTACTTCTCTGGCGGGCTACATAGTGACTCCCTGTGTTTCTCCTACCCAGAGTCCTCCTGGACTCCTAATCCCACCTATCTTGCTTCCCTATTGGCCAACAGTGCTTTATTGACATATACACAGGAATTCCGCATCAGCTGGGTCCTCCTCCAACTACTCTCTAGTAAACTGAATACTGTGGTACCCTATCAGTGACTAAATACAGCTAATGGAATCATTTGTTTTCTCTAATGACAATAATATTTTGCTTTCAAGACCTAACATATCACATTAGGACCCTGGAGTTGACTTGAGACTCCATGCCAGACATTGTTCTTTAACAAGATAATCATAACTCAGATGAAATATGAAGTATGGAAGAAAGTAATAAAAGAGAAACAAAGGATATGTTATTAACAATTACAAGATTCAGAATTAAAGTAAAGCCTCACTTGCAAGATCTGGAAAATACTTCTTTTCCTCTGCCAGAAGGAAGCATAAGAGACCACAGACAGTGAATTATGAATTTAGTCAATATATGAATCAACTGATTCAATGTTAAGATTCCCAGAGGTACATCATCAGAAGATGTCAAAGCAGTGAGAAGTTAAATCTTTACTTCATCTATGTACTCATGGCAATGCCCATTTTCAATGCTTTGTGTGAGTTGGAAGACTTCTAATTTCAATCAATGCTCAAGTTAAGAAAATCAACTATTGTTAAATGTACATGTACCTCTTTAAATAGATCTTATCGAAGGCATTCAGAAGTTTTTAATACTTAGATATAGGTATAGTATCTACTCTGGAAGAAAACTTAATGACTATTTGATGAAATATGATTATTAATTTGCTCCTTAACAGCTAATGTGCCTTTGAAAAATAGGAAATGCAGAATATTACACTTTTCATAGCTTAAATTTCAGTTAAACTGTGACAAGGTATAAAATTGACTTAATGAAAATGAAATAAATAATGACTAGTAAATGAGTAGAGAAATGAAATATTACAACAAATATTGTCAAAGTTTTAACATTGGCTAAAATACAGTTAATACACAAAAATGAGATTAGTCATTTAACAAAAGAAATGCCAGTAATGGGGTATCTTAGGCAGGGTAATTATCCTATCAGTAAAAAGAGCATTTTATGTGAAATATGAAATGAGCCAAAATAATCCCAGATAGTTGTCCTGCAAATTTTTAAAACTATTTTGTCTCATATTTTTGGCTGTAAGTCTAGCCTTTAATGTCTGAGGTAGTCATTGTAAGTTTAAAGAGAGATCTCACACAAGTTGGATTTCCAGAGATCTACAAGGATGATAGCAGCTGGCAAACTAAGCAATCGTGGAGAAGCTACCTTAAATGGCCCTCCCTGATAATGAGTTTGACGACTACCTTATATGCCATCCTAGAACCTCCATCCAATGACTGATGGAAGCAGAGGAAGACAGGCACAGCTAAACATTGAACTGAAATCCTGGAACCCAGTGGCAGACAGGGAGGAGTGATGAGCAAAGGGGTTAAGACAGGGCTGGTGAAACCAACAGAGACAGATGTTCTGAACAAGGGAGAGCTTTTGGACCTTAGAGTGATGGCTGAGGGGCCAGCATGGGACTGATTCAGATCCCCTGAATATGAGTATTGGTGAGGAGTCCTAGGCAATCTATAGGGCCCTGGGTAGTAGATCAGTATTTATCCCTGGCATACAAATGGATTTTGGGTGCCCATCCCACAATGAGGGATGCTCTCTCAGCCTGAACACATGGGGGAGGGACTATGCCCTGCCCTGGATGAAATGACAGACTAAGGAGATCCCACATATGGAGGTTCTCACCCACTGTGTGGAGCAGAGTGGAGATTGGGTGGGGATCTGGGGGAGGGAAAGGGAGCTGGAATTCATATGTGAAGCAAGCTTTTTTCTAATTTAAATAAAAAGATAAAAAATGAAAAAAATGTTGTCTTCTATTGATAGATATATTTGTTTTAATTACTGATTAAAAATCCTTTCTCAATTAACCTAAATTTCCCACAACTAAAATTCAGTATCTGCAAATTGAACACCTGCAATTTACACACACTTAACTAAAAATCAGAATAATCCACCTATGACTCATTTTGCCAATGTTTATTTTAATCTAGAGGATTAAGAAACATCTACTTTATGGCCACTAGCTTTAAATTTATTTGACTGATACGAACACTTCACAAGCAAATCTACAAGCAGCTGTTGAAAACTAAACTGAGTTTAGGTCAGCTTTGAAAAGCTTATCTCAAAAGGAGAAGCAGGATGGCAACACAGAGAAATCACTGGCATGCTGTTCAGCAGCAATGCAGTCATAATATGAGATCTGTAGAAAGGCAAACTGAGAAGCCTGAAGTCATTTTAAACTCAAGGGAAATTTAATAACAAATGAGAAGTTCTATTCTCAATATGAACTGACAGTAAGTTAAGATACTGACAGAGAAAAAGAATGTGGGAACTGAGACTTTATCACCAACTAGGCAAATTTCTATTCCCACCTTGGAACAATGGTAGCAAGACAAAGAATGACCTCACAGTCCATTATCAAAAATGATCTGTCCTTAGTACATTGTGTCTAACATTCTAGAACATTATTGACTGGATAACTTTAACTTAGTAGTTCATGGAAAAGTGCCACATTGTACAATCTATCAAGCTTTTTAAAAGCTATTTGTGGATGCTGTAGAAATTATTATGACACTTACAAGGAAACTAGGGTTTATCAGTTGTACACATTAGGAATAAGGAGGGAGAAAAGCTTGCTTTTCATAGTTCTACAGCCTTTTATCACACACACACACACACACACATATATATATGCATGCTTTATATTCTTGATAAACTCAATAAAAACTCTCTTAAAACACTCATTTGACACATATAAAACAGACATAAGCATATTTGTGTGTATATGTAGAGAAAAAATGTACATACAAAAATATATATACTTACATGAACATTTAGAGATATCTTGCAATGTAATTCATGGTAAATACATTTGAAATATCATACACCACATCCTGAAAGGTACGATTTAAACAATGCAACTACAATTGTAACCCATTTCTCATGAAAAATTCTATTTGTCTAAAGAGATATAATAACTGGCACTGTCTGTAGGACCAGAACAAGATTCACCTTGTCAATATCAGTACATGTGATATATAATCAAAGGGTTTGTGGGTTTTATCAAATTATGATTATACCACACATCCAAATAAGTTGTCTTGAATTAAATCTGCCTATTGAAGATGTTGAGTCTTGGTAAGGGAGAAGCCACCTGCCATTAAGAAAATTAACTCAACTTGTTTCTCAGAAGCAATATGGTAGAAAGACAGAATCAAGTCCAACAAATCCTCTAAACTCCAGTAGTAGGCTGTAAGCTGTGTCACTAGTACACACACACACACACACACACACACACACACACACACACACACACATACACTTTAAAATGGAATGTTAATGAGTTCCTCCATCAGTTTTTTTAAGACTACACAAAGTACATTATAATAGTGAAAATAATCAACAAACCCAAAAATTATGCTCCCGGTAAACTATGCAGTTGTTCTACAGTTTACTGAACTGCAGAGATGAATGGGGAAAATCCAGAAATACATTATCACTGAAAGAATCACTACTGTCTATAAGCAGAAGACCCGTTAGCCATTCCTACGTAGAAAGGATGTCACTTTGAATCTTTGGAATGTCTCACATATTTTATTAATTGATGTTTAGGACACAGTGAAATGCAGCTTCCTCATAAGTTCCCAGGTTCAATCCTGGAACTCCACAAGAACTGAGGAAAAACAAAAGAAAGAAAGAAGAAAGAGGAGAGAAAAAGAGAAGATGAAGAATGAGGAAGAGGAAGAGGAGGAGGAAGAGAAGGAGAAAAGAAGATGATGACCACGATGAAGGCGAAGACAACGAAGAAAAAGAAGAAGAAGATGATGATGATGATGATGATGAAGAGAACATGCAGAGGAACAATTGTTAGTGAACTATTTTTTCCCTCAGATTTTAGTTCCTTTTCTTATTTGTAATTCCCTTTTTTCAGTCCTGAGCGAAAACTTTCAAAGCAAGCCTTTAAAAGTTTTTGATAAGATCCAGCCAGAGATGTAGGCCAGTACTCTATTCCTGAGTAACTGTCACACAAACTGAGACTTCAAAGGATGAGAGAAACAAGATGAATATGGAAATAAAAGGGAGAATACATAGGAAGCTACCAAGAAAAGATGCTCCCTGCTACACAGCTCTGGACTTGACAAGTTCTCTGAGTACCAGAGTGGGGCTAGAATGGTCTAAATAGGCAGAGATGAAGGGTACTAAAAAGGAAGGACAAAAAGGAGGCAAAATGAGAACCCATGCCTTCTGGAAAACATTGAAAAACTCAAGTACGTATGTTTGGAAATAATTTTTTTTCATGCTATCGGCCACAGGAGGTAGCAAAAGCCATGTTGGTAAGTCTATCCAGGCTGATTGGGATTCAGTTTATGCTTTGTTCTGCTGTTTCCACTGTAGGAAATTCTGAAAGTTTCTTTAGTCTCTTAGAACCTCTTATTGTAATATGTAATATACCAGTAAATAGAAGTATCTACTTGGGATGGGTACTGATCTGCTGCCCAAGGCTCAATAGATTCCCGAGGCCTCCTCACTGACACCCAGATTCAGGGGGTCTTGATCAGTCCCATGCTGGATTCCCAGGCTGATGCCTGGGATTCAAGAGTTAACCTTTGTCTGGTCAGCTGTTTCTGGGGGTTAAACCAGCCCAGTCTTAATCACTTTGATCATCAGTCCTCCCTCTCTGTTACTGGCTTTCTTGAGTTCAGCTCAGTACTTAACCAAGGGAGTCTGCCTCTTCTTCGATCAGCCACTAAATAAAGTTTCTGTTTCCCAGACTCTCTGGCCATAGGATTGAAGGTTGGCACTCCCCAGATCTATGTCTATAATCCATATATGAGAGAGTACATGCCATGTTTCTCTTTTTTTGTGACTGGGTTACCTCACTCAGGATGGTTTCTTCTAGTGTCGTCCATTTGCCTGTGAATCTCATGATTCCATTATTTTTTTCTGCTGAATAGTACTCCCATAGAACAATGTGAGGTGCACTCTCACCCGAACTCTTGGGGAAGGGTCTAGGCCCTGCCCTATATGAAATGACAGACTATGCACACCCCCATGGAGGGCCTCACCCTCCCAGGGGAAATGAGGGGATAACGGGGGGGGGGAGGGCTCGGGAGGAAGGGAGGGAATGGGAGAGGGACCTGGAACTGACTTGTGAAGCAACCTTGTTTCTTATCCAAATTTAAACTGGAAAAAAAAGATTAGACAATAAAAAAAAAGAAGAGAAAGTGGGAGGTACCCCCCCCCAAACAAAAGAAGTATCTAGCTCATGGACATGAGCCTTAAAGAGATAATACATGGACAGAACTTTTAACTTTGTCTAACATGGTCAGCAAGAACTCAGTAAAATAGGCATTTATTATTAGTGAAGATGTGGAGAGGTTATCTCTTATTTCATCTACCTGGAATACAAAGGCAATTTCTCAGAATGCTAATGGTTACCATTAATTATCAATTTGACATAACCTGGGATCAGCTGGGAAGAGAATCTCATTGAAAGACTGTCTACATTGGGTTCCCCTGTGGGCATGTTTGTAGGCAATTATCTTCATAAGTTAATTGATATGAAAAGACCCAGTTCACTGGGGGTGTCAGCATTTTCTAGGCAGGAATTCCTAAACTGTGTAATTCTTTCTCTATTTGAGTGCAGAAGTGGTATGACCAGTGGTTCCTAACAGCTTTTCCCATGTCTAACCTGCACTAATGTACCATGACTTAGGATTATGGGCTAAAATAAAATTTTACTCCTCCAGGCTGTTTTTTTTTGACAGGCTTTTTGTCATAGGAACAAAAAAGAAATTATACCAGATACCTACCTTGACTACAACTGAGAGAAAAACTGGCCTAGACAGGAGCAGATAATGCAGACATAATTGAAATAAAGTACAATGGCATGTCTATCATTCAGTTTATGGTTTATTTGCACATAGCAAAAGAATGGTGATGAAGAAATTGGAACTAGGTAAGGACTGATACACTGGTTGGATCTCTAAACATCAACGAGCCACAACTAATTCGTTTATTAAAAGACCCTAATTGTTTTCAATATGGTAAATAAAAATTATGTTTCCAGTACTATAAATATTGCAAGTAAATAAAATTATACTCGATTAATTGCAACATTTAAAGTCATTTATATTATTAGCAACTATAACCAAATAAGCCTTCAAGAAAACTTTATTTTATGTAACTGAATTACTAAAAATTTTAACATGAAGTAATTATGTCTCCTATAAGATGGTCTAATTAGTAGACTTTAAAAATGAATTTTATATATTATAATCTGTGGTTGATTAATAGGGTTACTCTATTTTTCTTTTTGTACAAATATATAAAACCACTTATTTTATTCATCAAAGTGTCTAGAAACTATATTTTCTTTGTGATAGAGACCACATGGATCAATATGATCTTATAATTATGAATTATAAGCCAAAATTTTATTGTACATACTTTGCAATTCATCTAGAGCCTTATGAGTGCAAACATCTATCAAATAGCACAAAAAGAAATGGAATGTTTTTACTTTTGTAAATCTGAGATCTTTCAAAATAACAAACTCATGCTTCATAGCACCATGACATTCTATGGCTTTATCAACAATAAACGGAATCAGAATTAACTGCTCTAAGCCAACACTATGTTCAAAGTCCTCTATTATCATCTTTGTTCTTAATGACACAGACCACTGCTCTGTTTCTGAACCTTCATTAACTATAAAGGTACTGTCTCTTCAGCTTCAAATCTTCATTAATAATCACCTCCACCAAACATTCACATGTATGACATATATTTCTTGTCATCTTATTAAATTCAGAGACATCTAAAGTGTAAAAAGTAGTTTCAGGAGCTGGAAAATTGACTCAGTAGTTAAAGTGCTTGTTGCTTTTGCAGAAGACCCAGGTTTGATTTCTAGCACCCATACTATAGCTATGATCTGTAACTCCTGGCAATCTGGCAACATCTTTTGACCCCCATGGGTACCGGGCAAGCATGTAGTACACATGCATCCAAGCAGGCAAAATGCATATACACATAAGACAAAAATACCAAAATGAAAAACCAAATAATAGTTTCTAATTGTCATTAAAGTTCCAAGGCTGGGAAACATATTCCTGGCTCCTGCTCCCGAAAATCATTCTGTTTAATCATCTGTCTTCTACAAACACCCATGGATATAGGGGGGCTATCATGCTTTTCACTTGTTACTTTCTATAACTATTATGTTCATTTGTATAGTGGGAATTCAAAATATGTTTTTCAGATGAATAATTAAATAATTCCTACTGCTATTCTAAATGTTAATTACATTTTATTTATATAAATGATATCACTTTAATGCTTTGGCTTATTACTGCACAACTCTTACTAAATTCTGCCTTAGTTTTAGCACTATTTGAATTTTCTCTATTTTTCAACTGCATGTTTATGTTTGTGAACTAATAAACCATAGTCCTTTTTTAAAGAAGACTTTACTAGGTGTTTTCCTACTTTTGCTCTGTATTTAGCATTCCATAATCCACAAATATGTTCCAAAGACTGATTTAAGGAAATACTCGCTTTGAATTGCCATCTATTTAGCAAATCCATAGGATAAAAACATTACATTTGTTTACTGGACTGGACATCTTCCCAGCATGCCCCCCATTCTGGCTTTTGTCTCTGCACCTGTGTAACTCTAGGGCTCAGATTTATATCCATTTTCAGGGCCTTGTCAATTAGAATGATTTCATCATAAATTGAGCCATACTCATCAACAGTCTAAAAAAGCCTCATAACAGATTTAATATTGAATCTTCCATCCATATTGGTCTGAAAAAAATCATCTTATGAAATAGAACATTCTGTCTTTAATGAAAATATTTATGATTAAAAATATTCACCATGCTTATTTACATTTTGTCAAAAGAATAAGAAAATGAAAAGATCACTTCTTTTATTTAATATTATTTCCAATTTTAGGCAGTACTTAGATTCTCTTCATTTTGCTGTGAGAAATACATAATGTCATGCAATTTATATATATTTTATGGGTAGGAAAACATAACAGCAAATACAAAGGTATATATCATCATTTATCTGTTTAATTATTGGTTTTGATAATAATAGAATTTAGAACTTAATCTTTTGCTTTATTTTAATTCTCATTGGATGCAATAGCTCTATTTACTAGTAAATACCCTATGGTCAATGCTAGGACATTCTTAGTAATCTGTACATTTATATTTGGCTAATAGAGCTTATTTTTGTGGAATGCTTCTTTAAATGGTAATTATTAGCAAGAAGGTACTTAAAATATTTTAATAACTGTAACAGAACTCATCTTCAAATTCAACATTCACTTCTAATAAGCTAGTAAAAACATGTAGAAAAAAGATTTATCTGAAAGAATTCACCACTCTTTTTATCCCTGTGACCCCGTCAGAAATTCTGAAAAAGCTCTATTTGATTTCAACTATGCTTTTTTATCCTTAGTTCTCAACTGTGAATAATGTTCCCACTCTGGAAAGCCAGATATTCAAGTGCATTTCCAGGATCTTGAAGAATAAAAGTGTCAGGGATGTCTTTATGGAGCCTCTCCAGTGCTCCAACATAAAATGATATTGGGACTTCCTCAAACATAGTCCTCTGCTGTGATGCACAGTGAGGAAGCAATGCATCAGACATCAGAGACAGAGCAAGCCTGAACATGAAATAGATGCTTTCTTCTTATTTTGAATATGACAGATTTCAGGGCTAGTGCTCCTGAGGGAGAAAATGCACAAATTTTTCAACGGAGCCTTGGAACATGAAATGAAATCTAAGGTTGTGTGAGGATTCCTTGCCTCTTGACTATGATCTCTAACCAAAACAATCAAAAATGTACATATTAAGCCTGTGAAACTACTAAGCACTATTATTGCTATTCACCTAAGACTGAGTACATTAAGGGTCTCTAATCACACAAAGGTATTAAAGAAATTTCTCAAGAAGCCATTCATTAGAGCAGAGTTTTCCACTCTCAAAGGACTGTGAAGTCCATTAAGGTATGAAACACCAAACACTAGTTGCAGCAGAATTATAGAGTAGTTAAGGAACATGAGTAATAGAGGGAGGTTATGGGCTTCTCTCTAATTCATTAACTCTATGAACTTGGGCCTCTTCTTTAAAAGGATGATCTAATATGACTGTGTAATATTGTGATCAAATCACTTATGCAAAGCTGAACAGGGCATAAGTGGAGGGCTCACTTTCTTGCATGGTCATTATCAGCATCAATGTGCTCACATGATGATCAGTATTGACAATGGCATGATCTAGAATGCCCAAAGAGACAAGGTACTTGGCATGTATGTGAGGAGTTATGCTGATTAGGTTGAGATGGAAGGGCCTTAAAAGTGACACCAGTCCCTGGCCTGGGAAAAGGGAGAAGTTAACTGAGCCCCAGAATTCATTGTTTTTCCTCCTCAATGCAAATGCAATTGTGAGCAGTTGATCCAAGTTCCTGCTGTCATGCAATGTACCTTTCAGCAATGAGACAAACACTTCCATAAATTGCATTTGTCGGGTTATTTGCCACAACAACAGGAAAAGTAACTAAGATAATGCCTTACAAGGGAATGATCTTAGATATCTCAGAATCTACTAAAATGCAAATAAGAAAGACAGGTCCACTAATGTCTGTATGATATTAGCACTAAGTCTAACTTATACTTAACTTCTTCCCATGTATAAGAAATAATAAATATTTCTGTAATGCTAAAAAAGTGAGATCACATATCACAAGTGTCAAGGTTGTAATTAGATTATTGCTTTTGCTTTCACTGGAAATCCATGGTAATAATCTTTGTTTCGTTTTGACAGAACTGAAAATAACAAGTATTTTTTTCTTTCATTATTTTTATTTAACAATGCAACCTCTTTTTGTTTCATGTTTTTTTGTTTTGTTTTGATTTGTTTTTCTTGCTTTTTTTTTTTTGCTTTTTGAGACAGGGCTTCTCTGTGGCTTTGGAGACTGTTCTGGAACTAGCTCTTGTAGACCAAGCTCACCTGGAACTCACAGAGATTCACCTGCCTCTCCCTCTGGAGTGCTCAGGATTAAAGGCATGCACCACCACTGCCCAGCTATAATGTTACCTCTTAATTGTTCTGGTTCTACTATTTTGAGCAATACAATTTTACAAAAAAATAAAACAAAACACCAAAATCTATATTTTGTAAAGAGATTTTATCTAGCAGCTATGTAACAAACAACTGGAAAGAGGACAAACTACCAGGATGACTTAAAAAGTTGAAAACAGAAAAAGTTTCAAAAGAAATATTGAAAACTTGAATATGTAAGTGGAAAAAATTCAAAGGTTTCTGTCACTGTAATTAAAAAAAAGTTAACAAAAGTATCTTGGATTTTTGCTGAAAGATTTTTCAGCACCTAGTAAGATGATCATGTGGACAGAACTAGAAGAAACCTTCCTGAGTGAGGTAAACCAGACACAGAAATAAAAACAAGGTATGTACTCACTCACAAGTAGATATTAGATGTAGAACTAATGATAACCAGTCTACAGTCCACAACTGCAGAGAAGCTAGGAAACAAGGACTGTAAGAGAGACATACATAAACTCCCAGAAACAAGGAAAGGGACAACATCTCCTGAGCAAATTGGGAGTCAGTGGGGAGGGAGGGAGGAAAACAAGGAGGGTAGAAGGTGGGGGGAGGAGAATATGAGGGATCAGGATGGTTTAGTTGGAGAAGAACAGAGAAGGAGAGCAAGAAAAAAGATACCTTAATATATGGAGCCATTATGGGTTTAAAGAAAAATTGGGGACTAGGGAAATGTCCAGAGATCTACAAGGATGCCCCCAACTAAGAATTTAAGTAATAGTGGAAACCTACTTTATTAAAGGCCCTTCCCCTATAATGAGATTAATGATTACCTTAAGTGCCATTATGGAGCCTTCTTCTAGTAGCTGATGGAAGCAAAAGCAGAGATTTACAGCTAAGCACTGAGCCAAACTCCTGAAATCCAGTTGGAGAGAGGGAGGAGGGATAAGCAAAGGGGTCAAGACGATGCTGGGGAAACCCACAGAAACAGCAGACCTGGGCAAGTGGGAGCTCACAGACCACAGTGTGACAGTTGGGGAAGCAGCATAGGACAGAACCAGGACGCCTGAACGTGGATGTCACTTGGGGGGGGCATGGACGGTCTAAGAGGCCTCTGACAGTGGGACTAGTATTTATCCCTAGTGCATGAATGGGGTTTAGGAGTCCATTCCCTATGGAGGGATACTCTGTCAGTCTAGATAAACAGGGAGGGGGGGGGGCTTCGGTCCTGCCCCAAATGATGTGACAGAGTTTGATGATCCCACATGGGAGACCTCACTCTCCCTGCAGAGTGGGTAGGGAATGGGATGGGAATTGGTGAGGGAATGGGACCTGAGGAAGAGGGAACTTGGATTACTATGTAAAATAAGATTGTCTTTAATTTAAATAAAAACATGTCTTGGAAAGGACAGGGTTTATATCAGCTAGCAACTCTCAGGTTGGGTCACATTCTTATCATGGAGGAATATTAGGGCAGTAGGAACTGAGGCAGACACGCTGGAGGAATGCTTCCGACTGTTTTCCTCCCTGTGGTTTCTTCAGCTTGCTTTCTTGTGTCATGTAGATCCACTAAGTCAGTGGTAGCACTGCCAACAGGGTTCTGGGCCATCCCATACCAATCACTAATTAAGAAGATGTACCACAGTCTTGCCTGCAGATCAATCTGGTAGGATTATTTTCTCGGCTGAGGTTTCCTTTTCTTTTCACAAATGATGTGTCAAGCTGACACATAAACCTCTGACTGTTTTTCTAGAACTAATAAAGGCATTTGGAAGAAGATTTTATATTTATAGTAATTATGAACATTCAAGAGCTCTCTGTTTTCTACAGCATGTGGTCATATAAATGGGCAAGCAATATACTAAGATCCTTCTAAACAGGTAAAAGCAAAGTGGTTTATATATTTATTTATTTATTTCAAGCCAGAACTACTTTATTTATGTTGAACTAGATTTTATTATGTAAATTTATCTTGTCTTAAATGCTTGATACTCTTGTCTTTCCTGATTTCAAGAATTATAGGTATGTTTATTATTATGTATGACTCTAAAGATAGTGTTGATGTCAGAAGAAACATAAACATTGAATAAATACAAGGCCAAGATACTGAAATTTTAATTGATTCAAGCATATGAAATAGCTAATACATGGTGACATGTGTTTATGATATAATACTTACACTAATGTTAATTACAGCTGAATGTGATGTCCAAAAATATACATGAGTCTGACTGCTGATCTTCATTTCTCCTTATGCTCTCCCAGATCAAATGCCTGCTGCCCAGTCTCATTCCTATCTCTGTAGCACAACACCTGCTGTAGTCTCCCTTTCCACTTTCACCTCATCCTAAACATATCACATGAATCACCAACTTTGCTTCTGTGAACTTATCCCACTCTTCCAGCCACCAAAAGTAGCAGGCATTCCCAGTTAACACACCAGATGAACAGCCCAAGGAAACAGGTCCGCAGAAAATACCTTACCAGGCAACACACAGCTAGCACATGCTCCTAAAATACTGAGAGGAAACAGAAACAAAGGAACAAAACCCTCACCCAACAAAAACAAAGCCAGATGGCAGCATCCGGACCGATAATCACCCTAATCCCAAATGTCTAGATGACAGTGTAAAAGCACAATGAATAACCTCTAGTATAATATGTCTTCACTGTAGCCCAGTGACCCTACCACCAAAGACTCTGAATATTACATCATAGCTGAAGCTCAAGGAAAAGACCTTAAAACATCCTTTATGCATATGATAAAGGTTCTTGAAGAAATGAATAAATTCCTTAAAAATCCATGAAAAGTGTTCAAGATATGAAAATAAAAATAGGATCAACACAGAAAACACAAACTAAGAGAACGATAGAAATGATAAATTCAGCAAACAGGAAGCAGGAAACACATAGGCAAGCCTCAACAATGGAATACAAGAGATGGAAGAGAGAATCTCAGGTGTTGAAGACAGGATAGAAGAAATGGATCCATTGGTCAAAGAAAATGTTAATTCCAAAAATGTTGTGACATGGAATATTCAGAAAATATGGAATACCGTAAAAATATCTGAGAACAATAGAAGTATAGGAAGAAACCCAGATCAAAGGCCAGAAATTATCTGTTTAATTTTGAATTTAAAGACTAAGGTTATTTAATTTTAAATACAAAATAAATCAACTTTAAATAATTAGGTATTGAAGTAGGTGGTCTGGAGTATTTGAGAAAGTTTTTCAAACAGGAATGGGACACATTTTGCATATATAATAATTAAGCGCATCTAGGAATAATCTCTTTTTTTATAGCATGTTACCATACAAATTGGCAAACAATACAAAAAGGGCCCAATAAATGTGCAAAGCAAAAACAGAATATTTCTGCTTGGTTTCAATTTATTCTTATTTTACCTATTTACCATATATATCATATGTTAGTTACTATATGTATATCAGTTCTCTTTTAGGATTTCTTCTCAAAAAAGAAGTGTGACACATGTTTGATTCAAGTCTAGGAATGAATATAGACATCGAGTTTAAATCTATTTTTAAACTTTCTTTTATTTGTCCTTTGTCTCTTTCACATCATGAATCTCAGTCTTATTCATTTCCTGTCCCTGCATATCAGTCCTCTGCCCTTGCAGCTCTCCCCTCACCAATAAAATTTAAGAGAAAGAAATAAATGAAAAAAAAAAGGGGACACCTCATATGGAAGATGTAGTGTCACATAATGAGTCACACAGTAAACCATTTTGTCCACGTGTGTTTACTTGCAAGTGTTTCATTGCAGTCATTGATCTAGTTCCAGGCCTCTTGTATCTGCTACACTACCCATTGTGAACCCTCCCTGGAACTCCTCTTGTTTATCCTGCTGTTATCCTATGTTGCGAGATCCTGTAGCCTTGGCTTAGCAGGGTCAGTCCCTGCATGTGTTCCAGCAGATCACGTATGGGGTGGATATTGGGTTGGGTCAACCCATAACCTTGGTTCTGGGCCAGGGTAGTTGCCGGTTTCATCACCCAAGCAGCTCTCCCTTGTCATCACCACCAGGATGAGTTCCCTTGCATTGCCTTGGCAAGCTCACCCTTGCAGTGATGAACAAGAGGTGAGGCCAGTTCTCCTGCCTCAAGGCCAGCTCTCCCACACCTACATCTTCAGGGCCAGCTCTGCTGTGTTTCCCCAGCATGGCATAGGGGCCACTGTCCTGAGTGCTGCAGCAGATGAGGAGCATTGTTTTTTCTACTACTTGGCTCAGGCCTTGATGGACAAGGTGGGGTCACTCTGCTGCCCATGCCAGCACATGACAGGTGAGTAATGGGGAAAGCTTTTATATGCTCACAATATTGGGGTTGGTTTGCCCACAGCTCTGCTGATGGGGTTGGGTCTATTGTGCTGTACAGGCAATATGCAAGGCCTGCTTTACCAATTGTTACAGCTCTCTCACCTGCCTCAGGCATTGATGGCCAGTGAGTGGGAGACATCTCTCCCCAGCACAGGCAGGGGTTTCAATCTTAAACCAGTTTGTAAATATAATGTTACAATTTGCCCTTTTTAGGGTTTCAATTGCTGTGAAGAGACACCATGACCACAGTAACTCTAACAAAGGAAAATATTTGGCTGTAGTGGCCTTAGAATTTTAGAAGTTTAGTCCTTTATTGTCATGACCAGAAGTAAGGCAGCCTGTAAGCATAGTTGTAGCTAAAGAAGAGGCTTAGAGTTCTTACATCTCGACTCACCAACAACAGGAATGGGTTAGTCTCAATGGGCGTAACTTAACCATACATGAGACCTCATAGCCCACTTCCAAAATGATACACTTCCTACATCAAGACCACACCTACTCCAACAAGGTCACACATCCTAATAATGCTATTTGCTTTGTGTGCCATTCTCTTTCTAAACACCACACAAGTGAATATAAGATATTATTTATATTCACACCACACTGTCCTTGTGGGAAGATCCAGCCAAGCACAGGTCAGAGAGATTCTCACTCTTGGCCCACCACCAGGCTCCAAAGAAGCCCCTATCACATGCCATGCAGTCAAATGAACCAACCAGGAGCCTATGGTGCCAGATGTTTGGGTACAATAATAGTCTCTTTGTAATGAAGAAACATGGCCTAGGACAGAGTCTTGGTGACCTGAATGAGACAAATGTATCCACATCAAGGCCTGGGGATATCCCCACTTGGCACTGAGGAGAAAACAATCCCATCTGTTATTTTGAAGCACTAGCCAGATAGGTACTATTAGAATGAGCAGAGCTGTGGTATGGTGTTTTATGAGGGAGAGAGAGACACACAGATGTTCAGATCCTCTGGAGAGAAGCACATTGGAAGGGATAAGAGATGCAGGGAGCATGCTGCTGGGATGGTCAGGGAACTGACCCCCTGCCCAGTGGCAACACATGAGAAAGTGAGCCCTGCACTTTGTGTGGAGAGCTGAGCTGAGATTACTATGTTGATGAGAGGACGGGTGAGCCAACCCTTAGAACATGACTGTGGCAGACCTAGTGTCATCTGTCACATGACTCCACGGACTGAGGAAAAATATCCTTCCTTCACCCCCACCCATCAACATCTAAGGCAAGGGCGAGAGCTGATCCTGAGGTAACAAGAGAGGGAGAGCAGTGCCTATTCCCAACAAGCTGGAACACTCAGGAGATCAGGACCTTAATGTCACCAGGGCAGCACAATGGAGTCAACCCTGTTACCGGAGATGTGGGTGACCCCACCCCAAAGCTGTAAGCATGAGAGAACTACCTCCAGTTCTCATGTTTTCCATGACAGTGTGGGCAGGAGAAAGATGGCCTCTTCCCTGCCCTTCAACACCTGGGGCAGGTGGGAGAGTTTGCCCCAAGGTCATAAGAGCTGGAGAATAGGCCCTGTACCTTGCCTGGGCAACACAATAAACCCAACCCTGTTGATGGAGGTGTGGGGTGAGCTAGTCCCTAAATAATGAGCAAAGGAGAGCTGTCCCATTACTCATCTGTTTTGAGGTGGCATGGGTGGGGAAATTTTGCCTTCCTTTGGACCCCATGCCCATTAGTTCCAGCGAGAGATGGGAGAGCTGTCCCTGTAGTGGGAGAGCTGTCCCTAATGCCCACCAATTGCAACACTCAGAAGAGCAGGCCCTACATTCTCACCAGGGCAGCACAATAGAGACAACCCTGTTAGCACAGGCATGGGTGAGCCAGTCCCGTAATTATGAGCATAAGAAAGCTGTCCTCAACACATATGACTTGTGAATACATGGGGCATAGAGATTTGACTCATCCCCTGACCCATCAACATCTGGAGCAGGTAGCAGAATTGATCTGTGGTCATAAGAGTAGGTTACGCAACCCACTCTTATGCAGGTGTGGGTGAGCCAACCCTGAAGCTGTAAGCATAGCATATCTGTCCTCATTTCATGTCTGGCAGACCAACCTAAAGCTGATGAGGACGAAACCAAGGTTATGTTTGGCCTGCCCCATCATCCACCTTGTCTATGATCTGCGGCAGTACATGAAGAGACCTGACCCTAAGTCCCAAAACTACAGGATCTCCACAACACAGCACACCAACAGGATATTCATGAGTCCTAGCAACTGCCCAGCATCAATAGTGTAGTAGAAACTGGAGGCCTCAATCCAGACCAAGGACTCTTTACAGTGAACACATGCAAATAAAGATGTATGGACAAAGGTGTGATTCACTGTGTCAACTGCAGCTTCCATAATGAGATCTTTACGTTTTCACAATTTTTTTCTCTTAAATTATATTGGGGGAAGGTAGGGGTGCAGGGCAGATTTAAAATGAATGGAATCAAGATACATGATGTAAAAGACCCGTCAAATATGTAAGTAAATAAAGAGATTATTAAGACTACTGTAGTGGAGCCGGGCGTTGGTGGCGCATGCCTTTAATCCCAGCACTCGGGAGGCAGAGGCAGGCGGATCTCTGTGAGTTCGAGGCCAGGCTGGACCGATAGCCTCCAAAACAATACAGAGAAACCCTGTCTCGTAAAAAAAAAAAAAAAAAGACTACTGTAGTGGTTTCATAAGAAATGCCCAATAAGCTGTTATATTTATACAATTGGTCAATAGTTGGTGAAACTGTATTTGGGAGAATTAAGAATGTGGCTTTGTTGGAAGAGATATGTCTGAGGGGTTGGGCTTTCAGGCTTCAAAAGCCCAATGAGGTCCATTCTTTTTCTCCACTCTGTCTCTGTCTCTCTGTTTCTCACTGTCTCTGCCTGTCACTGTTTCTCTCTCTTTCCCTTCCTTCTGCTTTTAGACTAGATGCAAGCCCATGTCTACTGTTCTAATGCCATCCCTGTCTAATCTGCCTGCTGTAATGATTTCCGCAGGAGGGTCTTTGACCCAGTCTGTGAAACTGTAATCAAGTCCCAAATTAAATGCTTCCTTTTAGAAGATGCCTTAGAGCTATTAGCAATGATAGATGGTTGAAAGAATATTTACAATTTTCTGAACACTTATTTTCTTTCATTTTACTAGTGCAGGGAGACAATTTTACACCTTTGGTGATTTTGTTAAACTTATATCACTTACTTTTACAGATGTGATCTCTAGTACTGAAAAAGGTTAAGTGATTTCCCGAAGCTCAGTCTGGATTAAAGAAAGCTTTACTCTATATTTACATTTTCCATCATGTTCAAACTGGATTTAAATATAACAGCAAAAACAGTAAAGTAAGGTGTGCTACTATAAATTATAAGAAAGTTTTGCATAGAGGCTTAGGATAATTCAGGTCAGGTTGATGGCGAAATTAAAGTGTAAACCAACACAAACCAAGAGTTCTTAAGCTTTTTCTGTTTTCCAATCTCTGAGTAAATGTTAAAAGGCTTCACAAATTGCTCAAGAAGTAAAAAGATGACATTAAATTCTGACTGGAGAGTCCCAACAACAGAAAGAGACATTTGCCTAAGATTCAATGAATACTCATAAGCAATCTGAGACTCTGCACTAGAGACTAGAGAAAGCTCCCACCAGACATGAGGTAGCATAATTACAGGGATGGTGTGTTACTCAAGCATGCCTCAGTAATCCCTGACGACAAACTTTTATTTTAGGATGTGTCAGGTCTAATGTGTGTATCTTCTCTTTATTCTACAGCTGTGTAGATCAAATAAGTAATTTAACTTAAATAGTAAAGAAATAAAATTTCAGTGGCTTGATTGTTCTCAAGACACTCAAGCAACCCTTGCTTTCAGCTAGCTAGTAGCTACCATACTGAACAGTGAAGAACGGCTTCATCATTACATTATACCCCTTTTGAACAAAACCTTTGCTAGACATGACTGTTTCTTCTGGGAAGAGGGCACTCACCTCAAACAACATGGTATGTCTTTATACCACATGTGAATCTGTATTATTTTTCTGTAGTTGGTTCATTTTAATAATAACAATAAGATATGATTTCCTGATCCCAAGGTTTCAGATCATTACATATGTTCAAGTTACATTGCAGATAAGACCCGGGCCTGCACATGAAGCAAGTGCTCTACCACAAAACCACACTTCTGGACTCTGTATGTATAATGAATTGTGTAATCATAGGTAGCATTCCATTATTTTAAGATGGATTATGCGTAAGAGAAATTAACTTTGAACTTCTATGACACACTTTTCAGATTAAATTGAACAATTTATTTGACCATAAATCTATTTCTGTGATTTTCTTCATGTCAAGCTAATATTGTCACTGTTTTTTTACTTGATTCTTTTGTGAACATATTGATGTCAGCTTAGGGCTACTCCTGAAACAAATGTGTTGTCCTTTAACACTGTAAAAATTTAATTTGTTAGTTCAGAGATAAAATGATGACAGTAACAGCAGCATATCATCTTGTGAAAAACTTCAGTGTGGACAGTGGGTATCAGCTATTCAGGAATATAATAAATTTGCTTTAATTTTCTAAAATTGTGTGATATGATCATGCAATTTACAAACAAGTCGTTTGTGTTATAAAATCAACATATTTTTAATCTGAGGTTAATGATATAGAGAAATTTGTGAAGTGAGAAAGTATATAAAATTTCTTCCTAAAACCATATTCTGATAGGTTGTATCATTAGACTAACAGGGAAGGAGAAAAGAATATATATTTGAAGACTTATTCGTATTACCAAGCCACTGAGGGGATACTCACTGAAATACTCTGTCTATAAATAGATTCAAGTGACAGAATCACATATCTTCTCAAAATGCAAAGTGTCTTTCTCAGGGGATCAATTAGTCACAGTAAAAACAGTCAGAGCAGCTCTCTCCCTCACCCAAATCAACCATAAAATTTTGTTTTCCAAAATATTTTCATAATCTATTATCTCATTTCCTGCAACTAAAATCCCTGAGAGGACTCCTACCCCTTTCTAATTATTTCAGTAATTAGGAGTAATATTGATTCACTGTGCATTTCACCGAGGGAGCCATGAATGGTGCAGTAATCGGGGAGGTGAATGACCTTGAAGACTCATCATAGACAAAGTCTACTCAAGACAGAGACTGTTTTCCAGATGCAGCAAAAGCATATGGGGCAAGAACATGGCTGTGAGTTATTGCTTCATTCCATGCAATTGTAAGAGTTTGGTTCTAACTGGTCTATTACATGTATTAATGAAAGTGCTAGTAATCTACTGTACCATGCCTATGAGAATATATGTTGTTTGCTTCTGCCGGGCAAATTGTCTATTTTCAGACTGGTTTTAACATTACTTGCTGTCACTTGTCATTTATCACTTTATTTTCAGTAACATATTAAATTTGAACAACATATTAAAATCAAACATTAAATTTTATCTGAAGTTTATGAATAAATAAATGTATATTCTTACTGTATAACTTTATTTTCACACCCCAATATAAATAGTTCTAGTCTTCTGAGGACTATAACAGTTGTTTAATACTGCATTTACAAAAAGAAATTCACTAGGTTTTGTACATATCTTTGATCTCTGAAGAGAATCAGGCTATTTTCCGTACAGTGGTGTTTCAGGGGATGGTTTCCTGTATAATTGCCCTGTAATTGTGTCAGAGTTCATGGTAGAGAATGTAGGCTTGACACCTAAGACAGTCTGAATTGATATTCCATAAACTTATTCAACTTCCCTGGTTCTATCTTCTGAGTCTCTAAAATGGAGGTGATAGACACTAAATGTGATTATATACACAAAGCTCTTGGCATATAACATGTGGTAGCACTTAATTCAAGATTATGCTAATTAAATTCTGTGTTTCATAAAAATGAAAACAATCTTTAAAATATTTTTTCTTATGAATAATTGGATGATAGTTGTATATGGCAGTACATGCTGAAAGACCCTGGCCCAGTCTAAACAGGCAGCTGAGGCTTATGGAAAATTCCGTTTCCCCACAGCTGAATAGTCATTGCTATCAGAAGGGAGCTCAGCCCAAGGTCCCCACAGCTGAATAGTCATTGCTATCAGAAGGGAGCTCAGCCCAAGGTCCCCACAGCTGAATAGTCATTGCTATCAGAAGGGAGCTCTGCCCAAGGACAGGCTGCTGGGTGTCTGCGGGCGACCGGATGGCCAGCCCAGCCGGGTTGAGCAAACACAGAGACCAATTGTTCCTCAGATAGGGCCAAGGCCGAGACTTGAGTTCCAAGAAAAACCTCAATTGCCTGCGCTCTGAGCCCTAGCCTCATTTAAATTGCCCAATCAGGGTCCTGTTACTAGGCTTCTCGCTTCTGTACTGCGCTTTTTGCTATAAAAGAACCCCTGAGTCCCCAGCTCGGCGCGCTCAGTTCCCCGAGACTGAGACGCCCGGGTACCCGTGTGTTACCAATAAAGCCTCTTGCTGTTGCATCCAAGCTCGTGGTCTCGTTGTTCCTTGGGTTCGGGTCTCCCTTCCGTGAAAGTATCCCTATTGGGGTCTTTCAATGCCTGTCCTAGTACTAGACAGCTAAAGAGACTCTCAAATTGTAGGTTAACTGAGTTACATAGGAATTTGACATCAGTAGGGTCTGTAATAATAAGACTCTCAAACCAAAATTCACAATATGTTAAGTGTAGGAAACCAGACCAGGAAAGACATATATTCTCTGTCACAAAAAAATTCAAGCATTTAATTGTTTGTACACATATATGGGAATAAATTACTGGTTGTGAAACAAGAAAGGGGACCATGCTGCAGGAAAAGGAACTTTAAAAAATGGAAGAAGACTATTATAGAATTAGCACAATATATAAAGGGGAAACAAGAATATTGAGTATGGAAGAGAAGAAATATATAAAAGAGTAAAGTGGAAGAGAAAATTTGGTTACAAAGAACAGCAAAAGAATTTATGAGAATGTCAGAAGAACTGGATGTGAACTGTAAGCTAAGGTCATTGCTTCAAAATTTTATGACAAAAATAAAATTAAAACATACCTACAAGCATATTAAATGGTGTATTTAAAATGCATATACACTCAACATACAACTTGAAACAAACATTACTAGAGGATTGACAGAAGTAGCACTATCTATTTCTAACATATCTTCATGAGTATAAAATAGGTTGAAAAATTTGGAACCTATTTTGTTAATTGTCACTGAATATGAAACCATCACAAAGGCTCCCTAGTTGTAATTTTACTAACTATTTTAGGTTAGGAATCAATGTCAGTGGCAGTCACATATTTTCCCCCCCATGGACCTAAAGTCTAAATAAAGTTCATTATTCTAAACTTGGTGCAATAGAATACTCATTTTTTTTCTTCAATTCTGAAAAAGGAACAGACCAAAACTCTGCGGAAAACATTCAGTTTGTCATTGCCTTGCAAGAAAGTTCATTAGTCCACAGAAAGAATAATAAAAAAAAGATGTGAGTTAAGAAACCATTTTAGGAAATTGAGGTCACCAAGAAAACTCATTGTAAAATCCTATTAAGAGACTAAACAATTCTCATGAAGTGCATTAGGATAATTAATATATATTTTACAAATAAATAGGAATGGGAAGGGGTTAGGATTAGTAGAGATGCCAGTAGGAAGAGTGTGAGAAAATCAAAGCACTTGAACTAAGTTAGAAAACTGGAGACATGAAGAGCTCAGAGACAGGCAACAAGAGAAGGGAGGGCTTTTTTTAGATTTTTGTTTTTGTTTTCTGTTAAGCAACAAAACAGTGGAATTATTTTATTGTTCTAGTTTTCTCCCGACTGTTTGATACATGTTCCAAAAAAATTTCCAGTAATTGAATTAACACTTTCTTTTCATGATTATAATATTTAATACTTATTCATATTAACAATATAATTTTATTCTCTGAGACATACTTTGAGATAAAAAGTATTTGTAACCCCAGACTAACACTGTTCCCAGACACAGTAATTCCCAAGAAAGCTTATATTTCAAATTTAAACCCATCAATAGAGTTCATGTCTTTATTTTCTCTGTAGAACTCTCAAGCACCAAACCACTACCCATCTTCTATTTCCTCCATGCTGATACCTAACAACAAGGTCAGTCCTAATGTTTTAGGCAAACATAAACTAGCCTGTCTTCTTTTACCTTTCTTCTTCACAAAAATCAAGGCAGAAACGATAAGCCTAAATCCTATGTATTCTGTCTCCTGAGTCACTTTCTTGTGTTACCTTGTGGTCTCTCACATGGTGAGAGGTGTCTCCAGAGTCCTGGAGTTTATAATGAATGTCTACGTCATTTTCAAGGCCATTATAATAAATGAATTAAACAAGTCTGAGGCACAGATATCCTTGTTGTATGAATTTGCATCTTTTGGATATATGCCTAAGAGTGGAATTGCTGGGTTACAAGTAGATTGATTCCCATTTTCTAGAGGAATCTCCATACTGATTTGCAAAGTGGGTATACGAGTTGGCACTCCCACCAGCAGTGGAGAAGTGTTCTCCTCTCTCCACATCCTCTCCAGCATAAATTGTATTCGGTGTTTTTGACTTTGGCCATTCTGACAAGAGTGAGATGGTATCTCAGAGTTGTTTTGATTTGCATTTTCCTGATGGTTAAGGATGTTGAGCACTTTCTCATGTGTCTCTTAGCCACTTTAGACACCCCTATTGAGAATTCTCTATTTAATTGAATCCTTTGGTGTTTTAGAGACTTGCCTCTTGAGTTCTTTGTAAATTTAGGACATCAGTCGTCTGTCAGATGTGGGGTTAGTGAATATCTTTTCCCATTCTGTGGACTGCCTTTTTGTCTTGCTATCTGTGTTCTTTGCCTTACAGAAGCTTCTTAGTTTCAGGAGGTCCCATTTGTTAATTGTCGATATCAGTGTCTGTGCTGCCGGTGTTAGGTTTAGCAAGTGGTCTCCTGTACCAACTCGTTGAAGAATATCTCCCACATTCTCTTCTAAAAGTTTCAGTGTGGTTGGATTTATGTTGAGGTCTTTGATCCATGTGAACTTAAGTTTTGTGCAAGGTGATAGACATGGATTCTGTTCCACTATGCTCATAGTAGCATTATTTGTAACAGCCAGAACTTGGAAGCAACCTTGATGCCCATCAACTGAAGAGTGGATAGCGGAAATGTGGTACATTTACACAATGGAGTACTACTTAGTGGGGAATAAAAACAATGGAATCTTGAAATTCGCAGGCAAATGGATGACACTAGAAGAAACCATACTGAGTGAGGTAACCCAGACACAAAAAGACAAACATGGTATGTACTCACTCATATATGGGTTTTAGACATGGATCAGGATAGTTTCAGTCTGCAATTCCACTGACAGAGAGTCTGGGAAACAGGAAAGAAACTAAGAGAGATATGCATGGTACCCCAGAGAAGAGGAATCAGGCAAGATCTCCTGAACAGATTTGGAACACAGCCAGAGGTGTGTGTGGGGGAGTGGGAGCTGGGAAGAAGAGAGGGGGAGAATAAGAGGTGAGAATAGGTCATGGAGGAACAGGAAGGTTGAGCGGGGTGTAAAATAGGGGGAGAACAGGATGAGAAATACCATAAAGGAGGGAGTCATAGGTTTGAAGAGAGATCTGGCAACAGAGAGACCTCTAGTGATCTAAAGGGATGACACAACTGGCAAGCTAAGCAATAGTGGAGAGACTACCTTAAATGCCCATCCCTGATAATGAACTTGACATCTACCTTATATGCTATCATATAACCTTCATCCAGTGACGGATGGAAGCAGAGGCAAACACTCAGAGCTAAACACTGAACTGAACCCATGGAACTGAGTGTCAGAGAGAGAGAGGAGCGATGAGCAGTTGGGCAAAGAATGGGCTGGCAAAACCAGCAGAGACAGATGATTTGAACAAGGGGGAGCTCTTGGACCCTAGACCCACAGCTGGGAGGCCATCATGGGACTGATCCAGACCCCCTGAGTGTGAGAGTCAGTGAGGAGGCCTGAACAACCTATGGGGCCCTGGACAGTAAATCAGTATTTATCCCTGGCATACAAATGGAATTTGTGTGTCTATAACACAAAGAGGGATGATCTCACAGCCTGGACTCTTAGGGGAATGTCTGGACCCTGAACTGAGCTAAATGATAGACTCTGTATATCCCCTATATAGAAGGAAGTGGGAATAGGGTGGGAGGCTGGGGGGAAGATGGTGGGAGGGTGCAAGAGGAGAGGAGGGAGAGGGAACTGGGATTGACATGTGAAGCAAGCTATTTAAAATTAAAGTAATAAAAAAAATGGTATAATAAAAAACAAAACAAACAAACAAAAACAAAAAAAAAACAAGCCCCAGGCATTTTTCTCAAGTCAAACATGGAGAATGACTTTAATTTTGGTGAACAAATGAAGAACGTAATGTGACACTTTTCACCTATGCCATTATCCACAATTACAAATAGGTTTTTCAGAGTTTATTTTGATAGGAATTTTATACAGGAATTTATACAAAAATTATCTACATAGACTTTCTGAGACCTATAGAACATTGTGAAATTGAAGATAATAAATAGATATTATATAAAATATTTAATATGAGATATGTGTTATACAATGTTCAAAGAAGAAAATCCAATTTATAAATCTAAACTTTAACAAAATAGGTATTTTTATAATCATACAACAGTCTAACTACTAGCATGCTGAATGAGGTGGGTTTATAGATTTTCCAAAGATTTTATGTTAAATTTAAAGATAATTGAAAGTTAGAGAAAATAAATTCTAACCCAAATACAGGTATAAAGAAGTTAAATAATTTTTTAAAGATTCATCTATTTATTATGAATACAACATTCTGCCTCCATATATGCCTGCAGGCAAAAAAAAAAGCACCAGATCTCATTACATATGGTTGTGAGCAACAATGTGGTTGCTGGGAATTGAACTCAAGACCTCTGGAAGAGCAGCTACTGCTCTTAACCTCTGAGCCATATCTCCAGTCCCAAACTTAAATAATTTTATAATGTTTGTTTCACATAATTTTTCTCTTAATTATAAATACAAAGAGAAGACTCACTTCTTCCCTCTTCCTTTCTTGATTATAATTTATAACTAAAGCAGTCTATCTTTCATAAGTATATTCTCTGTTTCTGCTGTGAAATTTTTTGCTTTGAAACTAGAAATGCATTTTAAAGATATCTTTAAATGTGAGAATACAGTATCTTCTTATACCGAATTCATATCAATGTTCACCACTACCTTGCATTTTAAAATTGTACAAATTTATTCTGGACCTGAGTATTAACTCAGATTATTTGTTGTTTTGGGCTACCATAGGTTGCCAAGCAGATCAGGGGTCACTTAATACAGAGTTTTTAATATACAAATATTTTAAGAATATAAAACTATACTCATTTGTTAATAGTTGCATGAGGATAATTAATTTTCACTTAAGTATTATGCAGAATATTAAATCTTAATTGACGTTAATATATTGACATATTTTGGATTCTTGTTTCAGAGATTTAACCAGTTGGGTTCCTTCTAGGCAATAACAAAGACCCATGGCAGAAGGAGGACCACATTAGTTAGAAATTATTTCAGTGCAGTTCTCCTTACTAATAAGTTTTAAAACATTAATATAAAAAACCAAGTGCATAGCTATAATTATAATTTTCCAGGGACCTCTAATCAGAAATAAGCTGGACAATTTTCAATTTCATTTCATAATTATATCACAAAGATTTGGGTTTCTATCATTTGCTTAGATAAAGGAAACTCTCTAGGATATTTGAATTAGAAATTAAATCCTAAAAGCACTCCTTAAACAAAGCACATTTGCAAAGAAATGATGTGTCTGTTCAGTAACTTTCCATGCATAAAAGAAGAGGTTCTGTGAAAGAAATAAACGCAATTGCCAAGAAGGTCCATGAACTGAGGGTGGCACTTGGAACTGCTGTGCATGTCCTTCTTGGCCTGCATTTGCAAAGACCACTTAGCACCACAGGATAGCAATTTTACTTTACTTCCTTTTATTTTATTTATGTCAAAGTTCAGTATGTTGTTCAGACTGGCCTCAAACTCCTGATCTCAAGCCATAGTCAATCATTAACATTCTGTGTCACTGGTATTACATGATGTATCACTATACTCAGCTCAGAGGGATAAGCAACACTAATGATGGCTAAAAAAGATATAAGAACCCATTATTTTCTATTTATGAAAATTACATATAGCCAGGCAATGCTGGCACATGTCCTTAATCCCAGGACTCAGGAGGCAGAGGCAGGTGGATCTCTGTGAGTTCAAGGCCAGCCTGGACCACAGAGTGAGTTCCAGGACGGCCTCCAAAGCTTCAGAGAAACCCTGTCTCAGAAAACCAAAAGAAAAAAATTACATATAGTACACGTATAAATGTGTGTTACAGCATTTGGTGTGAAATACTTCCCCCAGAAATCATAGACTATATAAAAAAATCCAACAACTAAGCATAGAAAAATATCATTAAAACTGTTGGTTAGGGTGTCCGACACTCTAAAAGAAATAGAAGCTGTTGATACTGTACTTTTTTGCCTCCCAGAAGTTGAAGGAAAGTCCAAGTTTCTAATACACTAAACACTTTGGACACAGTTCTGACTGGATTTGAACTAGGACTGACCAGAAAGACTCCTCTCTGAAGCTGGTACTTCATAGTACTTAATGGTAGTTTTCAAGCTGCTAATGGAGAAAAACAAAATAAAAAAAACCTGCCTACCTATCAATGATGCCAATGAACCACAATACTCAACAGTATGGCAAAATATTCCTTAAAGTGCTGTAGTGGCACATATGTCTAATTAGACTCAAGGCTTACTTGACAGGGTAGAAATCATGCCTGATACTATAAAACTAGAGAAATACATATGGTTGTTTAGGTCATGGGACTTAAAGGAGAATCTTCTACTTCCACTTACCTAAATCAATATGATTTGTAAGTTCATTCTGAAAATTTATATTATACCTAAAGGTAAGTATAGATTTAATACTCATCAAAGAATCTTCTTACCATTACAGAAAACCACAGCAAGTCAAAACGTAAAGAAAAAAACTGATCTTGGGATACCCATGCCAAGTTAATATATCTACATCAACTGCTTTATGTAGAGCTCAGATATATCATAGAAAATGAACAGAAAATTATATCCTAATGACCAGGAACTCTCCTGTGAGATTGTGCCTTCTACCTGTAACAGGGAAGCTACACCAATGACAACACGGCTATCTAAATAAGACCTTCACAATTCCATAACCAGTTGACATTCCTATCATATTCAACCCCACTCCTTATTTTTAATATGTACTACTAAAACTTAGTCTCTGATGATCTATAAGAAAAAGATGAAAATTTTTATTTTCAAAACCTCCATTGATCCTTAGTACTAACTTCCTAGAATCTCCACAATCATAATTTAAAAAATAATTTTGATTAATTTTGTAATAGAAAATCATGCATCTATAGTGTCTGAAATGTAAACACAATTTTTCTGGAGATGAATGTTCAAGGTTTATAAGTTGAATGTTTCTTCTCTTTACACTTTCTTCAGAGATTAGGGGAATGTATACAAATCTTTAAATTATATTCACTGATTAGAGAGTAAAGTTATTTCTCACTGGATATCAAAATTTTTTCTTAATTTTTCCACATAGACAAAAGTTCATGTTATGACAAAATATTACAAAACATAAATAAATACAGCTGTTTTACATGTAAATGAAATGATTATTTTACAATAAATATATACTCTTTATCTAAGTATTTTTATCCTTGAAAATAAATTCAAGTACTGTATATGAAATATTGCTATTTAACATTTGCCATTTGGGAAACAAAGTCACTGATTAAAGCAAAAACTTTGTGATGTTCACCCATGCAGATGTGGATATCTCACATCGTTTTCTGATTGCACTACTATGCTACACTATCGATTCTGAATATACTTGTGGTAACAATTAACACTCTATATCTCTGTTTAGCTACAAAAGAAATGTTGAAATGTTTCAAATTATATTGTAAAAGCAATTAGCACCCTATTTCTCCTCTTAGACAAATTAAAATGATGAGTATTTCTCCTGTCAGAGGAGAAAGTGAGCCCTATTATCAAATCTGCAATAGGCAGCTAATGCTTTTTTACAATGTCGCCTTTTGTTTTCACAAAGGAAAGAACCTAATGTCTTTGGCAGATAATATCGGAGGGGCTATTTCCAGGATTGTAGTAACTTGCAGAGCTTCACAGACAGTTGAGTTCATTATACTCAGGCTGTCAATCACACAGCTAGTCTTTTGTACTGCTGTTGAACTCTCATTGCTGTTACCTCATGGACATATCTCTTCTCTTTTATGGGGTGTTTAAACATTAAACTCTATCTGCTAACAAATAGCATTGTAGAGGATGGTCATTAGATTTTCCTTCACACAATAGAGAAGTAAGATGGTCTTTGTATCACTGTTAGAGACTTGAATCTTCAATTTAATCTAAAAAAAATTTGAAACCACTTTCACTATTATCTTGTTACCTCTTTTGGTTTTGCCTGATGAAGAATTTCACACCCCATAAACTCCTTATGTTTTGTATCACTTCTAGAAGGAAAATTCATTGGTGTAGATACACACACACACACACACACACACACACATACACACACATACACACACACATACAATCAATCATCAATCTTTAAACATAATTGGATCTAGAACTATTCTCAGTACAAAAGAAGTTAACCTTTAAATATCACTCAATACGCAATGAGTAATAACTGACACGATTTTCAAATCCATATTATCTTACATCAGAGGCTAAATGCTAATCCTGTGCACGCGCATGCACGCACGAGTGTGTGTGCATGTGTGTGTGTGTTGTGCGTGTGTATGTGTGTGTGTGTGTGTTCATAACTGTAGAAAGGCATTGTATACACACCCATCAGCTTGCCCTAGGAACTTTTATCTTATGCTTCCTCCCTGCCTTAATTATACAGTCTCGTTGTAACTACGTGTTGTTTTTATTACCAAAATATCCCCAGACCCTGCATATTTCTCCCTATTATCATGAAGGAATAGATTTACAGAAACAAAAGTTTGTATCTGGTTTTGAGCAACCCATAGTGTAGCCTCCAATCTTTCACCATTCTGATTCTTCTATCCTGTAGGGGCTGGAGTGATTGACTCTCCATTTATGTCTTTCACTGGCAAGCAATTGCCTTTGAGATGAACCCATGCTGTTGCAAAACTCTTGCAACTGTGTTAATTTTTTCTCAATTCTTTGACAGCATGATGCTTAATCCTAGTTCTCTGCAGGGATAAGCTGTGATTTTTCAGTCAATGAGATACATTTCCCCACTAGTTTCTCTTTTCTGTAGCTAACTTCTGTTAATCCTAAAAGACATTACATTTGGAAGACTATTCTTACTTTGTAAAATTATTTTGGAAGCTTTGCTGTGTTCTGTCATACTTTTTTCTTATTGCACCTTATTTTAAATTTCATTCAGATGGGTAACTTACTTGGTCTTTTCACCACAATGAAATACAATAATGAGGAATGGTAGGATGATCTCTCATTACACATTTATTAAAGAAAAATGTGAATTGACTAAGATACAATAGCAAGAGTTACTATTTATACATCCCACCATTGGTCAGAATAATTGCCAAATGAGTTAAATTTTTCTGGCTAGAGCTTTCTACTTTTTAGCTGTAGCTAAATACTTAAAATGATACCATGGAAAATTCTACAGACAAAATTTTTCATTAATTATGATTCATACCTTTTTTCACTTCTTTTAAAGACGGGATTTTTCTTCTTTCTAGTAAAAAATTCCTACTTTTCTTTCATAAGCAAGTTCCATGTTTTATAGTTGAATCCTTATACTGCCAAACAACAAGGATCTGTCTCTATACTGGTCTTTTGTTAATTCATTCTTTCCTTTTTCCACAAATGTTCCTGCATAGATACAATACAATGCTATAGTAAGTGAAAAGTTTTTGTTAACTCTGTACTATGTTGGAGTGAAAATGTTCCATTTTTACCAAGGTTTTTGAAAAATAAGTTCATGAGGTTACTCTTACTTCTTTGTACTATGTCATGTATTCTTGACTTCTTTCCATCTCTTTTGGCAAAATATTAAATCCTACAGGGTCTGGAGTCTGTGTGTTTAAAACTTAAATATGTCATTGACTTTACTGAGTCACAGGTGCTGTGCTGTGAAAGTGTGGCAAGACGAAAGGAAAAGAAAGACTATTAAAAATGTTCTTGTTTAATGAGAAGACTCAAAAAAAAAGATCATTCCAATGCCCTGTGACATTTAAAATCCTGTTTTAATCAAACCCATAGACACTGAGAATGGAACAATTAATTCTGCTTATAGAGTGTGAAGAGAAACAATTGTAGAAAAAACCTAGACAAGCTACCTACAGAACTTCTCCTTTCTCTATTTCCCCAGAGCCAATCCTTCTGTCTTATCCCAACTCTACAGTAGAAAACTATTGGCAATCTTCCTTCCCTGCCCCTCTCCCTTCTCCACTGGATACCACAGATCTCCCCCACAGATTTATTTTCCTAGCCCCAATTCCAGCAAGCTAGCCCCTGCTAACCCACAGGCTATAAGAAACCCAGGTAGGCTGCCTGCTCTCTCTCTCTCTCAATCTCTCTCTCTCTCTCTCTCTCTCTCTCTCTCTCTCTCTCTCTCTCTCTCTCTCTCTGTTCCCTCAGTTCAAATACATTAATCTCATCCCCATTTTACAATAGAACATTTATGACAGTCTTCCCAGCTGCCCTCTCACCACCACTCCCACTTCTTCTGGATACAACAGATCTTCCCTTCTAACCTCATGCCTCCCATTCCTTATTTTTTCCCAGCATTCAAGTTCAGTAGTGTCTCTCTACTATCCCATGTATATTGATATATTGATGCATTAAAACATACCTGAGATTCAGAAAGCAAAGTCAGCCACAAGCCGCAGAAGGAGGTGCTGGTACACACCTATAATCCTTGGCTTAGAATTAAGAGTTAGACAGATCCCTGTGAGTCCAAGGCTAACCAGATCTACACAAGATTGATCCAATCCTAAAGAAAAGGAGCTTGCACAAAGAAGATCTTAGTATCTGGTATCACAAGTCCCAGCATTACAGGTGTATATAAGACAGGAACAAGGTCTCAGTATCAAGCATTCATGTTGAGAATAGGAACACTCCAGGCCTATTAGAGGTAAGAACTCTCTGGTAGCTTGGTTGCTTTGTTTCCTTGATCTACAGCTTGAACCACAATATCTGTCTCTGGGTCTATTACTTATCATGTTACACCCACAGGCCAGGCCATCCATATCAGAAAACCAAATAGGATGCTTGGAGGGAGACCTTCAATTCTCTGTTCCAATCCTCTAGTTTTATCCCCAACTCTAGACCAGAACACTCTCAGCAGCCTTTCCTGATTAGTTACTCCCATTTTCTGAGGATCCTATATTTCTTCCCTCTGTTACATTCCTTATCTGACTTGTTATTTCACACAGACCCCAAACAAAATAGAATTCAAATAAAAAATAATCAAAAGAGTAATGCTAGATGCTCATTAAAGGAAAAGTCCACCAACACTACATTTCAATTATTAACATTTATTCCCTTATAAAAGAGCTACCAAGTTTCTAAAGGAAAAATTACTATAGTTTAAAAGATGTAGAACAAGCTATTTAAAATTAAAATAATAATAAAAATAAAAATAAATAAAAAAGATGTATTACCTCCAACAATCCAATAGTGGGAGGCATTATTACAACACACTCATCAATGAAAATGTTGTCCAGAAAAAAAACTAAACAGAAATACTGGAGTTAACAGACTTAATAAACCAAATGGACCTAACAGATATTTATGCTACATTTCACCTGAATTCAAAAGAATATACCTTTCTCTCAGCACTCATATGGAACTTTTTCCAAAATTCATAAATCAAGCCTTAACATGTATTAAGAAATTGAAATAATTCCTGAAATCCTATCAGATTACCATGGAGTAAAGTTAAATATCAAAAACAACAGAAAGCACACAAACTCATGGAAACCTAACAACTCACTTCTCTTAATGACTATTGAGTCAAAATAGAAATTAATGCATTCTAGAACAAATGCGTGGTGATATCTTGTTGGTACAAATAAACTGTGTCTGGAGAGCAGAGGGTGGAGCTTGACACTAGCCAACAAACAGACAAGAAGTGAGATGGATAGGCATAAACAGGAAGTGAGTGACTGGGCAGAAACAGGAAATGAGATGGCTGAGCAGAGAGAGTAAGATAGGTGGGAGGAAACAGGAACTCAGTCTCTTTTCAGATGGGAAGTTGGTGACATGAGGTGTCGCTGTGCCTTTCTCCTTCATCTCTCTGTTCCTTCAGCTTTTACCCCTATATCTGACTTTGGACTTTTATTATTAAGACCTATAAAGTTTGTGTTACAACAATGAAAATGAATATCCATCATACTCTAAGCTATGGGGCACAATAAAAATGGTGTAAAAAGAAAGTTCTTACTACTAAGTGTTGACATTAAGAAAATAAACAGAGGGAAGAATGATGAGCAAAGAGGTCAAGACCAGCTGTATAGACTCACAGAAACAACTGACCTGAACAAGGGGAAAATAATGGACCCTAGACTGATAGCTGGGAAACCAGCATAGGACTTATCTAGACTCCCTGAATGTGGACGTCAGTTTGGAGGTTTGGGGAATCTATGTGGTCTCTGGTAGTGAATCAGTATATATCCCTAGTACATGAATAAATGTTGGCAGCCCACTCCACATAGAGGGATACTTTCTCAGCCTAGATATATGGGGGAGGGCCTAGGCCCTAATCCAAACCATATGACAGACTGAAGTTTCCCCCATGGAAGGCCTCACCCTCCCTGGAGAGCAGAAAGGGGAAAGGATATAGCCTAGATGGGGGGCAGGAGAGGAGGGGGGAAGAGGGAACTTGGATTGACATGTAAAACAAGCTTGTTTCTAATTTAATTTTAAAATGAAAAAATAAAACATAAGGGAATTATTTTTTCTAATTGTATGCTTTATTTAAATTAGAAACGTGAATGTTTCACATGACAATCCCAGCTCCCTCTCCCAAGCCTCCTGCCTTGTCCCTCCACCAGCCCGCCCCCAGCCCCCTCAACTAATCCCATATCATTCCCCAGGGAGGATAAGGCCCTCCTTGGGGGGATCTCCAGAGTCTGTCATTTCATCCAGGGCAGGACCTAGGCCCTTCCCCATATTTCTAGGCTGAGAGAGCATCTCTCTATTTGGAAAGGGCTCCCAAAATTCATTCATACACCATGGTAAACACTGATCTACTACACAAGGCCCCGGTGATTTCTGTGGCCTCCACACTGACACTACATTCATGGACTCTGGATCAGTTCCCTGTTGACCTTTCAGCTATCAGTCTGGGGTTCAAGGGATCCCGCTTATCTGGTCAATTGTCTTTGTGGGTTTCACCATTATGGTCTTGACCCCCTTGCTCATCACTCCTCCATCTCTGTCGATGGGTTCCAGGAGATCAGTTCAGTTTTAGCTGTGGGTATCTGTCTCTGCTTCCATCAGTCACTAGATGAAGGTTCTAGGATGGCATATAGGATAGTCATCAACCTTATCATCAAGGAGGGGCTATTAATGTACTCTCCACTATTGCTTAGTTTGCCAGTTGGTGTTATCCTTGTAGATCTCTGGAGATCTCATTAGTGTCAGCTCTCTCCTCAAGCCTATAATGACTCAATCTATTATGGTATCTCTCATCCTGCTCTCCTCTATTCTTACCTCTACTCAACCTTCCTGCTCCCCCATGCCTTCTTCTCCCCTCCTCTTATACCCCTCTCTTTTTCCTGGTCCCCCCCCCCAATGTTCGCAATCTGCTCTGGAGATCTTGGCTCATTCCACTTTTCTCAGGTATCATGCATCCCTCTTGGGAACTTCCCTGTTTCCCAGACTCACTGGGACTGGGATTGTAGGCTTACACTCCCCTGGTCCATATCTAAAATTCATATATGAGTACATACCATGTTTGTCTTTTTGTGACTGGGTTACCTCACTCAGGATGGTTTTTTTCTCCTGCCATCCATTTGCCTGCGAATTTCAAGATTCCATTGTTTTTTCAGTTAATTAATGCTCCACTGTGTAAATGTACCACCACATTTTCTCTATCCACTCTTAAGTTGTCGGACATCTAGGTTGCTTCCAGAACTAATATGTTATCTCAGAGTTGTTTTGATTTGCATTTCCCTGATGGCTAGGGATGTTGAACATGTTTTAAGTTTCTCTCAGGCATTTTAGTCTCCTCTGTTGATAATTCTCTATTTAGTTTTGTACCCCAATTTTTAATTGGATATTTTGGTATTTTGGAGGCTTGCTTCTTGAGTTCATTGTAAATTTTGGAGATCTGCCCTCTGTCAGATGTGGGGTTAGTGAATATCTTTTCCCAATTTGTGGGTGGCCTTTTTGTCTTGTTGACTGTGTCCTTTGCCTTACAGAAGCTCCTCAGTTTTAAGAGTATCCATTTATTAATTGTCAATCGCAGTGTCTGTGCTACTGGGGTTATATTCAGGAAGCAGTCTCCTATACCAATTAATTCAAGGCTACCTCCCATTTTCTCTTCTAAGAGGTTCAGTATGGCTGGATTTATGTTGAGTTCTTTGATCCATTTGGACTTAAGTTTTCTGCATGGTGATAGACATGGATTTATCTGCAGTCTTCTACATGTCTGCTTTCAGTTATGCCAGCACCATTTTTTGAAGATACTTTCTTTTTTCTATTATATAATTTTATCTTTTTTGTCAAAGATCAGGTGATCATATGTCTGTAGATAAATATTGGTGTGTTCAATTAGATTCTATTGGACTCACTGTCTAGTTTTGTGCCAATACCAACCTGTTTTCATGACTATAGCTCTGTGATAGATATGAAGTCCGGGATGGTGATGCCTCCAGACGTTACCTTGTTGAACCGGGTTGTTTTGGATACCTTGAGTGTTTTGTTTTTCCATGTAAAGTTCTTTCAAGGTTAGTAAAGAACTGAGCTGGGATTTTAATGGGGATTGCTTTAAATCTGTATATTGCTTTTGGCAAAATCACCCTTTTTAATATGTTCATCCTACCTGTCCAAGAGTATGGGAGATCTTTCCATTTTCTGGTGTCTTCTTTAATTTCTTTCTTTAAAGACTCAACCTTTTTTTGTAATACATGTCTTTCACTTGTTTGGTTAGCATTACCCCCAAGGTATTTTATGTTGTTTGTGGCTATTGTAAAGGGTGATGTTTCTCTGATTTCTTTCTCAGCCATTCTGTCATTTGTGCATAGGAGGGCTACTGATTTTCTTGTGTTGATTTTGTATACTACCACTTTGCTGAAGGTATCTGTAGGTGTTCTCTTGTAGAGTTTTTTGGGTTACTTATGTAAACTCTCATTTCATCTGCAAATAGTTAATGTTTGACCTCTTTCTTTCCAATTTGTATCCCTTTGATCTCCTTTTGTTGTCTTATTGCTCTAGCTAGAACTTCAAGGACAATAGTTAAAAAGTATAGAGAGAGTGGACAGCCTTTTCTTGTTCCTGATTTAAGAGGAATTGCATTGAGAACAACTGGAGATCTAGGGACTACGCACTGCGTATCCCATCTGACAGAATTCAGCCTGCCCAGAGATTCAATTTTATTTTTAGTTTTATGTGGTTTTGGATATGAGGGTAACTATGGCCTGCCCTTCAAAAAGCATTAAGCTATGTGTCTTCTGTTTCTATTTTGTGCAGTAGTTTGAGGAGTATTTGTGTTAACACTTCCTGGAATGTCTGATAGAATCATGCTAAAACATCTGTCTCTGGACTGTTTTTGTGGAGTGGCTAGAAATCTTTTATAACTGCTTCTATTTTATAAGGGTAATAGATATATTTAAATTCTTATCTGATCTTGGTTTCATTTTGGTAAGTCTTAAATATCAAGAAAATTATTCATTTGTTTTAAATATTCCAATCTGGGGTTTTAAATAATATCCTCATGATTCCTAGGTTTCTGTGGTATCTGTTTGTGGGGATCACAGACCCTGGCCGGAAACCCACCCCTCCATCAGCCTGGGAGCAGGCAGCTGCAAGATAATGTTTACTGAAAACAATTCAGTGCTATAAAGCTCTTGATAGGGCTCCAATAAGGGCTCACTCACTGAAACACCATGACTTTGATCCCCCCTGCAGCTAGATGCTTCTTCTTGCTCCCTGCTGTTTCTCCCTGATTCTGGTGCTGGAGATTTTAACCACCAGCCAGGAGGGTGAGAAGTCTGTGAGAGGTGTGTGAGAGCTCGGTTGGAGAATTGTGTGTGTATGGATGGCAAAAGTCTTTAAAAAGGAAAGCGTTTTTTCTTGGGGAGTTCTCCTAAGCCGACTGGGGGAGCATAAAGCTTTCTTAAAGCAACCGACCAGTCTCTATGTTATCTATGCCGACCACCTCGCTACATTCTCGGATGCAGGCTGCTCATCAGGTGCGACAATTGGAGATTCCCACCGAGATCGTGAAAGCGAGGTAAGTGAGCGAGCGGGTTCATCTCTTTTTCTGGCCAGGGACAGATTGAGGAAAAAAGAAAAAAAAAAAAAACATGGGGAATAGTTCCGGGAAGCTTGAATTACAGTATCAAGTTAAAAAGTTACTTGAAGAACATGGGACTACAGTAAAGTCTAAAACCTTAGAAGGCTTTCTAAAATCCATCAAACAAGCCAGTCCATAGTTCATTACTGGGGGGAGCTTAAATATCCCAGATTGGGAGGGGGTTCGCTGTGATCTTCATCAACTTTTACAAAAAGAGGGACCTGAGTCCCTGCCCCCATCCACATTCTCCTTATGGAGATTAGTGAAGGGCACACTTTTGACACATAAGGCTAGCCACCTCCAGGTAGTCCAGGCCACAAAAGAGGCTTTTTCAGAGTTACAAGAGACTGAGACTCAAGCCTCCCTGAGTTCTGAGGCAGAGAGTGACAGTGAATCATCTGGAGAAACCCTGCCTAAAACTAGAGGCTCCATTGTTAGTGAGGATGAGGCGGGATCTCTTAACAACAACAAAAGAGTGAATGGAAATCTCGGGGCACGACCCAAAAAGAGGGACTCCAGTCAGAATAGGGTATATCCTACTCTGTCAGACCTAGAAAATGAAAATAGCTCAGACCCAGAAGGAAGTAACCCAGAAGGAACGGTTACTTGCTGAGGTTGTGGCCCTTAAAAAGCACTAAAAAGTACTCAAATTAAAAAAAGACAGAACAGAGACAGAAACCCTCCTCCATACTCTAAAATGAGGGACTCCTTCTTGTCGGACCTGGAGGGAAGACCCATAGGAGGGGTCCAATGCTGTCCAGTGGTGGTCCCAGTAATGGAAGTTCCAGACCCAAACAACCCTGAGCGGGTCATTAGGCGCCTTGACCCTTTAAGTTTCAAAGATATAAAACAACTAATAGAGACAACTCTAAATTGTGGAGCACAGACTCCCTTTACACTTTCCTTAATGGAATCTTTTGTGCCTCTTAATTTGACACCGGGCGATTGGCAGCATCTTTGCAGAGCAGCTTTGTCCGGGGGAGATTATTTGATTTGGAGAGGTGAGTTTCAAGAAAGATGCAGCCAAAAAGCCCAAAGGAATGCACAGGCTAGACAGCCCCAGAGAAATGTGGAGATGCTTACTGGGAGTGGTCAGCATGCCACCGCTCAACAACAAATGCAATATGACATCACTGTCTATGCCCAAGTGGCGGCAGCAGCCCAAGGTGCTTGGAAAGCATTGCCTTCAAAGGAAGGAGGGGATCACCTGTCCAAAGTCCTTCAAGGACTCTCCAAACCTTTCCAAGACTTTGTAGACCGCCTCAGTCAGGTAACAGAGAGAGTATTTGGGGGCATTGGGCCTGTAATGACAGTTATCAAACAGATGGCTTTTAAAAATGCAAATAAGTACTCTAAGGAGGCTCTTCGCCCCCACCACAACAAAAGTCTAAATGACTACATCTGGATCTGTAGAGACATTAATGGTAATTTCATCCAGGGCCAAGTGTTAGCTGCTACTGTTCGACCCCAAGGGGGAAAAAAAGACCTAATCAGGGAGGGAGAAAAACATGTTTCAGCTGCAGTAGGGAGGGACACTTCCATAGAGAGTGCCCTCAAAATAGTACTACTAGTCTCAAGAGACCTGATTTATGCCCCCGCTGCCAAAGGGGATATCATTGGGCCACTAACTGTTACTCTAGAACTGATTTGGGGGGCAATTTCCTTCCTACTAGTAATAATCAAAAAACTGGAAGAGGGCCCCGCCCCAGTGCCCCAAAACCAATATGTATGGGGCAATGACCCCTGCTGTGGGCAGCAGCAAGATTCGTTTACTCCCCCAGAGCAACCCCTTCATATCTCAGACCTCCTTAGAGCCACTTCAGGCAGTGCAGGACTGGACATCGGTCCCTCCACCCAGGCACTCCTAACACCCGAGATAGGGATCTAGGCCCTCCCTACTGGGGTACATGGGCCATTGCCCCCAGGCACAGTCGGACTACTCTTGGGACGGTCCAGTACTATCCTTCGAGGCATGCAGGTACACCCTGGGGTTATAGGCCAAAATAACAAAAGAGAAATTAAAATAATAACATCAGTGGCCAGTGGGGTTGTTTCCATCCCAGCACGAGAGCGGATTGCTCAGTTGCTCCTCCTCCCTACAACTCCTTACAAGGCTCAAAAAAATTAAAAGGAAAACTAAGAGATGTAAAAGACTGGCCAACAAATAAGGCTATAAGAATGTATTAAAAAGGGGGTACCAACCAAGGGTACCAGATTAAATGTCTAGGCCCTTGCCTGACAAAGGTCAGAAAAGCAAGGGGAACCTAAGAAATTACCCTCAGTTGAAGAGTGGATTGGAGGATCATCCTCAATGGGAGGATGGATTAAAGATGGATAAATTTTAAAAAAATTGGTAAAGTTAATAAATGAGGTATTAGTATTTAGTAAAGAAAAAGGCAAAGGTATGTAAAATAAAAATGTTTGGTAACATTTATATGGGGTAGGTTATTGATACAAATTTAAGGTCAATTTTGTGAGTCATCTCTAAAAATTTTTGGCAAAAGCCTGGCCTTTCCACTTTGCATCTACAAAATTACAAGGAGTGGGTATGGCTATAGCCCCTGAGTGTAGCTCAAAACTTCTCAAATGAAGAAATGATGAGGGACATACAGGACTTTTTCAACCTTTTGTTTTAATTCAAAGATTGACTGGAGTTGTTCTGTTAAAGAATTTTCAGTTATAGCCCCCTTTTCATTACTGATTTATTTCATCTGGATTTTCCCTTTCTGCTCTTTAGTTAGTTTAGATAAGCACTTGTCTCTCTTATTGATAGTCTTAAAGAACCAACTCTCTGTTTTGTTGATCCTCTATATTATTGCCGTGCCTCCTGCGCAGCCTGTATCCGAGAATGTGGCGAGGTGGTCAGATAGATGACACAGAGACCACTCAGTTGCATTAAGAAAACTTTATGCTCCCCCAAATAGGCTTAGGAGAACTTTCCAAGAAAAACGCTTCCCTTCAGAAAAACTTCTGCCATCCATACACTCACAAATCTCCAATAGCCCTCTCATACTCCTCTCATAGCCCTCTCCTCCCTCCTGGCTGGTGGTTAAATCTCTAGCACCAGAATCTGGAACAGCAGGGGTAGCTAGCCATTGGGAAGATCAAAGTCTTGGTGTTTCAATGAGCTAGCCCTTATCAGAGCCCTTATCAGTAGCTTATGGCACTGAATTGTTTTCAGTAAACATGTTTTCAGTAAACATTGTTTCACAGCTGCCTGCTCCCAGGCTGATGGAGGGGTGGGTTTCTGGCCAGGGTCTGTGATCCCCACATATTGTTATATTTGTTTATATTTTGTTGATTTTATCTCTCAGTTCATTTCTTAACTTCTTCTTTTGGATGTGTTTTCTTCTTTTTATTATATCTTTGGGATATGGTTTAAGTTGCTAGTATGATATCTTTCTTTTTTTGATTTAAGAATTTTTGGCACAAAAATGGACAGGTAGACCAATGGAATCGAATTGAAAACTTTGAGATTAATCCAGAAACCTATGAACACCTGATTTTCGACAAAGAAGCAAATATTATACAATGGAAAAAAGATAGCATCTTCAACAAATGGTGCTGGTATAACTGGATATTGGCATGTAGAAGACTGCAGATAGATCTATGTCTATTGCAATACACAAAACTTAAGTCTAAACGGATCAAAGACCTCAACATAAATCCAGCCACACTGAACCTGTTAGAAGACAAAATGGGAGATACCCTTGAACAAATTGGTACAGGAGACTGCTTCCTGAACATAACACCTGTACCACAAACACTGAGAACAACAATAAATAAATGGGACCTCCTGAAACTGAGAAGCTTCTGTAAGGCTAAGGACACAGTCAACAAGACAAAAAGGCACCCAACAGATTGGGAAAAGATATTCACTAACCCCACATCTGACAGAGGGCTCATCTCCCAAATTTACAAAGAAATCAAAGCAAGTCTCCAAAACACTGAAGGATACAATTAAACAGTGGGGGACTGACCTAAATAGAGAATTCTCAATAGAGGAGTATAAAATGCTGAAAGACACTTAAGAAATTACTCAACATCCTTAGTCATTAGGGAAATGCAAATCAAAGCAACTCTGAGATATCTTACTCCTGTCAGAATAGCTAAAATCAAAAACACCAATGACAGTTTGTGCTATAAAGGATGTGGAGAAGGGGGAACACTCCTCCACTGCTGGTGGGAGTGTCAACTGTTACAGCCACTTTCGAAATCAGTATGGAGATTCCTCAGGAAACTGGGCCTCACAAGATCCAGCATTTCCACTCTTAGGCACATACCCCAAAAATGCCCATTCATACCACAAGGATGTCTGTTCCACTATGTTCATAGCAGCATTATTTGTAATAGCCAGAACCTGGAAGCAACCTAGATGCCCCTCAACTGAAGTGTGGATAGAAAAATTGTGGTACATTTACACAATGGAGTACTACGCCCAGCTAAACACTGAACTGAATTCATGGAATCCAGTGAGAGAAAGGAAGGACTGATGAGCAAAGGTGTCAAGACTGTGCTGGTTTAACACACAGAAACAGCTGACCTGAACAAGGGGGAGCTCTTGGACCACAGACTGATGGCTGGGAGATCAGCATGGGACTGAATCCTACCCCCTGAATGTGGGTGTCAGTGAGGAAACCTAGGCAATCTATGTGCCCTGGGGTTGTATTTATCCTTGGCATACAAATGAATTTTGAGTGCCCATCTCACAGTGAGGAATGCTCTCTCAGCCTGGACTCTTGGGGAACAGTATAGGCCCTGCTCTAAATGAAATGATAGACACTGGAGATCCTCCATGCAGGTCCTCACCCTCGGTGGGGATTGGGTGGGGGACTGGGGGACCTAGTGGGGGAGGCGGGGGACTAGGGAAAGGAGAGGGAGCTGGAATTGACAGGTGAAGCAAGCTTGTTTCTAATTTAAATAAATAAAAAAGAAAGTGAATCACAGACTAATTTCCCTTATAAACATACGTGCAAAAGCTACTTAATAAAATATTTGCAAACTGAATCCAAGATCATATCTTGTTTTTCTGAGACAGGTTTTCTCTGTATGGCTTTGCAGCTTCTCCTGGAACTCGCTCTGTAGCCTAACCTAGCACAAACTCATAGAGATCTACCTGCCTCTATCTCTCCAGTGCTGGGATTAAAGGCGTGGGATTAAAGGCATGGGCCACCACCGCTAGATCATACTAAAATATCATCCACTCTGATCTCATCCACCCTTCATCTCAGAGATGCAGGGATGGCTCAATATATGAAAAGCATTAAATGTAATACACAATATAATTTTATAAAGTTGCCTAATTTCAAGACAGCATAACACCGATGTGGTTCTGGTAAAGGGAAAGCACTATCCATAAGTACTGGAACAAGGGACAGACAAAACAGCCCATATGCCCCTGGTATGCCACTACTGAAAGGTAAACAACGACAGTACATACTTACATCGTAAAGAACTCTCAACTTGTTTGAACATCAATATAATAAAAGTTGGTCCTAGTGTATAATACTATGTTTAAACATGAAACCCTACTTTTAAGCCATAATGACATATCATGATACTTTAATATCTCACTTGGTTACATACTTGAAGTTTCTATTTGGGTTCCCTTGAAAAAATTTAAAAATCCACATTTTATTGATAAGTTGTTAAATTGATTCACTAAGGTTCTGAGACTTATCAAACTGGAGAATTATTATAAAAACACATTCAAGTTTTGAACATTTTGGCTGCAGTCAGTTTGTCTGTGTCCAATGCCTATTCATATATATATATATATATATATCCAATGATGAACTTAATTCAGTTTTTCTTCAGCTTTTCTTTCTTTATTTTTCATGCCATATAAAACAATTTAAATACTGAAAAATATTTAAATATTAAATATTAGAAAAAATTGAGAAATTTACAGTATTTAACTATTTGAACATATATATTCATATTATTTAGAGATTATTTATCATTATTTTTGTGCACAAATACTTGCCTACATATATGCATGTATACCACATGTATGCTTGATACCCATTCAGGTCAGAAGATGGTATTGAGTACCACTAAAACTGGAGTTAAGAATGGTTGTGATCTACCATGTGAGTGAATGCTGAGAACCAAACTAAGGTTCTCTCTAAGAAAAGAATGTTCTTTTAATGACAAAGCCATCTCTCCAGCCATCAAATGTTTTTTCTTTGATCACAAGTTAATTTACCTCTTGTTCATTCAATACTCGTATTTTTGTACTATTTGTAGCAGTAGCTCAGCAATGATAAAAGAATAAATTAGCCCTCCTTTTTGGAAAGCTCCCAATTGAGTGAAAGATCTATAAAAATATATAGTTATACATGCAAAAGTGGGTTTAGAGATAAAGTGCCATGGGAAAACACTACAAAACAAAATCACTGAACAGGATCTTTAAGGATACATTTTAAATGAATAAAAGATAAGGGCATTTGAAGGTTAAATAAAAAACTGCATAATAATAGATGGTTAAATCTTTCTAGATTTGTATTCAAATGTGAAAATAAAGATATGTTAAATCTTCAAGAATAATTCAAATATTTTCTGTAAAAATACATTATTTAACTCAGGACACCTCAATGCATTTGTTTGGTAAGGAAGATTGCCATGAGTATTTGCCTGCAGAAAACTAGTGTCTTACAGAAATAGTCCTTTCTATTTCATCAATGAGAAGCAGCTATCGGCTTATTCCATTAGCTAGATGTTTGTGGTTCAGGAAGAAAAAAATAGACATTTCCATTTAGAATTTCCTCTTCTGAGACTGATGTCAACATATCCTGTTTCCCTATTGGTTGATATGATAGCCATCAGAGCTCATACAGTACATTAACAATATCTTATCAAAGTTACATTTTTAGCTTTACTTTTCTCTGAACTATCTTCCTAGAAATCTATTTCCATTAAGATTCTTTAAGATTTCTTGTTCGTTTTTGATTTATTGGTAGTGGTTTTTGTTGAAAGAAGAATATTTCAAAAATTAGAAAAAATAAGATTCTAAAGAAACTTTCCAGTGTTCATTACTTTAATATATACTATCAAATTAATGCCACACATTTTACCCTTTGTTTCACAAATGTTCCTTTTTCGCATTTCATATGTAGTCAATTCCTTGATTATATTCTATTTTAATTAGAAAAAGGAATACTGTTATAATAGGAGTGGTATAAGAGGAAATATTTAAAACCTGCAAAATCTTGTCTTTATAATATTTACAATGATGATAAACAAAGTCCTCTTGTACATGAATTAACCCAAGTTTCTCTTACCATATTAGTTCCTGTTATACTACTCTTCTGGATAAAATTGGAAACATAATTATAACAGAGAAAAAGACACTATCATTTCTCCCCAGGTGTGGAAAAGGGTATTATAAGTTTTATTGGGCTCAAATACAGTCACTGAATTACTCTAATGCGTGTGTTTCCTTCAGGCTCTGTTCTCTCTGACCCTTATTACTTCCCAGCGGCTGAGTGAATCGATGCTACACTCAAAATCCATTTCAAAATAAAAAAATTCTTTCTCACTGAACTCCTAGATAAGATTATAATTGCTTCTTTTAAGGACAGATTTCATTGCCTTAGTTACAGTATGATCAATGTTTCATATTGTGGTATGTTTTACTCTGCATACCCTGTAGCTCCCTGACTAGAATAGGTGGTATTGTAAGTCTCACCATGTGAACTTCAACATGGACTTGATTTACAGAAACATACTAAGTAGCCAAATAAAATGAACTGGCAAAGTAATCAAAATATAAGACAAATAAAATGATGAGCACTCATATTGAATTTTTATGGTAGTACTTTAAATCTTCAATCTATGATAACATAGATTGAGGAAATTTCTGAACCTTCTGAAATGCAGGGGCATGAGGAAGGGCATTACCACCTATCATTGAAATTAGACTTATTCTCACACAACACCATGAAAATAAAAATGCCCTTCATGTCCATCGGGTTTTGAGACTGAGGTTAACCACTAAGAGATGCCTTGTGGAAAATAGCATAGTTCTCTTGCACATTTCACCTGTATTTGACAGAAATTGCTCAACAGAGATCAGAGCAGTGGCAGTCTGAATCTAAAGGGGTGGAGGAATATTTCATAGCAAATGGGTCAGACATTCTTGAGACCAGAGACTATATATCATTTATCCAGTAGATGGGATATCAAATTTTAGGCAATAAAACTTCCTTCTGGACAAGCTAGAATTTTCAATGTAAAATGTGTTCTCAGGCTCATGAAGGTTTAATCCACCACAATAAATTAGTTGATGCCTATTTTTATTTTATTTATTTATTTATATATTTATTTATTTATTTTGGTTTTTCGAGACAGGGTTTCTCTGTGGCTTTGGAGGCTGTCCTGGAAGTAGACCAGGCTGGCCTTGAACTCACAGAGATCCGCCTGCCTCTGCCTCCCAAGTGCTGGGATTAAAGGCGTGCACCACCAACGCCCGGCAGATGCCTATTTTTAAATGTTAGTGAAATTTATCCAGTCAAGATTTTTCTTTAATGCACATTTCAAGTGCTTCCTTCTTCCATCAGTTCCACAAGTCTTGGCTACTGCTCTTTATGTGACATGAAGTCTAAGATTTGTTTCTGTCCATGTGATCCATTTTAGCTCCCTCAAATCCAGCTAGTCACAATCCTCTGATCTTTTCTCCAAAGGTGGAAAGCTTTTGTCAGAGCTACTGCAGAACCTAATTTCTCTCTGTTGCAACTAGTGGTTAGCATCTTTGTTGACAATTGTAGTTTACCCAAGCCATCATATGCAGATGCCAGACTAACAGAAACCATCTTAGAATCCCCAGAACAGGTCATCTTCCAGTTGAACACCACCAATGGGTCGTCTTTGTAAAAAGTATGGAGGACTTAAATATCAGTTTTGTTGTCAGAAGAATTTCTGTTCTAGATCCTGCCTCAAATCCTGATTCATAGAGTCACCACATAATGACATGTGGTTGAGACAAGCACGGACTTTGTGGATAATTTGTGAAATAGTAGCAAAATTCTGCAACCAGAACAAACAACAAAAGGGACTATTTTAAAGACATTATGTCAGAGATAAATGTAAACCTAAAGACAAAAATAAACTTGTTAAAATCCAGAAAAGAACCAGGCGGTGGTGGCACATGCCTTTAATCCCAGCACTTGGGAGGCAGAGGCAGGCGGATCTCTGTGAGTTCGAGGCCAGGCTGGTCAGTCCAACAGCCTCCAAAATAATACAGAGAAATCCAGAAAAGACTTCTGAAGCTTAGAGATCTACACACCAAGGCTGTGAATATGTTCACTTGATGAGGAAGTCCTTCTCTGTATTTGTTTGTTTGATTGGGTGATAAACAAAGCACTGTTGGCCAATAGGGAGGCCAGATAGGTGGGACTAAGAGTCGATGTGGTGTCTGGAAAAGGTTGTCAAAAGTGGGCATCGCTATTTGATCCCAGGAGGAAAGGACAAAAGTCTGGCATCCTAGACTCTCTGGCAGTGAGATTGTATGCTGGCACTTCCCTGATTCATATCTAAAATCCATAAATGAGTGAGTAGATACCATGTTTCTCTTTTTGTGACTGGGTTAGCTCACTCAGTATAGAAACAGAACCTTCATTCAGCGACTGATGAAAGCAGAGGCAGATACCCACAGACAAAAACTGAACTGAACTCATGGACTCCAGTGTCAGAAAGAGAGAACTGATGGGCAAAGGAGTTAAGACTGGGCTGGTTTAACCCACAGAAACAGCTGACCTGAACAAGGGGGGGGGGCTCTTGAACTCCAGATTGATGGCTGTGTGGAAAGCATGGGACTGACCCAGACCCCCGAATGTGGGTGTCAGTGAGGAGGCCTAGGTAATCCATGGGGCCTTGGGTAGTATTTATCCATGGCATACAAATAGACGTTGAGTGCTCATGCCACAATATGGGAGGCTCTCTCAGCTGGGACTGTTAGGGGAGGGCCTAGGCCCTGCCCTGGATAAAATGACAGTTATTGGACATCCACCATTGAGTGCCTCACCCTCCTTGGGGATCAGACTGGAGATTGGGTAGGGGACTGGGGAACCTGGTGGGAAGGGAGGGGGAGTAGGAGAGGGAGAGGGAGCTGGGATTGACATGTGAAACAAAATTATTTCTAACCTAAACTAAGAAAAAATACAAAAAAAGTCTGGCATCCTCAGAAAGATAAGTCCTTATAAAATATATATTAGTTATTATGGGTTAATAATGAAGTCAGAGCTAGCTATTAAGAAACCATAGCAAACGACCAACAGCTTTATAATTAATATAGTGTATCCTATGTTATTTCATGTCTAAAGTGTCGACGGGACACAAGCAGAAATCCCACAACATTCACTTTTTTCAGTTCTTTCTAGACCCTCATGTCTTGTCCCTAAAGCAAAGGCCTGAGTCAGAGGATTACACACCTCTTCAGCATTGCTAAAAATCTTCATATTTGTACCAGACAATCAAGGGCAGAAATGGTTTCAGCATTCAAAATATCTGAAGAAACCAGCTATTTCCATAAAAGCATGGAAATTTGTTTGCGTTGGAATTAGATACAAACTTTTTCATTACGAAAGAAATTAAATTAATTTCCCATAATTAAAAATGTGCATATTTAATCCATAGACTCTCATCCAAATTTTAACTTTACTTCATTCTTTTAATGCTAGAATTATAGTTCTTAGTCTGATTATTCCATAGATGGGAATCATAACATCCATGACCTTTATATTTGTGTGAATAATGTTGTGGATATGTATCTCTCTGAGTATAAATTTATTCACTTTACCAGTTTTCACAAGTAAAATTTATAAAATATATTATTTTATAAAAGTAACATAAGATTTATCACATGTATCTCTCATGGATAAAAATATTTTAAATAATAACTAACACAAGAAGAATGAAAATAAACATTTATGTTTTTAATTTTTGATGTATGACAGTGATATTTATTATTTTATTTAGGTAACTTTAAAATTATAGTTACAAATCATTAAGTCTTTACTGCGAATCAAGTATTGTAGCATTTTCTTCACATCATTCAATTTATCAATGTTCCCAAATACTTTTAAGGTAAACATTAACAGTACTGTTTAGTTCACAACCAAAAAGAATCCCTGATACACGATCTATATAAGTTATCTAATGTTTAATAGCTATTGTTGCATTAGCACATGTCTGGCCACAAAAGTTACCTGATCTATTTGCCTTTCTTGCGTCTCAATGAGAAGAAGAAATAAAAGTCTAGAATAAATGGCAGTAGTTGGCTATACTAAATTAAATTAATTATTTTTAAAGTCAGTAGAATGAAAAATATTGAGAGTAAAAGCAAAAAAAAATAATATCACTTGGCATGAAGTCTAAAACAGGAAAAACATTTTGGCGATTGGTGGCATGAGCAGAGCTCTGGTTTGGGAGATGGACCGTGTTCTACATGATTTGTCATCTAGGTTTGACCATTTCATTGTGAAGTATCCCTGGGGACTGCAGGTTTATAAACATAAGCACTCTTTCTCCTCCTCTAAAACATTAGGTATCTTTCTACTTTCTTATCTATCACTGAACTGGTACTAATCTTTGCTTCCTCGCATTTACCCAGTAAACTGGGTAACTACAGGTATTATAAATGAACGTTTATTTTTCATATATATTTTTGGGTTTACATTTATTAGTCACTTCTATAATTGTGAAGGGACACCATGACCAAAGCAACACTTATAATAGAAAGCATTTAATTAGGAGCTTGCTTACAATTTCCCAAGCTTAGTCCATTATCACTTTAGTGGGAAGTTCAGAGCTATGGTTCTAGGGCAGTAGATAAAAGCTTTACACCTAATTCTCAGGAGCAGACAGAAAGGGCCCCTGGGCCTAGTGTGACACACTTCTTCCAACAAGGCAATATCTCTTAGTACTTCCAGTAGTCAACCAACTGAGAACCATGCATTCAAATATATGAACCCGTGTGCTTGTATGTAGATGTAGATATATGCCTATGAAGGGCAGCTGTCAATGCTGGCTGCATTTCTCAAACACATTCTACTTTACTTTTTGAAACAGTCTCTCATGAAAACGGAAGGGTATAGATTTAGCCAGATTTTGTAGTAATTAATCCTTGTGCACTAGTATGTACAGGTGCATGCCAGTATGCCTAGGTATTTTATTTTTTTAATTAATTTATTTTTTATTTTTTAAAAGGATTTATTTATTATGAATACAACATCCTGCCTCCATGTACATCTACACATCAGAAGAGGGCACCAGATATCTTTATGGATGGTTGTGAGCCACCATGTGGTTGCTGGGAATTGAACTCAGGACCTCTGGAAGAGCAGTCAGTGCTCTTAACCTCTGAGCCATCTCACCAGCCCCATTCCTAGGTATTTTAAACACTAAATGCTGGCAACTAAAGCCAGGTTCTTATAGTTGGTTAATAAGCGCATAGCTTATTTAACCATTTGCCCAATCCAAGCAAAATACATTTATGTTACCAGTTGCCAGAACGTTTTCCTCAAGTGTTTTGTACTTCTTGTCTTTAGCACCTATATTGATACTTTTCTCTAGAAAATAGTCAATAAAGCAGAAGAAAATGGTAAGTCAAAATTTCATGTAATTTTTTGTAAGATAGGATGTCTTTGTGTGGTTCTGGTTGTACTAGAAGTAGCTTCGTAGACTAGGCTGGACTCCAACTCACACAATTCCATGTGCCTCTGCCTCCCTACTGTTAGTTTTAAAGGCATGCACCACCACCACCTGGTGCCACCAAAGTTTCTAATAGGAAAATATACTTTCACTATTACTGTCCTTAGTAGTATAGTCTAGGATGGACTTTATGGTCTAATTCAACAGCTTATATGATGTCGGTTTGTTCAAAGAGATTTTTTACGTTAGTATTAAGATATGATATCATCTGAAAGTGACAAATAAAAGACCTTTGACCTGTCTGGCAAAGGTCTAGTGCAGGCTGGAGTAGCCTCTGAAAACTGACTGAAGAAACAATATAGCATCAGAGAGAACACTGGACATGGGTTGTCCTTATAAATAAAACACAAGTATTATGCTAATTCATGCACTTGCTATTTTTGTCACACAGCCACCCACTTACTACTGTTTGGCAAGAGCAATAGAGGAAACAGACTTGTATGAGTGCACTGATACAAGTGAACACGACTGCTGACATCCCTCCAGAATGTACACACACAATCCTGACAATTAGCCTGGAAACTCGCTGCTTTTCCGTCCTTGCTTACTTCACTGAAATAAACAAAACATGGAGAGCAAAGGTGGGAAAAATCTGTTAATGGAAATAAAGCAGAATAGATAGGAATTGTCACTTCGTGGCCAATCAACCATTAGCATCAGCACTGGCTTCCCAGTTTCCTATTTTCTCTTAAGATTTTGATTTATGACAAACTATAATTGATTGGAGACTATAAATACACGGAGATTTTATGTCTTTTTTAGCATGAAAAAAGTCTAACATTGGCAAAAATGCCTACAAATATAAATTTTTAGTTACAGACCTGAAGTATTTACATAAGCATTAGCTTTGACACACACAAAAATCCTTTAAAAAATCACTTAACTTGGTCATATTTTATCTAACATATGTGATTTTATTTACTTCTTGGTAGAATACATAAACATTTCTATGCCCATTAGGAGCACAACTATTTGGCAGGCACAAATACAAAGGAGAGGAAAATGTGTTTTCAAAATGCAAGTGTTGACATGGTGCCATGGAAACTAATGGTAGCCACAAGGCAGGGAGAAGCACACAGATGTCTGATGTACAAAGTAACAACAGAAACGGTATTTTAGTGAGAAGGAACATGACTTGATAGAACTGAGACTATACAATGTCTATATAGAAGGAGTACTTTAGATTATTAGAAAGTATTGTCTGGGCAAATAGTTTTAAAGTGTGGCATAGAGTTAGAAACTTGCAACAAAAATCTATGATCAAAGTAGTATTTTAGTATTGTAACTAATAGTGATGTATCAGTAAAAACGATAATTTTGGATATTCTTTCAATAACATCAAAGCAACGTGATTTTAGCATTGCTGAAAAATATTCTGAATATTAAAATAATCAGAATGCAATATTCAATAGTCAGTGTTTCTCAAAGAAATCATCCTGGAAAACAAAATATATATGAAATAGACCTATACTTTAGTACTTCACATTTATTTTTTGACTAATTAGAATACATACCAACATCAGGAAACTCTTAGGCTGCTGTGTGGGGGAGGTGTCATGGGAGGGGAGATAAATGCATGTGCTATACATGCAGTGGGGAATAGTGGAGGGTTAAGGAGGTGAGCGACAGGAGGCAGGTTACAAGAGGAATTATTGGGTATCAACACTAACCATAAAGACCATTGGCAAATCATAAGAAAATCCATTATTGGAGAAGCTTTCTCAAATTCATAAAAACATAAATTTAAAAAGAGATTAATTGGAGTTACCCCTGAAGAGAGGGAAAATGCCCTTCCTGAGAATGATGGCCTATCACAGTTCTGGATATAGTTTACCTCTTTTTGGGCTGTTGGTTAGTGAATCCTATACACCTCAAACATGACAGACTACTTCCATTGCTCTTTGATACCATGCAAAACTTAATAGTAGAACTCTGTTATTAGAGGAACAACTAACAACTGCTCAAGGTAAGGAGAGACAATAGAGTTCTTAGAGCTAAATAAGGTAACTGGATCAGTGTCAATCCTCTCAAACTACTGGGATCATAGTGGAAAAGTAGGCAACAAGATTCCAACAGCCAGAGTAGTAGATGACTACAACAAAAGTTTCCTCTTGATATAACAGGGCAGTTGCACATATGAACTCAAAGCAATTGTGACACGCTGCATAAAAACTGCACAAGAACAAGCTAGACAATATCCCAGAATAGTGGGAATGCGAATATTGATGTTGTATCCTTAATTGAGAGGATACTGACAATTGGGGGCTGCTGAAGGGAGGGTGAGTTTTCTTTAAAAATTCAGCTTGTGAGAAGTTACCTGTTTTCTAGTAGATGGTCTTGTGCCCATGAAAATAAAGGCAGCACTAAGTAAACTCACTGAGCTCAATCGAAGAGAGAGGGAGAGAAAGGGAGGGAGAAAAAGAAAGAATACACATAAGATTGGGAATGAGTAATGGTTGAGAATAGTGGAAAGAATTAAGAGAAGATATGCATAATATATATGTACGAAACTATTGAACAATGAAAAGGAAATGCATTTTCATTATTTTATACATGAAGTTTGAAATTTATATAAAAAGGCCAAAAAGTAACCCCACTTAACTAAAATGAATCTACACGTTACTATATAAAAATAACATCTGCAGTCCAATATTCTACTTAATATGGAAATGATTATCAGTTTAATTAATATTTCCAGTTCAAATTATGAAGACATTTCACTTAAAATAGAATCATACTATTAACAATTTATCACAGATAAAATGACAGTCAATTCAGCCACATTCAATATTGTGTTATACAGTGATTTAAATAGCCATTTGTATTAATTATGCATCAGTATTCATTTTCCTCATGCTTTGAAAGTGAAACAAGAGCCTCCATTACCAAAAACCTGCTTAAACTTTTATGTACTCTTAACTTGGGTTTTCATATTTTCTATAATTCACCAAAGTTTTCACATTTAATCTCAATTATTAATAATTTAAATAAGATGTGTTATTTCAACTGAGTTGTCACATTTCAGTCTACTCCACTGGAACTTAAAACTTAAATCAATGTTGAGCGGAGATGGCTGTATTTCGTCTTAATTATTATGTTTATTGATATTATAGCCATTTAATGAATTTTAATTTACTACTCTATGGACTTATACTACTATAGATAAATAGTGGTAGAAGAGAGATGTGATATATAAACACACACATATATACATGGAAAAAGATAGAGAGACAGAGGCAAATAAGATGGAACATTGAAGGGTCATGTGTAAACATGAAGTGAGTCATTGAGTAGCTGAACCCTTTATTTTGATCTACTTTTTCTTTGCAGGCCATTACTTTAATGATTTCCAAATAAGTTTCAGGATCCACATTTTGTTGTTAAGTGGGTAAAGTTATGAGGTCATCAACTGCCCCTTCTTTCCAAGTATTTGCTGGGGATTAAATTGATTTGTAGCATGCACCAGGTTTCAAAAATTGTTTGAAAAATTGAAATTTTCATGGGGATGTTTGAAGATATTTCAGGGTGTCAAAAATCTTAAACTTAGATCATTACTATCCCAATGACAACTTGACTTTTATTTTGTAAAAGTCAGGAATTTAACTACATAAATTAAAAATAGATGCATGAAAATATATTTCCAGAAGGACAGTGACATATTTTTTGCTCTAACAAGACAAAAAAGCTATTAGTAAACTCTTTTAGGCAGCATTTTAATAAAGAGCCTTTTAAGGAGGTATCAAGAAAGCCGTTAAATCAGAGAAGTCACATGCACACCAATCATCTACAAGCCTAAAGTACTTAGAAGTTTCTCCTGAAAATTAGGTAGAACAGAGGTCTACCTGAGTGAGAGACAACACATCTTCCACATAAAATGGTTTCTCACTAAGTATACTCATTTCAGTGGACAGAATACTGGGTGTCAGATACATAAAATAATCATGTAACCAAGTGCTCAAATTTAGAGTCTGTTTGTTTTAAGGATGGGTGTTCTTCGTGATTATCTCCAGATATCAGTTGGAAATTCAGGCTGTTTCTCACAAGCACAGACAGACATACATTCAGGACTTCTCTGTTTCCATGGTTGAAAAGTTTATTAAAATTTGTCATGTTGAATGGAAACCTATTGCCTTCCCATTTTAGTACTGTGGCTGTCAGAGTCAGTTTGTTTATAATCATTGATGTATGCCTGTATGATAACAGAATTTTAGAAACTGAAATCGTGATACTAGTTCATACACAACCTCTCAATAGATCTCCCTAGAAGGTAAATACATTATCTCTGGCTTAACATTTCCAAACAAGGATCTCATTTAATTGTAACCACGTCTATTATAATTCTAGAAGACTTATCTGCTTGAAATGTAAAAAGTAACTTCTTATAGTTTTTTATGAATCTCCTCATATACACAAAATTGTCTATACAATGTTTTCTTTTATTAAAACCCTCTGTTCTCTCAGGTTTTCTTTGCAAATTAAATCTTTACTTTTTAAATTTAAACTAAAAACAAACATGTTTTGCATACTGATCTCAGGTCCCTCTTCCTACTGTCCTCCCTTCCCCCTACCAAGCCCTCATCCCATCCCCCAATCCACTCCCCAGGGAGGGTGAGACCTCACATGGGGCATTATCAAAGTCTTTTGGATTACTTGTGGCAGGTTCTAGGCCCTCCTCCATGTATCTAGGCTGAGACAGCCCATTCCATAGCAAATGTACTCCCAGGAATAAATACTGGTTCCACCGCCAGAAGCCCCATAGACTGCCTAGGCCTCCCAAATGGCATCCACATTCACCAGGCCTGGTTCAAACCTATGCTGGTTCCCCAGCTGTCAGACTGGTGTCCATGCACTCCCACTTGATCTGGTCAGCTGTTTCTGTGGGTTTCCCCAGCATGGTCTTAGCCCCTTTGCTCATCATTCCTCCATCCAGGAGTTTAGCTCAATATTCAGCTGTGGATCTCTGCTTCTGCTTCTCTCAGCTACTGGGTGAATGAAGGCTCTAGGTTGGCATTTAAGGTAGCCATCAATCTCACTATGGAGGAAGGGCATTTAAGATAGCCTCTCCAATATTGCTCATATTCTTACTTAGGGTTATCCTTGTGGATCCCTATACATTTCTCTCTACTTTGTGTATATGACACTGGTCAAAGGTTGGTTATATATGGTTACATTTCATCTTATCTTCATTTTCTTTAATTGAAACATTATTCAGGTGCTTGAGATTTGTGTTTTCTTGACTTCAATTTAACTTTTAAATAAACATATACTTATTAAATATACTGTAGTATATATTTTTTCTGTTATTAAGTCACACAAAAGCCTTAGTTTATCAATTTTAAAAATTATTAGTGTTTTATTATTAAAGCTGTTATCCAAGAATTCATAGACTATATAAAATGTTAAAAATAAAAGGATGGGGCCGGGCGGTGGTGGCGCACGCCTTTAATCCCAGCACTTGGGAGACAGAGGCAGGTGGATCTCTGTGAGTTCGAGACCAAGCCTGGTCTACCGATCGAGTTCCAGGACAGGCTCCAAAACAATGCAGAGAAACCCTGTCTCGAAAAACCAAAAATAATAAAATAAAATAAAAAAAATAAAAGGATGGAATTATAGACAATTTGATAGTGGAAAATCTTTCTCTCCCCTTACTGCCCTTCTTCTTCCTTTTAGGTAAATTCTCAATCTGTAGCTCAAACTGGCCTTGAACACACTACCAAGACTGTCTTCCTAATTCAGATGCTGGGTTATATATGTGTATCACCCAATCTGCCTGTGGAGAGGTCAGGTCTGAAAAACAGTTTTTATTAGTAACAACAGATTTCCTTCCTTTTTAATATTACATCCATATATTAGATAGCTTTAAGTAGTTTGATTCATGTAATTGACACAGATAGGTTATTTTCATAGACTGGTACCTATGCCATTGATTGTGTCAATAAATAAATTCATAACTATTGTTGTGGGCTAAGGTAGCGTTTTTACATAAAGTTGGTTGTAGCCAAGAAGTCAAAAACATAATGTCCATCAACTCTTCAGGGTTGATGATTGCATAATTACTCTGTTGCTGATAAAAGTAAAGTAGTTGGTCTATTTGTTACCTTGCATCTACCTTTGCAAAAAAAATTCTTTTCCCTTGGCAAAATCCTAACCCATGTTTTAGATATGTCTTTTCTTTTCCAGGTGTATCTTTCTATGTGTCCAGCTTTCTTTTCCATTGAAGACTTGTATATCACATTTAATATAGAATCTGTGTGACCATATAAATTCAAAATAACTCCAAGGGAATATGAGTTACTAAATGTGACACAATCAGTCACTATGAATTTATATGTATAGTACAAAAGTAAATGTTGTCTGCCATTTTTGTTTGTTTGCTTTCTTTTGCTTTTGAATGTGACTGTGATAACCTCAACTTAGCACATTGGGGAAAGTGTAATTAACTATGTTCTATTATCAAATCCAGGAAAGACAAGATATTCCAAGTCTTTTAAAATCAACTTTAACTTGCTTTTTTTTTGTAACTTTCCTAAGAGTTCACAAAACTAGGTCATTCCAGGTTTGAACTCATATTTTATTTTAAATAGCAAAAGAATGAATATAACATGAGAATCCTAGCAGATGTGGTTTTCCAGAACAACTAATATTGAGGAATTATCCTGAGAGCTTAGAAATAAGAAGTCTGTGTTCTAACCCACCTGGACACCAATGACCTCATGTAAGTAACTGCTGATGCATGACAGAGTGATCCTCTAAATTCTGTTAAGAATTAGAATGGATAGTTTAAAGTAATTAATTATATAACACATAAGATGATCAATTTAAGTTATGACAGAATTAAATAATAAAACGAGGACACTATGAAAAAACGGACAAGATGAAAGTAGCTATGATAAAGTTTCAGTGCATGCACTAAGGCCATATTTGATTCATATTTAATCTTCTTACATCAAATAAAATTTCCAGACCTTTCCTCACAAAAAGGGCAAAGAAAAATCATGCATCTTATATAGTGCTTTGGATCATTTGCACAAAGTCAAAACTTATTAAATTTCTACATTGACTAGTTCCATAAGCTTTGGGGAAGTTGGTTTTATTTAAGAGTGTAAGCCCTTATAAGTTAATCAGGCCTGACTGAAACATCACACATTAATGAAAACACAGGCAGCACAAATTGAACTCAATGTGTGAAAAATCAAAAGGAAGACACAAATGTCCTCTTCATCAAGTCATATACAATCAGTGATGGATCAGAATTACTGCTGTGGAAAAGTATGTATTAAATAATAAAAAGGCAAATTTCACAGGAGTTACTTTCCTTTCAGAAAAGCTATAGACTGTACTGGGAAATCCATATTAGCCAACCAATAAAAATATTCTAAGACTTTAAAATATTTTCATGCTGTACATTTTGCTGAATATGTCAAACCTGATGTTATAAATAATAGATCAACATTTATCCCTGGCAACCAGATGAACTTTGGGGCCCATTCTACATGGAGGGATGTTGTTTCAGCCTGGACACCTAGGGACGGGCTTAGGCCCTGCCCCGGATGATATGACAGACTGACAGACTTTGAAGATCCTCCATGAAGGGCCTCATCCTTCCTGGAGAGTGGAGAGGTAATTGGGTTGGGAGTTGGGGAGGGCTGAAGGGGGGCCGGGGAGGAGTGTAGGGAGAGGCATCTGGGATTGACATGTGATGCAAGCTTGTTTCTAATTCAAATAAATAAAAAAGAATAATTTTGTAATAAAAAATAAAATAAATATTTCATGAATTATCAAAGAAAATGGTTTCTATACATAAACACCTATCACATAATATATCTCAGCAATTAAAAACATCACTACACTAAAATTATTTGTATTTTCTATATGCAGCTCTAACAGGTAGAACAAATACAGGTCTGAAAATTCAGCATTGGTCTGGTGATACTGTTCAAGCAGGTTGCCTTTCTTAAGATGGTAAGTTAATTGCTCCCTCCATCCACATCTGTGTGTGTGTGTGTGTGTGTGTGTGTGTGTATGTGTGTGTGTGTTAACTTTCAAAGAGATTTTCCAGGATTTGGAGCTTGTCTTACCTGGAATACAAATGAGTTTATTGCACCATTGCTGAAGAAGATATGTTGTTTCCTAAACATAAAATTCTTCAGAGGTATGTTTCTAGATTCTTTCTATTTAATTTCCTGCTTTGTTTCTGTTCAAAGCAAGATCACAAACTGTCCACTGAGAAAAGGAGAACCCTGCGGTAACATGCAGAGAGCTGTCCCTAGCCTGCTGGTATTTGGCTAGAAATCCACCTCCCCAAAGAAAGAAAATCAATGTTAATAGAATAAGGACTGTTTCAAATTCTTGGTTTTATGAGTACACTCAATTTTCAAGTTCCTAAAATCTTTGACTGAGACCAACAGGAGGAAAAAGGAACACCTGCATTTACAAGGCATATTCTGTGAAGAGTGATTTCTGTTTACATCACTTCATTTTAAAAGATTTGCTGGGGCAATCAGATTGGCTCTATCTGAAACAGCCCAATTATAGTAAAAACTGCCTCAGGCCTTAAGGGCGTATGGGCTTTAAAATTCATGATACTAGACAGAGTATTGGCATCCTTAAGAAGACAGCCAGAAAGCAAACTAAACAAATACTAGAAATCTATTCTTAACAGTGCTGTCAAGTGGCCTTGCTACTCATTTACATTCCATGTATAGATGGAATTAGAAATCCATGCTTTCAAAGTAGCCAAATAGTGAATTAATGGTGAATTGTTGAGGACCAATATAATCAGGACATAAAATAATCAATAATTAGATAAAACATTTTGCATGTGTAGCTCTTCACAGATTCCTGTAGAACATTAAACAAATAAGAACTCAGAAAAAAATAGAAATTGACAGGTGTAAAACTACCTTTCTTTTATACATTTAGGAAATTTATATTATGCTGTTTTGTGTCTTTCTAACCATGAAGTAAGACATAGTGAGGAGGGTTGCATTATAGTGTACTCCTATAATTATGTAAATGTTATAAGGGCCACACATAAAGCCATGGGCCTTTCTTTCCAGGCATATGAAGAGTGCCCTCACCTTTTATTTCATCTGTGGGTGCTTAGCCGCGTTCTGGACAATAAAGGAGGGACAGAGCTTAGGATGTGATTCCTTGGTGTAAGCCAGACAGATAATTCAACAGAAAACAAAACAAAACAACAACAACAAAAGGTGGCTCACATCTAAATGGATGTTTTGTTTGTCAATTCTACAAATTTCCAAATGAATATTTTTGTGTTCCACGAAGTAATAGAAAATTTGCTATATGCTAGAAATATCAATCCCATAAATACTTTAGACATAGGTAAGCAATTAAAGCTAACACTGCACTGTAACTGCTAATGGTAGGTAGTAATGATGTGCTGTCCATGGTGTCTACATTCATTTCATTTTCACTGCTGTGATACCATGTTCAGAAAATATGTACATCTAGGTTATAGTTCATCACAGGAGAGAAGTTGCAGTGGTAGAAGCTCAGAGCAACTAGTCATGCCACATTCAGTTTCAAGAGCATTCAGGTCTGTTTGCTTGCTTTCTCCTCTCTTATACAAGACCCCACGCCTTGATGATGCTTCCCACAGTGCTGTGTCTCCCTTCATCAACCAATGCACACAAACATATGTCTGTGTTCATTACAGTCAATGATATATTTTATTCATGCATGTAAAACCCTGCATTTCCCTTTTACAAATTCACTATCGACAAAGGACACACAAAGACAGAAACTCTTTACTCAGAAAAGAATGAATACTTTTGTGATTTTGACTTTTAAATTGCAATCCATCAGAGTTTATAGTATACTTAAATAATTAATAAGATACTTATTATAAAATGGCAAACTCTTAGCTCCCTGAATATTTTTACTATAATGATTGAGTGATATATATATATATATATCTTGATAAAGATTATCTTTGTTTAGAGTCATCTAGATAAAGCTTCTGACCTACTTAAAGTCTCCTTTTTTCTATTGAAAAGTTATAATTTCATATCTTTAGTTTCTACTTTTGCAGGCAGATCTCCTGATTTCTGTGGTGAAAACTTGGCTTGTGCAAATAAAGTCTGTCTGAAGGTAAGAGAATAGAGCTTGCCACTACTTAACCACAGAGGTCTGCAGATCTGTACAGACAGAGAGGAAAGAGATGACTGGGCAGAGATAAGATAAAGTCTGGCAGAAACAGAAACTCACTCTCTTGTCTGCTGAGAAGATAAGGAGGTAAGGTGTGACTAGGCCTGCTCACTCTCGCTGATCTCTCAGCATTTTCCTCAATATCAAACTCCACGTTTTTATTATTTAGACCAATTAAGAACTCTATTTACAGATTTCCTTACTAGGGTGTCAACATACATTGGCCCTTAGGAAAATCTTAAGTAATTTAAATCAACTCCTGGTATCTCTTCTTTTTTTCACTTGAAAAGGTACAAGTCTGTATAATATGAATAAGAATATTCCAAGTGTTTTTGAATTAGATGGAAAATGGGCAAATTCCTGGTTATACAAGCAGCTCTGCCCTAGATTCCAAAGTCCTTAGTTCAGATAGAGACTGTGTCAAGTGAACCTGTAACTGACCATTTCTGTGCAATTTGAAAAATAGTTGTCATTCATCTACATTTTTTTAATAAATTAAAAATTATGTAAAGTGTATAATACTGAGTCTTTAAGATCCATGCCTTTTTAATTCTAAACAATTTGAAGTGGAGGAAATTAGAATGTCTTAAAATGAACTTAAAACTTGTATCCCAAGCATCTTTTCCTTCACTGGAACAGGGATAAATTATGTCTGAAGTTTCTCTATTTATAGGAGTTCAAACTTTACCACATGCCAAAAAAGTAAGGACTTGCCTAGCTTTTGACTAACTAAAAAAGCAGCATTCATGATGGCAAGAGTAACAAACTTTTAGTTTTGTCATAGAACATAGGGAATCTATTTCCATCCACAGACATTAACAACACTGTGTATGTATGAGTGTGCATGAACGTGTGTGTGCTTGTGGCAAACAGACATTATATATGTTGTTTGTTGTTCCAATCCATTGATCTCATTGAAAAGTCATTTACTATCTTCAGTCTACAACCCCCACTTTCCTATGGAAAGGGGTATGGAAGTTTTCAAATCATATGAGATTCCAGAAGGCTAAGGATCCTGTGATTATGCCCTGTAACTTTCAACCCTTTGAAAATTAATGAATTTGTATGCCTTTTCTTCATGTCAGTTCCTTTCAGTCAACCTTCAGGGAATGGAAAGAAAAGGTCTCTTAGCCTACCACAGCATTACTTTTCACCCATTATTTCCATTGAAGATTAATCATGGTAGGTGTTTCCAATGTTCCCTAATCACTCACATTGTTAATACAACTTTCATGTTATTCCTCATAATATATTTCTTTCTATCATTAGTTCTTTATTTATATTGTAACTCAAATGTCTCTATAAATAATGATTTTCATTCAAAAATACCAACAAAATAATTTGGAAAGGTTATATAAATGTCACTGCTTTCCTGAATATTTTACATGTTCTGCCAAACTGCGAACATCTGGACAGAATTTCTACTATAAAAGGAAATACTTCTAGCATCATGAAGTAGTGTTCCTTGAAATAGTATTTTGACTTCACACAAGGGGCTTGAAAAAAGTTTGAAAAGGTACTTCTAATCACACATTCACATATGCAATGCATCCATTTTTCTTTCTGATACTTAATTCTAGATCATTAAAACAAACATACTGGCTTTTATATTCTTCAGAGTTGTTTATTATAAAGTAAGTTACTGGCATTATATACAGTTTCAGAAACCAGTGCATTCGATTTAGAATGCAAAGTGCCCTTTTAAGCTATGTAAAGTATTATTTTACAGAAAAGCATGTGAAGTGAAAATTCCATTTGTTCTTAAGGGTTACAAAAGAAGGTGCCTGAGTACTTGGAAGTCATGTAGAAAAATCAAAGAAAGAACACTAAAATTGTTTTGCTATTATAGCCAAAGTACTTTTAATTTTGTTTTGGTATTCAAGTCTATAGTTTGACATCATAAAGGCAACCATTATATTTAACTTGTAGCATTAATTAGTTAGTTAATTACTTAATTGATTAATTAATTATAAATCTAGTTAGTCTTGTACTTCTGGACTTTGTGCTTCAATTTTCTTTTATATCATTCTCATTTTAGTGTATCAATATTCAGTCTTTTCCTAGAAATAAGTAATATAACTGTTAGAAAATCATAGAAAATTAGGGCTGGAGAGATGGCTCAGCCATTAAAGGCTAGGCTCACAACCAAAAATATAAGAAAATCATAGAAAATTAAAATGAAACCATTAAAAATCCCACAATATCCTACCATTCCTGGAATGGAATTATTACACATTTCCTTATTATGAAAATCATTCTTTCATATAAGTAATATTTGAATGATGAGAAACTTTAGAAAGATAATAACCATTACCACCACCCAGCTGCCGTCTCCATTACTTTTAGTTATATACAACTTGGTCTGTGCACCTAAAGTAGGAAGCCATCTATCATTAGTACTGTTTCAATACTTCTTTACTTAAATTTATTGACCATTTACTAAAATATTCTCTTTAAGTGCAATTTAAAATTTTCCTTGTGTGTATCAAAATAAATTTGAATATCTATAAGGACTTCATTCTTTGCTTGGACAGAGAATAAAAAAATAGATGAGAGAGACTTTTAAAATGTCTGTTTAGTATTTTTTCCCTAATTTTATATTAAAATTACTTTCTCAGCAAACTGTCTCATGTAATTATTTTTTATTTTAGCTCTTAGGGTAATAAGAGCAACAAATCAGCCACTTAGCTCGTTTAAGTATTTAATTTCCTTTTAGAGGAAGGAAAGTGTCAGCACTGCATACCTGGAGATATGATATAGAAGAAATCTTTAAATTCATCCATCCAAACTTCTGCCAGTCTTCTGTTGTTCTTATTAATGACATGGCCAGTGCCACCAGGAAACGTATAAGGAGTTGCCTTTCGAAAAACATGACCTACATGAGAGCAAGTCACAATCTCCAGGGAGCCTCCACATTGCCAGATCTAAGGAGAAGAACAATCCTGTGTAAGGGCCAATGAGAATTATACAATGAGAATTCAGAGCATGATGAAAGCCTAGGCCATACGTTACAGATGTTACACATTTCAAAGTATTACATAGACACAGAAATTTGAACTAGCATATTTACATTTTGAAATGAACATTATCTCTTTAAATGCTTGTAGCACTGGGATCTTGGAGCTAAGATGCAACTCTCTTCATGTCGTTTTATATGGTAACACAAGTTACAGTGTCCAGTAGTTACCCAGTTATTATTTAGTAGATCATTTATTATTCAGATTCTGATATGTGTGAATTTCATGGTAAATTGATAGAAATGTGCAATGTCAAAATCTAATTTAATTAGAAGAAATATCTATCATATATCTTCCCTCCATTTGGGATTATAAATGCGTATCCAGTCCCAGCCATCAGTTTTTTCCTAAATCTTACACAGTTGGATATCATTATTCTTCATAACATCCTCGGTTGCTTTTACTTCTACTAACAATGTACATATCCTTCAAAGTTGTTTTTCTAGGACATCCTTTGGAAAGACTGAATGTTATTTTACTTTTACACTGTAAACAGTATTTTAATAAGGAACTAAGGGTGTTATGAGTAATTATCTATCCAAGAAAAATATTTTAAGGAAAGATTCTTTGAAACCAGGAAGTATTGGGAAACATACCTTGGGTTTCTTGATATTTTCAAATCTACTTTGTAGTTGTAGGCAGGTATTCCATAAAGTTTTCACAAATATTTATTTCAATAAAATTTTATTGTATGATCAAAGTCTTTACTAGTATCTTGGGCCTTGATATTGGTGTATATAGTGGCCCCCATGTCAATAAGTTCTGCATGTGTGTATTCAATCAATCATGGATCAAAAATACTTGGAAATGTTATTTTTATTAAATATTCACATCATTTTCTGTTGTCAAAAATAACCAATAGGCCCTGTAAGATAGTTCATGGAGAATAGCCATTCTCTCTGTAGCCTAATAACCTGAATTCAACACTCAGAATCTTTGTGGTGGAAGGAGAGAGCTGATACTATTAAGATGCCTCTGTCATCCACAAGTATGTGTACCATAAATGTACACACAAAATTAATAATATAGCAAAAGAAATACAAAATAATAACCATTGCATAGCATCATTTGTTAGCATTGCATTAAAATATTCAATTCTCAGTTGTTTTGAAATATCGAGAAAAGTATAAAAATGTCACATGTAAGTATTGTGAAATTTATATAATGGACTTGCACAGTCACAGATCTTGGTTCACTATGGCAGGAACTAACTGCCCCCATCAACATTTGTATACGAGATTGCCTGAGAAGGATTATACTAGTGGTAAGAGATGAAAAATGAAAAATTTAAGTGGAAGGCAGAATAGTGGACTTCTTTATCCCTCTTAATAAAAGAGCATATTTTCCTAAAGTATTTCACAGGGTCATGATTTCTCCATCCTTGGAGCATGAAACCTATAAACCACCTTGCAATTGCACAAATCTTTCCAGTCTTCATTTGTTTAAATGAAGTTAGTTGATATTTCTTCCAAAAATGGTACATCAAGGTTTATAGATAAGTCTAGGCACATCCCTTATACCTTAAAATAGACCTGATTTAATAACCCCTTGTTTTCTCTTGATGTCATGACTTCACCCTAGAAATTATACACTGTGACTTAAGAGTGGGCATCTTAAATATACAAAGCCAATGAAAAATCTATAAAACATGAAGAAATCTTAAATTGATTTATATTCACATCCAGAATAGTTCATGTAAAATGGCAAAAACTATATTTTATACATATGTCACACATTTTGTCATTTGTTTTTGTACTCATTGGAAATGATACTCATTTATGTATCTTCCTTGAAATATGGATGATGGAAGCCACAAATATTTGTTTAGAAGAGTTATATAGTAGACTCTATTTTTGGAATTGCCTTTCCTGTGTGCTACTTCACAAATTTCCCTTTTCTTAAACTACCATTTAAATGTTGATTTTCATTTGTCTTCAAAGGCTCAAAGTTTATCTCATATATGTGATCTAAATGCTGACAACTTCAACCCATATCTCAACCTAGACTTTCCCAATGAGACATGGATATAGAAAAACATTTAATGAACACTTTTTTTTGTTTGCTTCAGAGATAACCAAATATGCTAGTCCATATTTGAATTTTTGACTCAGCCCTCCTCTACCAGTGTGATCTTATTTTATCCCAGGTATTTAAAAACTGTTAGTAAATAGTTCGACAAGTCTCCCATATGACTGGTCAAATTAAATGAGATATAAGGTATAATCAACTCATTTTCATATCTGATTTCTCTTTATCTTTTCTGATGAAAGCATTCTTTCTGAATCATAAATTACCACCTACTTGCTGTCTAAAGATTCATACAGAGAAAACTTCTGTCATTCCCTCTGTTTATAACCTCACCAGTTTTTTTGGATTTAAACCCCACCTTTTGAACTAATTGTCAACTGCTTAAAGATTCATTCTACAGGTACAGTCATCTGGGGATTCTGCCCTTCAAATTATGGTGTTGGGGGAATGTGATTCAAATTATGACAACATATTTCTGTTCTCAATGTCATCATCCCTGGCCAAGTTTAATTCTCTGGTTATACAGTTGGGTCATCAATGATTAGTCTCTGAAAATTTATATTGTTCTAAGAAATCAGAATTAAACTTTTTAAAAATTTAATTATTTGACTTTGCATCACTGTTTGAATCCTTCAATGGTTTCTCCTTGAACTGAAAATACAAACAAAATTGTTTCACATTTTCCCTAATTTGATACATAATTCTTGCCCTCTGTAAATAACTTACTATTTTCTAGAATCAATCACATTACACATTTCCTTACACATCAAAGCCTCTTGCATGCTTACTCCATACCTTTGTAATTCTGTCATGACTCTTTTCCATTAGATGGGAAACCTATTTCTCATTCTTATTCCAGCTAAAGTATTGTCTCACAGGAAACATTTCTGCAAGCTGGAGAGACATTTCTTTAATGTTTGAAATGCTCTTGAAGAAGACACAAGTATGTTCCCTCACCATGAGTTAGAGTTCCAGAAACCATGTTGGATGACATCATGTTATGTGCACAAAATCCTCACACAGACACTCACACAAATACATAACTAGAGAATCTTCAAAAGATTTTTAAGACAGGTTTTAGTATCCCTGCCTTGTTTCCTTTTCTTGTCCAGAATGCAGACTATAAAATAAACAAAGATGCCTGGTCATATTTGTAGCCCTAGGGGTCAAATACCAAGTTATGTACATCTCAAAGAACCAAGATAGTTAGTATGTTGCCCAAATGGGCAAATGAACAATTTAAAAGTTAACTATCAAAGTTAATATGAAGAAAAAAAGCACTGCTGGTAGAATGAGGAGATAAGCACATTTGGGATATCTATTAAGTTACATATTGTGAAGTAATTTAAAAATATGAATTAAGACAAATTCCCTTGTCAAATGTAAGGTGTTTCATGGTTCTGAGAAACTGAGGAAGTTATTTATAGGGTGTCATACAGCACATGAAAATAAAAAAGAAAAATTCACAGTTCATGGTAGACAAAGTTGTTGAGTGACAGACACTATAGCGACATCATAAATGTTACTGTAATATTATGTGTACAATCACAATTATCTCTCATTCCATTAAAAACATGATTTAGCAAAGTACTCAGCATTGCCACCATAACCATGGTTTTAAAAAAGTGACAGGAATTTAGAAAAATAACACAGTATGTAGTGAGCCAGGAAATCTAAGGTATTTTCAGTATTAAAATGATATTATATACTATTATTATAAGGAGCTCCATATTAATGGTAAGAAGGGTTTTCCTACTTTTCTAGTGATTAGGACAACAAAACAAGAAAGGAGGTTCAGTGTAAAAAGTAGAAGCTAGCATTTCCCTTCCAGATATATTCCTATGAATAGCAAATAGGCTAGCCATTCCAAGGACTGCCATTTGAACAGAGACAAATGTGCTTAAAATGTTCTTGTAAAATCATCATGCATGCAATAAAAGCTCATTTTTAGTGTAATAAAAATGGTGTCTAATCTAAAGAATCTTAGGAGTGGGTTTGGTCTGATGGTTTAGCAGAATTGCCAAATCAAAGTTTAAGTGACTGAAAGTGCTTCTAACTTCAACTTGTTTCTGGGTCTTATGTATAGAATAGGGTGCATGAAAAAGAGCTACAGACTAGCAATATAGCTCACCAGTAATGTTTACACAGGCAAGAAGGATAGCTGTTGGTTATCTGTTCTTATAGTGACTAAGACCATCTTCTGTCCACACTCTTGGGGTCAGAGATTGTTCAAAGCAAAACAGGTTTTAGAAAATGGTGAAGATGAGCACTGAAGATGATCACTACCATGAGAAGGAGAATCTGTACAGAGCCAATCACAGACAATCATAAGCTAACATATTATACATTATCTACCACTTCTCTAGTCCATTCTTTTACTTTATCAGGACGGAGAGGGAGCAACAATATATACTCAAAGGTCTTCTGTCAGCATCGATCCGTGAACAAGAGACACAAATGTCAGCTACTGTTGTTTACATAATAAGGCCTTTACAAAGAACAGAGGAATTTTTAATAATTGGAAGCAATCAATTAAACCTAGAATTTATCCTAAATGACAAGTATCAGCCCTGGAACCTGCTATCTTTCAAAACAAAAAACATAGTTGGAGACAAAAGAAAGCATTATAAGTACATATTAAGTGTACAGCAGAGTAAATTCAGATTGTACAGTGAATCCTCCCTCAAGCAGTGATTGATACCAGTCCTCTGAGTTCTCTCCCTTTACCTTTGTGTTGTACATGTGCACTGAGGTTATGTACAATGTCCAAGGGTCTCCGTATCTACTCTGTCAATATCTAGAACTCTCCAAGCTTGTAGTCTTATGGGTTCTATGTTAATAATAGGGCTCAGGAGATAGTAGCCCCAAATATGTGAACTTGACATTTGAAAAAAAACTGTTGAAACCAAAAGGTAACTCTGACTCTCTTCAACATACACACCTCTTCTTGTACAAGGTAAGTTTCTCTGACCTGCATAATCTGAAAATCAGCCATTTTACCCTTATTCTGTCTCAGGTCATGCTTGGGGACTAGGTGAATCTGAGCAAACAAACTGGGTAAATCCTTTAACTTTCCAATTCTGTTACATTGGATCGTTAACTTTAGTCCAGTCTTACTTTGTGATCCTTTAATTTCATTTTAATTAAAATTAAAGTGTACAGCATTGCATTAGTCTCTGGTCTTCATTTCTAAAACCTTTCCTCTCAGATAACAGTTCTATTAATATATTTTTATTTCAAACAGTTATCTGCCTTGTGCAATAAAAGTATCAGTCACCTGGAACCTAGTAGAGTAAGGAAAGACATTACTCCCCTTCCCAACACACACACTATACTCTGAGAATGCACATACTCACAGAGAATGGAATTTATTTAAATACTGTCATCCCAACAATCTCTGTCATTTCTGCCTTAACAGGTATGGTGAGAAGGTCTGGTTTTGTGCTGTTTTCCTAAATGGTTAAGATTTCTATGCACAAACAAAAATACAAAATTCCCAGTAATGGTTGCTGATTTATAAGGCAGAATAGAAATCTTCTGTTGATTCTGACTCTTAACTAAGTTTATGAACTTTCCTAGAGATAGTAACAACTGTTCTGTAACTCAGTGAATACTGTTTCTTTATGACTGACTTCTGGAAGAAGTTTGTGCCCCATCAGCCATCTGTGCTCACAGAGTATGTCATGAATACACATAATACATTTCTATTTGGCAAATCATCTCACTAAATGAAGATATAAAAATAGGACTACATGGTAATATAAACACTAAGCTAATATAAATATAAAAAACATAATTGATCTAATACTTGCAAAGAGATGCCATTCACATAGACACTAGATCAGTGGTTCTCAACTTCCTAATGCTGCAACGCTTTAATAGAGTTCTTCATGCTTTGGCAACCCTCAACCATATAATCATTTCATTGCTACTTGATAACTGTAATTTTGCTACTGTTATGAATCTTAAGGTAATCTGATAATCTGGATATCTCATATGTGATGTCCAATGGATTTGTGACCCATAAGTTGAAAACGCTTATCTAGACAAAAATGAGGAAGTGAAAACATAAGTTTTAATATGAAGTATGTTGATAATTAGCCCAGATCCAACATTTTATGTTGGCCTACCCCAACATCCATCCAATCTGTGATCTGCTGAAGCATGGGTGTAAGGGGGCAAGGAAAAAGGGACCCAGGGCTGCAGGATCTCCACAACACAGGACATCAAGAGGATGTCAAGAAAGAGTCCCAAGGAGGGCCCAGCACTGTTGGTGTAGCAGAGACAAGTTTTCTTGAATCTCATCAATAATTCCTTGCAACAAAAGCCTGCATATAAAAATTAATAAATAGAAGGGTTTACTGCATGACTCACTGTATCACACTGCACGTTCTACGACAAGATTTTCCTTTTCTCTTCCCTCATATCTTTTCTCCTAATTATATTTTGTTTTACTCTTGGAGGCATGGACATAGGTGTGATACGGAGGTATTGTGTTAAAGACACAAGGAAGCCTACAACCTACTCAGTCAGAGAAGCTAGGAAACAAGGAGGAGCCTAAGAGAGACATTCACGATCCCCCAGAGAAGGGGAAAAGGAGAAGATCTCCTGAGATAATTGGGATCATGGGAAGAGTAGAGAGTGAGGTAAGAGAAAAAGAGAGTAGAAGAGGAGGGGAGAGGAGGACATGAGAGAGGAGGAAGATTGAGTTAGGGGAAGAATAGAGGAGAGCAGGAAAAGAGAGTCCATAATAGAGGGAGCCATTATAGGTTTAAAGAGAACTCTGGCACTAGGGAAATGGTCAGAGATCTACAAGGTTGACCCCAACTAACAATCTAAGTAATAGTGGAGAGGTTAACTTAAATGCCTTTCTCTGATAATGAGATTGATGACTACTTTATATGACAACATAGAGCCTTCATCTAGAACCTGATGCAAGAAGAAGCAGATACCCAGAGCTGAAACAATGAGTTGAACTCTGGAATCCAGTCGCAGAGAGGGAGAAGTGACGAACAAAGGGGTCAAGACCAGACTAGAGAACCCCACAGAAACAGCTGACCAAAACAAGAGGGAGCTCATAGAACTGAGACTGATAGCTGGGAATCCAGCATAGGACTGATCCAGACCCCCCCCAATGTAGATGTCAGTTTGGTGTTCTGGTTAATATATGGGGCCTCTGGTCAGCATTTATCCCTAGTACATGAATGGATTTTGGGAGCCTACTCCACATAGAGAGATACTCTCTCAACCTAGACACATGGGGGAGGGTCTAGGTAGGCCCTGCTCCAAATGATATGACAGACTTGGAAGATCCCCATGGAAGGCCTCACCCTCCCTGGGGAGCAAAAAGGGACAGGATAGCGGGTTGGTGAGGGATAGGGAAGGAGGGGAGGGTCAGGGAACTGGAATTGACATGTGAAACAAGCTTGCTTCTAATTTAAATTAAAAAAAAAGAAAGTAAAACGTGGGTAAATCTTACAAACTGTATGGAGTGCTTATTCCCTAGTGATTACTCTGCAAGTTTCTTTACTAAATATTTTGAATGAAAGGCTATAAAATGGAGAAGAAATACAGGAATAATAAGACACCTAGGAAGGCCAAGCATGCCAGGTGTGGGCACCTCCCTCTTGCAATCACAGAACTCTGATCATTATGGCAAAGAACAGGAGTCAACCCCAAAGCATGCACTAGGAGAAAAACAGAATTTTATTTTATTGGCAAGTTCCGTTGCAGTCCATCTTTCCCAAAACTTACTATGTAGCTGAGGAAGCCTTTTAAATTTGGATTCTCCTCTGTCTACTTCCTAAATGCTAGTATTAGAAGTTTGCCATGCCAATCCTGGTTTAGGCTTGAACCAAAAACATACAGAGTAGGCATTTACTATCAATTGAGCTATAATCATATTGCAAGTAGAAATATTCTATTGTCATGTCTACTATCTTTGTATATTTGTAAAACTTTGGAAGTGCTCATGACCTTAGCACTAGAAGAAATTTATGATTATAGAAACTACTATAAGATTCTGTTGCTTAATTTAGGAACAAGTAAAATGATTGCTTATCTAGTATTTAATTTTCTTGTTGATGCAGTGTTGTTGATTCTTGTCTTTTGAAGAAAACACATTAAAATTTTGAATTTTACATTTTTTTCAAAATTAGAATATCAGTGTCTGAACAGTTTAGGTACACAGTGATGAGTTTAAAAGCATAGTCGATTATTTTCCAACTAGAATATAACATTATGTTTTCTGTAGCTATTTTACAAGAGTTAAACAAATAGGATAAGCTGAATAAAACATTTGTCTCTTCCACATGAATGGGTAATGCCCAGATTTCATTTTATCATCAAGCAAATCTGATTGTTGTTTTTGAAGCTTTCAACAGATTAATATTTATGCATTTTATCTCTGTCAACAAAATTTGACTGGGTATGAAATATAGTCTTTGATCCATAGAAAATTAAAGCTAGTAACTGTTTGTTTCCAGATTTTTTTTATAAACTTCCTTTGATGATTCAGAGTAGTTAATCAAAATGTAAAATGTCCATTGCTCATTTGATTGTCTACTTGATTTTCTCTCCACTGCCAAAGAAAATTAAGGAACTTACTCTATCCTTTTCCTGTGTTTTGGCACCTACAGCAGTGACATTTTAATTAAGCATCATACAATTTAGAGACAGCTGGTTTCGGTGGCTCATGATTACAATTTCAGAGCTCCAGAAGCCTGAGGCCGGAGGACCCAAACAAGTTCAAACCTAACCTGGGCTACACACTTATTCCCAGGGTAATCTATGCAAAAGTATAAGACACTGTCTCAAGTAAGTAAATAAATAAATAATAAAGATAATTGTCACAAGCCTGTGTCTGTAATTGTACTTCAAGAGGAACCATTTCCAATTTAAAGTTGTACCAGATTGATATAGGCAGCTACCTGCTTTGTTCTGAATTTTGCCTTCTTCCCTGCTTGCTACCACCTCTGCACTGAACCATATTTTATGACATCCTCAATCATAAAAGTAAGTGTCATATAATGGAAGCCATATGGATACATTGTTATGAGTGTGTCTTTAGATGTGGAGATTGGATTCCTGCTAGGGCTCCTAACCAGCTGAGTGACCTCATTTGTTTTCTTACTTTCTTTAGGTTGTAGGTAATAAAAAAGATTAGGAAGCTGTACCCAAGAGGGCCATTATGATGATTAAGGCAAACTAGGGCATGTGAAGGTATTTAGTCTTTATTTGGAAAATGAATTTGAAAACAGTAGACTAGAGAGATATATTAAGGAGTCTTTGCAATAATCTAGGGGTGAGATGCTAGTGTCCTAGGGTGATGATGATAATGAAGCAGAGAGGCATGTAATAGCCTGACACAATGTGGGGAATTAAAACTGTGAATTAATGCATGTGCTTCTCAAATCAGTATGCCCTCTATTAGGCCTAGCTCACATGCTTGTTTTTGTAAACAGTCCTTGTTTATATTATTTTCACTAAAACATAACACTTGTTAACTATCTCTGTACCATGCCACTCGTTTCTTTATTCTAAGGTTCCTATATAGTTAAATATTTACACACACACACACACACACACACACAGAGAAAAAGAGAGAGAGAGAGCATAAAGATTGATGACAAACTCTTTGATTATTTTTTAATAAAATGGGTTGTATATTTATTTTGTATGGCTTTTCTCTTACTGACTTATAATGGATATTTCTTTGTTTTCATTTAAATTAGAAACAAGCTTGTTTCACATGTAAATCCCAGCTCCCTCCACCTCTCCTCATCCCCATCCCCTCACCAGCCCCCCAAACCACCACTCAATCCATACTCCACTCCCCAGGGAGGGTGAGGTCCTATCATATCTTATCATCTGGGGCAGAGCCTAGGACCTCCCCCATGTGTCTAGGCTAAGAGACCATTCCTCCGTGTGGAATGGGCTCCGAAAATCCATTCCTATGCCACGGATAAGTACTGATCTACTACTCAAGGTTCCTTAGATTCCCAAGGCCTCTTCACTGACACCCAAATTTAGGGGGTCTGGATAAGTTCAATGCTAGCCTCTCAGACATTGTTCAGGTCAGCTGTGTCTGTGGGTTTCACCAGGCCATTCTTGGCTTTTTTGCTCATCACTCCTTCCTCTCTGCAACTGGCTTCCTGGACCTCAGTTTTGTGTTTAGCTGTGGGTGTTTGCCTCTGGTTCCATCAGGCACTGGATGAAGGCTCTAGCAGCGCATGTAAGGTAGTCGTCAGTCTCAATATCAGGGAAGAGCATTTAAGGTAGCCTATCCACTATTGCTTACATTGTCAATTGCTGTCATCCTTGAAAATCTCTGGAAATCTCACTAGTGCCAGATTTCTCCTCAAACTTATAATGACTCTCAATATTATGGTATCTCTCATCCTGTGCTCTTCGTCCCCCAACTCAACCTTCCTTCTCCTCCATGTTCTCTCCACTCCTCTTGTCCCTCTCTCTTTCTCTCTGCTCCCTCTCCCCTCCCACCATGGTCCCAATACACTCAGGAGATTCTGTCCCCTTTCTCTTCCCAGGGGTACCATACATGTCGTTCTTAGGGTCCTCCCTGTTTCCCAGACTGTCTGGTGGCAGGATTGTTGGCTAAAAATCCCCTGATCCATGTTTAAAATCCATAAATGAGTGAGCACATACCATTTTTATCTTTTTGTGACTGAGTTATGTCACTCAGAATGGTTTCTTCTAGTGCCATCCATTTGCCTGCGAATTCCTAGATTTCATTGTCTTTTTACCACTGAGTTGTACTCCATTGTGTAAATGTACCACATTTTTTTCTATCCACTCTTCATTTGAAGGGCATCTAAGTTGCTTCCAGGTTCTGGCTATTACAAATAATGCTGCTATAAACATAGTGGAACAGATGTCTTTGTTGTATGAATGCACATCTTTTGAGTATATACCTAAAAGTGGAATAGTTGCATCTTCTGATAGACTGATTCCCATTTTCCTGAGGAATCTCCATATTGATTTCCAAACTGGACTATATGAGTTGGCACTCCCACCAGCAGTTGAGGAGTGTTCTGATCTCACTACCTCCTCTCCAGCATAAACTGTTGGTGTTTTTCATTCTAGCCATTCTGACAGGAGTGAGACAGTACCTCAGAGTTGTTTTGATTTGAAATTCCCTGAAGGCTAAGAATGTTGAGCACTTTCTTAAGTGTCTTTCAGCCATTTTAGATTTCTCTATTGGGAATTCTCTATTTAGTTCTGTAGCCCAGTTTTTTTTTTTTAAGATATTTTTTATTATTATTTATTTTTAAATTTAGATTTAAATTAGAAACAAGGTTGCTTCACAAGTCAGTTCCAGGTCCCTCTCCGTTTCCCTCCCCTCCTCCTGTGCCCTCTCGCAAATTCCCCAATATCCCCTCATTTCCCCAGGGAGGGTGAGGCCCTCCATGGGGGTGTCCATAGTCTGTCATTTCATCCAGGGCAGGGCATAGACCTGCTCCCAAGAGTTCAGTGTGAGAGTGCATCTCACATTGTTGTATGGGAGTCCAAAGTCCATTTGTATACCAGGGATAAATGCTGATCTACTGTCAAGGCTCAACAGATTACCTAGGCCTCCTCACTGACACCCCCATTCAGGGTTTCTTGATCAGTCCCATGCTGGATACCCAGGCATCAGTCTGGGATTCAAGAGCTAACCCTTGTCAGGTCAGCTGCTTCTGGGACTTAAACCAGCACAGTCTTAATCCCTTTGGTCATTAGTGCTCCCTCTCTGTTACTGGCTTTCTTGAGTTCAGCTCAGTGCTTAGCCTTGGGAGTCTGCCTCTTCTTCCATCAGCCACTGAATGAAGGTTCTGTTTCCTAGACTCACTGGCCATGGGATTGTAGGCTGGCACTCCCCAGATCTGTGTCTAAAATCCATATATGAGAGAGTACGTGCCATATTTCTCTTTTTGTGACTGGGTTACCTCGCTTAGGATGTTTTTTTCTAGTGCCATCCATTTGCCTGCAAATCTCAGGATTCCATTGTTTTTTTTTTCTGCTGAATAGTACTCCATTGTGTAAATGTACCACATTTTCTCTAATCACTCTTTAGTTGAGGGGCACCTAGGTTGCTTCCAAGTTCTGGCTATTACAAATAATGCTGCCATGAACATAGTGGAACAGACATCTTTGTATGTATGAGCATCTTTTGGATATATGCCTAAGAGTGGAATTGCTGGGTCTTGTGGTAGGCTTATTCCCATTGTCCTGAGGAATCTCCACACTGATTTCCAAAGTGACTGAACAAGTTGGCACTCCCACCAGCAATGGAGGAGTGCTCCCCTTTTACCACATCCTCTCCAGCATGAATTGTCCTTATTTAACTATACTGACAGGAGTGAGATGGTATCTCAGAGTTGTTTTGATTTGTATTTCCCAGATGGCTAAGGATGTTGAGCACTTTCTCAAGTGCCTCTCAGCCATTTTAGACTCATCTATTGAAAAATTCTCTATTTAGTTCTACAGCCCACTTTTTAATTGGATCCTTTGGTGTTTTGGAGACTTACTTTTTGATTTCTTTGTAAATTTTGGAGTTCAGCCCTCTGTGAGATGTGGGGTTGGTGAATATTTTTTCCCATTCTGTGGGCTGCCTCTTTGTCTTGCTGACTGTATTCTTTGCCTTACAGAAGCTTCTCAGTTTCAGGAGGTCCCATTTATTAATTGTTGATCTCACTGTCTGTGCTACTGGTGTTATGTTTAGGAAGCTGGGTTCTGTACCAATTCGTTCAAGGGTACCACCCACTTTCTCTTCTAAGAGGTTCAGTATGGCTGAATTTATGTTGAGGTCTTTGATCCATTTGGACTTAAGTTTTGTGCATGGCGATAAACATGGATTGATCCAAATTCTTCTACATGCCAGCCTCCAGTTATGCCAGTATCATTTGTTGAATATGTTTTCTTTTTTCCATTGTATATTTTTAGCTTCTCTGTCAAACATCAGATGTTCGTACATGTGTGGGTTAATATCAGGGTTTTCAATTCAATTCCATTGGTCTACCTGTCTATTTTTGTGCCAATACCAAGCTGTTTTCAGGATTATAGCTCTATAATAGAGCTTGAAGTCAGGGATGGTGATGCCTCCAGACGTTGCCTTGTTGAACAGGGATGTTTTGGCTATCTTGGGTCTTTTGCTTTTCCATACAAAATTGATTATTGTTCTTTCAAGGTCTGTGAAGAATTGTGCTGGGATTTTAATGGGGAATGCATTGAATCTGTAGATTGCTTTTGGCAGGATTGCCATTTTTAATACATTGATCCTACCTATCCAAGAGCATGGGAGATCTTTCCATTTTCTGAGGGCTTCTTTAATTTCTTTCTTTAAAGATTCAAAGTTCTTGCGATACAGGTCTTTCACTTGTTTGGTTAGCGTTACCCCAAGATATTTTATGTTGTTTGTGGCAATTGTAAAGGTTGATGTTTCTCTGATTTCTTTTTCAGCCCTTTTATCATCTATATATAGTAGGGCTACTGATTTTCTTGAGTTGATCTTGTAGCCTACCACTTTGCTGAAGGGGTAATCAGTTGTAAGTGTTATCTGGTAGAGTTCTTTGGGTCATTTATGTAAACTACCATATCATCTGCAAATAGTGACAGTTTGACCTCTTCCTTCCAAATTTGTATCCCCTTGATCCCATTTTGTTGTTGTATGGCTCTGGCTAGAACTTCAAGTACAATGTTGAAAAGGTATGGAGAGAGTGGACAGCCTTGTTTTGTTCCTGATTTTAGAGGAATTGCGTTGAGTTTCTGTCCATTTAGTTTGATATTGGCTGTTGGTTTGCTGTATATAGCTTTTATTATGTTTAGGTATGTTCCTGTTATCCCGGATCTCTCCAAGACCTTTATCATGAAGGGGTGTTGGATTTTGTCAAAGGCTTTTTCAGCATCTAGTGAGATGATCATGTGGGTTTTGTTTTTCAGCTTGTTTACATTGTGGATTACATTTTGGTGTTTTGGAGACTAGTTCAAGTTTTTGTAAATTTTGGAGATTAGCCCTCTGTCAGATGTGGATTTAGTGAATGTCTTTTCCCATTCTGTGAGCTGCCTTTTTGTCTTGTTGACTGTGTCTTTGCCTTACTGAAGCCTTTTAGTTTCATGAGGTTCTTTTATTAATTGTTGATCTCAGTGTCTGTGATACTGGTGTCATATTCAGGAATCAATCTCCTGTACCAATTCATTCAAGGTACCTCCCACTTTCTCTTCTAAGAAGTTCGGTATGGCTGGATTTATGTTGAGGTCATTGGTCCATTTGGACTTAAGTTTTGTGCATGGTGATAGACAAAGTTCTATCTGCAGTCTTCTGTATGCCCGCACCAGGTATGCCAGCAACATTTGTTGAAGATACTTACTTTTTTCCATTGTATAATTTTAGCTTCTTTGTCAAAAATCAAGGGTTCATAGGTGTGTGTGTGTTAATAGCGAGATTTTCAATTCTATTCCATTGGTCTACCTGTCTATTTTTGTGCCAATACCAAGCAGTTTTCAGGATTATAGCTCCATATTAGAGCTTAAGTCAGGGATGATGATACCTCCAGAAATTCATTTATTTTACAGGGTTATTTTGGCTACCCTGAGCCTTTTGTCTTTCCATATAAAGTTGATAATTGTTCTTTTAAGGTCTGTGAAGAATTGTGCTGGTATTTTAATTGGGATTGCATTGAATCTGTAGATTGATTTTGACAAGACTGCCATTTTTACTGTGCAGATCCTACCTATCCAAGAGCATGGGAGATCTCTCCACTTTCTGGTATCTTCTTTAATTTCTTTTTATAAAGACTCAAAGTTCTTGCTATACAGGTCTTTCACTTGTTTGGTTAGTGTTACTCCAAGATATTCTTTGTTGTTTGTGGCTATTGTAACGGGAGATGTTTCTCTGATTTCTTTCTCACCCTATTTATTGTCTGTATGTATTAGGGCTACTGACTTTTTTTTTTTGAGTTAATCTTTTATCCTGCCACATCATTGAAAGATTTTATCTGCTGTAGGACTTGGCATGTGGAGTTGTTTGGAACACTTAGGTAAACTACCATATCATCTACAAATAGTGAAATTTTGAATTCTTCGTTTCCAATTTGTATCCAATTGATCTTCTTTTGTTGTCTTATTGCTCTTGCTGAATCTTCAAGTACAATAGTGAAGAGATACTTGATTCTTAAAATTGTAACAAACTGTACAAATTCCTCCACTGGTACAAATAATATTCATGAAGCTGTTATTTTTATCTGATTGTCATGTGACATTCAGTACAAAATTTTGCTTCAGTTTAGCACAAATCTTGGTAGTTTTTCATTTCTACTTATTTTTCTCATACAATATTTTGATAATAATTTTCCTCCTTGCCAAGACTTCCCAACTGCTTCCAATTCCCTTACACATCTGACTTCATGTCCACTTTCCCACTCTTCCCTCTTTCTCTCAAAAATAGTAAAAAAGCAAAAACAAACACAAAACTCATTGTAAACTCAATGAAGAGGAAGAAAAGAAAGACAGGCAGACACAAAGGAAGGGAGAAGGAAATAAGCAAAGAAGACCCAATAAAATCAAAATAAAACAACATACACACAGGTATGCAGATATACACACACACACATGAGAGAGAGAGAGAGAGAGAGAGAGAGAGAGAGAGAGAGAGAGAGAGAGAGAGAGATAAGAATTTGTGTATGTTAGGCAACTACCATTAGGCAAGAAGCCTGATAATTACTTTGACTGGGGGATGCCATCTTTGCATGTTTTTTGAACTGTGTTCTACTTTTACTCTGCTTTGTAACAGTTGATTAATATGATTTTTTTGGTCACTGGAGTTGTAGTCATTTATTTCTGGTATTTTTGAGAAAAATTCTTATTGTAGATGCCTAGATTCCCAAACTCATGATCCTCTGTAGTAGATGTCAGAGCTTCCTTAGCCAGCCAACTCACTTATCAAGTTCCATGCTAGTCACTGACCTTGTCTCAAAACACAAAGTCTGAATCATAGGTGTCATAGCATCAACCCTCCTTTAGAAGCTTGCATGGCACCTTCTGGTACCATGAAATCTAGTCCTTGGCAGGGAGGTATTAAGGGCAGTACGTGATCCAGAGGCTGTGGTCCCTATGAAGTGGGTGGTATCCTCAGCAATAGTTACTTAATTTCCACTTCTGAGGGGTAACAAAAGGCAACAGTTATAGTCAGTGGTCTAGTTTTTGTTAGATGGTTTTGGTTCTTGAGTGAGCATTATTAAACTTGATGTAAATTTTCATTGAAATTATATGTGCATATATGTATTTATAGAGACTTATGTGTATTATGGGGTTTGAGAAGCTACATAATAATAGATTCCTTAGGACTTTTTAAAAGACATCCTTATTGCTATTTGACCCTCTTTTCTCCTGCCTTTATCTCTCTTTCTCTTAGCAGAGGCCACATTATTTTCTCATTTCCGCCATCATATCACTGTACCCTACTATTCCCTCTTATACAGATCAGTGACCAAGACAATGGTCCCTTTTCATTTTCCTGGATTCTTTAGTTATCAGGATTTGAACTCACATTTAAGACCAACAAAGAACTAAAACACTAAGGGTGTAGCTGTGCCTATAACAAACTGTTTTCTCATTAAACTTAAGGCCCATTTAACAAGAGTGAAAAAATGTCAGGTACTGGAAACCTAGCCAGCTACCTGAGGCTAGTGGAGTTACACATCTTGGAGGAGAACATACAACCACTATTTCATTAACACAGCAAATTTCTAATTACATTATAAATATTTATCTTTATGCTCAATGGTATGTGTAATTCTTACATCTCATTAAGCAAACTTCTTTTTGGAATAAAGATCATTAATGAAAACCACAATGAATCAAGCTGCAGAGTTTTGGAGCCTAGTCCCAGCATACACAGCTGCAAAACAAGTTCTGCATCCCAGGTTGGGGAAGCTTTGGAAAATAGGGGAGCCAGAATATTAGAGAGATTAATGTGAGAATCTTTCCTAGTAATGACAGTAGCTGCACACACAGAATCTTACTAACCTGACTGTCAAAATATAGGATGAACCAGATCAACAATAGACATGATAATGTGAGTGGGGGAAAGACAAGAAGACCTCAACACCACACAAAAACTACACTCAGCTTAGGAATGCTTAGTGGGAGAAATATCTTACTCCGAGAAGATCACAACATTGGTTAGCAGATAACAAATGATCAACACTGAAAACAAGCATGTGAATTACATTATACAATCTGAGACATTGTATTAAGGAACATACATGTATATATGCATATATGTATGCATGTAACAAAAATTCATAAATGAAGAGGTAAGAAAATTGAAAGAGAGCAAGAAGGGTTATTCAGGGGGGCTTAGAAAGAGAAAGGGGTATGGGAAAGATGTAATTGTAATCTCAAAAATCAACAAAGTAAAAACCACAGAAACAGCTGTCCTGAGCAAGTGGGAGCTCACAGACTCCATTGTGACTGCTGGGATAACCAGCATAGGAATGAACCAGGACCCCTGAACATGGATGTCAGATAGGAGACCTCCGCAGTCTTTGTGGCCTCTGAGAGTGGAATCAGTATTTATCCTTAGTGCACAAATGGCCTTTGGGAGCACATTCCCTATAGGTAGATACTCTTCTCTGCCTAGTTACATGGGGAGGGCCTAGGCCCTGTCCAAAATGATGTGACAGACTTTAATGACTCTTCATAGGAGGTGTCACTCTCCCTGGGGAATGGATGGGTGTTAGGATGGGGGGTTGCTAGAGGACATGGAAGGACAGGAGGGATAGGGAAATGGGGTTTGTATGTAAAATAAAATTGTTTTTAATTGAAATAAAATTTGATTTAAATTTTTAAAGCCAAAATAATAGACTATATGATTCTCTTGTTTTACAATTAACATTCTGCATAAATCTCAACTCTGAATATGTGGATGTGACTGAGTATTTGGAAGAAGAGCCAGTGATTTCTTAAGTGATATTCAGGTGAGACACTTAACACTTTTATGTTGGTTTCCTCCTGTGCCTTATCATAAGATTGTCTGAAATCTGAAACATCTGCCTCTTCTTGTCACAGAGCTCATGACAGCTGCATGAGGCTACAATAGAATTCATGACCAAGCAGCCCTCTTTATATATTAGTACACCTAGACCACATGGCACTTAGGTGAACTGTGTTGTACCTCTTGGTCTTCTACAGATTCCAGAAATATTTACAAAGAACTCAGATAAGAAAGAAAACCCAATTACCCAGAAAATAGTTGCCCTAGAGTTCCTGAGATTCTTTACCATAAATCCAACTAACTTTTGATGTCCTCTATTAGTTGAAGTGAGGTCTCTGTGTAACTTATAAAATGGTTCTCCTGTGTAAGTTGTAAAGTGGTCCTCCTGTGTACCTTGTGACAGGACTCCCCTGTGTACATTGTAAAGTTGTAAAGTGGTCCTCCTTTGTAACTTTTAAAGTGGTCCTCCTATGTAACTTGTAATGTTGTCCTCCTGTGTAACATGTAAAGAGGTCTTCCTGTATAACTTGTAAAGTGGTCCCCCTGTGTAATTTGTAAAATGGTCAAGTGATTTGCCAGCATAATGATAGATTTGAGGGCTTGGAGTGACCTCTTTCTTCTCTTCAGAATTTTCCCTGAGGGTGTGGCCAGTATCCATTCAGCAAATTTATATTGGCCATTTACTTTGCATCAAGCATTCTCCTGAGCAGAGAAGGGGGTCATTGAACACAGTTCTGTTTTCAAGTCACTCACAGGCAAGTTGAACTGTGAATGGTAAAACTGGGCATATCAAAATCTAGTCATCTACTCATATTTGCCAGTAGAAGAGTAGAATTTCATGCTGTCAAGGAAGGTACTAATGGAAGAGGATGTCGTTTATGACAAGCCTGCTTTGTTCATAGCCAGGATTCATAACCCTTTCACTGTAATCAGCTGTACCTTTCTTGTAACAGGCATGTAAAATCATTTTGCGGTGTTTTATTTCAAATAAGTCCTTTTTTAGGTGGTAAGGGGACATAAACAATTCTAATGCCACCAATGAAAAACTATGGTTCTCTTTCAAAAATTATCTTGCAGATGGGCACATGATTTTTTATTATTATTTTAATTTTAAATAGCTTGTTTCACATGTCAATCCCAGTTCCCTCTCCCTCCCCTCCTCCAACACCCCCCCACCGTCTCCTTCGGCCTCCTACCCTATCCCCACTTCCTTCCACATTGGGGATATCTAAAGTCTGTCATTTCACTAAGGCCAGGGTAATCCCAGCACTCGGGAGGCAGAGGTAGGCAGATCTCTGTGAGTTCAAGGCCAGCCTGGTCTACAAAGTGAGTTCTAGGACAGCCTCCAAAACAATACAGAAAAACCCTGTCTAGAAAAAATAGAAAAACAAAAGAAACGCGTAAAAATTGCATTGGTATATCTCATGTGCTTATTAAAATGCCCACAAATCACACTGTGGGTGGATGATAATATACTAGCTACAGTTTTTGACTAATAAATTAAATTAATAGTAGTCAGTGTCAACCACATTGGAGACTAGAAATGAGCTAATAAACAATTATGAGAAACTTAGGGTGTAGGTTAATGACAATACATTGCCCCAGAATGCATAATATCCTGTTTACAGTATCAACTGTGTGCATCTGTGTATGTTTGTGTGTATCTGTGTGTTTGTGCACAGATAAATGAAACAACAACATTTGACATACTACTCTGCTCAGAGACTCGATGGAAATAGTATTTTTTCTACCCAACATTGATTCTTAAAGCATGGTAAAGATGACTTCTTCTTCTCACTTCCCATCCTTGAAGATACTGTTCTTTGACATTCAAACTTACTTCCTGTTAAATGTTGTGTGAACTCTTGGGGAAAGGTCTAGGCCCTGCCCTATATGAAATGACAGACTATGGACACCCCCATGGAGGGCCTCACCCTTGTGAGGAGCCGCCCTCGCTATCGCTATTGCCGTTAGAAGATGGCGCTGACATCCACTGTCAGTTGGAGTTAACTGTCGCTGTCAGTTGGAGTTAACTGTCGCTGTCAGTTGGAGTTAACTGTCGCTGTCAGTTAGAGTTAACTGTCGCTGTCAGTTGGGGTTAACTGTCGCTGTCAGTTGGAGTTAACTGTCGCTGTCAGTTGGAGTTAACTGTCGCTGTCAGTTGGAGTTAACTGTCGCTGTCAGTTGGAGTTAACTGTCGCTGTCAGTTGGAGTTAACTGTCGCTGTCAGTTGGAGTTAACCGTTTAAACTGTGCCTCTCCCGTGACGTCATCTGGGGTGATGTGCAAACCACCAATCCCGGCTCTACACATCTCACTCGGAGCTCCTAGGCTTATATAAGGGGCTGGGTTTCTTAGCTTGGGGTCTCCCTCTAAGAAGCTGATCATCTATCTCTCAAGATGCATTAAAGCTTTACTGCAGAAGGATCCGAGTGTTCTGCGTCGTTCTTGCTGGCGAGACGGTAGCGCGGGACATCTGGTGCCGAAACCCGGGAACTCTTCAACATCGCCGGCACCGCGGGAGACCCCTCGGAAAACGGGGCGGATTCAGAACTGCAGGGACGTAGGTTCAGAGAGGTATGCTTTATCCTGAACAACCCTTTTCTCGACTTTGGCCTTAGTTTGTCATCACCGTGGGACGGGTCAGTGGAGGCTTTGGTGCTAGTCCTGTTTGTCCTTCTCCTTCATCGTGGCTGGTGCTGTCAGTTTGGTGCTGTCAGTCTGGTGCTGTCAGTCTGGTAACGGAGTTGAGCGCGTTTTTTAGATAAGCTGTCAGCGCGATGGGGTCGTCACAGTCAGTGGTTACAGCCTTACAGACTGTGCTAAAACAAAGAGATCTTAAAATTGCACCACGAACACTTCAAAATTTTGTGAAGGAGGTAGATAGAGTGGCACCATGGTATGCTTGTTCCGGGTCCCTCACTGTGGCCTCATGGAACAAGCTAGGTAAAGAACTAGACAGGAAGCATGCAGAAGGAGATCTCTGCTTAGGTACCAAAGCCATTTGGAAGCTAGTTAAAAACTGCTTGGAGGATGAGGCCTGTCACCCTGCTATAATAGAAAGTCAGGGAACCTTAGAGGAAGTTCAGGATAGCATGTCAGAAACTGAACGGAGTGAGAGAATGGGAGCTCGCAAAAGAAAAGACATGTCTAAGAAAAAAGGCCCTCCCCAGGAAGTTAAGAAAGGGGAGAGAAAGAAGGGAGTTATCATTCACCCCTTAACAAATCTAAGAAAAAGAAAAAGCCAGAATCTAGTCTATACCCTGCAGTAGAGCTAGAAGCCTTGGAGCTAGATAATTCTGATTCTGACACTCTGGATTCTAGCGAAGAAGGTGGTCTAGAGGAGGAGGTGGCACGGTATGAGGAAAAAGATATCACCCTGATAGACACCGGCCACTGAAAACAAAAATGAATGTGAGGCCACCGCCTATAAATCCGGCGGGCTCACGCTCCTCAGCGCCTCCGCCATATGAGCTTCGGCTGAATACTGGTACTGACTCCTTTTTACCTTTAGAGGAACGGAGAAAAATACAAATGGCTTTTCCAGTATTCGAGAATGTGGAAGGCGGAAGAGTACATACCCCCGTAGATTACAATCAAATTAAAGAATTGGCCGAATCCGTTCGTAATTATGGGGTCAATGCTAACTTTACCACATTACAGGTGGAAAGGCTTGCTAATTTTGCCATGACTCCCACTGACTGGCAAACGACAGTGAAAGCAGTGCTTCCCAACATGGGACAATACATGGAATGGAAGGCTCTCTGGTATGATGCAGCCCAGGCACAAGCTAGAGTTAATGCCACGGCTGAAGATGAGAATCAGAGGCAGTGGACATTTGAAATGCTGACAGGTCAGGGTCAACATGCCCTTAATCAAACCAACTACATCTGGGGCGTCTATGGTCAGGTGTCGGCCGCCGCTATTAAAGCATGGAAGGCCCTCACAAAAGGGGAGAGTCCAGTGGACACCTTACAAAGATTGTCCAAGGACCCCAAGAGCCATTTTCAGACTTTGTGGCCAGAATGACAGAGGCCGCCAGTCGCATCTTTGGTGATTCAGAACAAGCTATGCCCCTGATTGAGCAACTTGTCTATGAACAAGCAACCCAGGAATGTCGAGCGGCTATCGCCCCTCGCAAAAGCAAAGGTTTACAAGATTGGCTCAGAGTGTGCAGGGAGCTGGGGGACCCCTAACCAATGCAGGACTAGCTGCCGCCATTTTACAAACGCACAGGTATAGAGATTTATCTAATCGAAAAGC